>NC_135437.1:19878899-20197990 GCF_051991255.1 Vanacampus margaritifer | reverse complement strand
CCAGAAGCGAGCGAGAGCCAAAAAACTCAGACATAGACGTGTCGGACCTGGGAGCACGCAACTACGGAACCCGTTCAGACTTCTACCGCCTGGTTACTAAGGAGGACGTCTAACCCGCCCGGACATTCACCTGAGTCACCTCCAAGCTACATTTGTCCTGTGTTATTTTTAACTCATTCACTGCCATTGACGGCTTTAGACGTCAAAAATTAATTTGAACTATTTCTATTAGTTTAACATTTTTTCCACTTTTGTTAACAAGAGTATGAGAACCTAGAAAAAGTTTTTATTGTACAAGTAGAACAGATATAAAATTTGTGATAAATCATGAGTTAACTATTGAAGTCATGCGACTTAGTTTAGTTTAGTTTTAGTTTTAATTGTAATTAATCGCATGACTTCAATAGTTAACGCACGATTAATCACTAATTTTATATCTGGTCTAAATGTACTTACCCCCCCCCCCCCCCCCCTAGGTTGTCATACCCTTGTTAACAAAAGTGGCAAAAAATGTTAAACTAATAGAAAGTTAAAATTAATTTTTGACGTCTATAGCCGTCAATGGCAATAAATGAGTTAATTTGTTGGTTAAACCAGAACGTCCCTTTCCATTTTTTGACCTGTTTTTTTTTTTAAAGTAATATTTCTAAGTGTTTTTTGCATTTTGACATATATTGAGAATACAATTTTCATTTCCAGTACTTCCTTTTGCCAGCAGAGGGCAGACTCATAACAGATACGATGAAAGTACTGACAGCCGACAGCATAACGAGTGCAATGTGCAAAAAGTCCGAACACTGCTGAACAAGCCAAGCTTCAGTTTGAGATATAAACACAAACTTTGACCACATGGGCTCAATCTTACAGCACGTTTAGGTAAAATAGCTGGCTATTTATTTGCCTTCATGTGCTCTCAGGGAGTCATTTTGAAGAAGGGTGCAGCAAGGGAAGGGCTGGAAATGTTCCTGTCTGAACAAGAGAAAATATGTTAACAGGGAGTGGTCGACGTGTTGGCCACAAGTACACATGCACTTTATTCGGTAAATCCATGTCTTTTATTAAATCAGATGGTACAGCTGAACATATAGCAAATAAAGAACTTGTATTTTCAATACAACAGATGCCGGTACAGTAGTTGATACGGCCTAACAAGTTGCCAGGTCATTTTACGACAGATTTGTCAAACTGAGAAAGTGAAGACTCCATATCTTGACAGGTGTCAAACTATGCCACGGATCATTTATAAAAAATAAAACAGCTGTGACTAAACAAAAACACATGAAAACTTGTTAGGAATGCATTCTTTCTCAGTTACACACACATAATTAATACTCTACCGTTACAGCCTTCTTTTTTTTTTTTTTTAATTGCAGACAATATAACAGATCACATACATTTGCAGCATTAGCGTACGTGACTAAAGAAAACATGACAGCTTTAGCGTCGAACCAATATCCCAACCTTTCAGAAGCAAAAGACAAACAATGCATCTCTGGAGTACATTCACTTACAATGTATTCTCACTCATTCATTCATACACAATATTATTAAATCATGCGAGCGACGAGCCAAAAGTCACAACAATGACAACATAATGAGAAAGTTCTTAGTTACAGTGTATAAAACATGATTTTTTTTAAATTCATTGACTGACAGCCCAGATAAAAATAATTCACCTTTGACCTCTATAGCCGGCAATGGCAGTGAATTAGTTTTAAGTAGAACTTGAAGCAATATATACAAATAAGCCGTGTAAGTACCGCATTGGTTAAAATATCAATAGTTTCACACAGTTTTTACATCTGCTTGTACAAAAACTCGACTCCTCCTCCGCTGACGTCCATTGAGTGTTCTTATCGCAAACGTTACGGCAGAAAAAGAAAAAAAAAACGAGCCTGGGTTATGTTGGAATAGAAGAAAAAGGCTGACAGCTGAAAGGCCGTCGGATGACGTCTTCCGCGGGTGGCGCTCGGGGCTGATCGCTGCAGAAGTCGCCATTTTTTACATGGCCGTGTCTGAAAAATCTGGTCTCGTGAAGCCTTTCTGTAATGTTCAAAAAACAAAGTGACAGTTATTCAAGCTTCCTTTCAAATAGTTGTGCATAAACAAACAGAGCGTATGGACATTCCTTTCAAACATATATCATACTTGACACCACATTACCTTAGAAGAAGTACATCAAATAAACACACACCTCCCTATGTTGTACAAGACAGCGCAGATTTTATTGGGACTGAAAGCATTTGAGTGCTGTCAGAACTTGTTCATTCTTTAGCACATAAGCTAAATGCGGCGCCTTTGGGTGGGGCAAGTCAGAAGCATTTTATGTTAAAAAAACTGACTATAATTATAGCAAAAATTTCCTTCGTTTTAGTCTTTGGTAATTAATTTAATGCATGAGCCTTTGGGGATGATTTTAAGTAAATGTATTTAACTGGAATCAGGACGTTTGAAAGTGTCACACATAAGTGACGTCATCGAGCGGTAGCCAATAGAAAAGCACCTTCAGATGACCGACGACGAAATGCGACGATTGGTAAGAAATTACTTTTCTCATTTTACCATGATATTTATTAAATATTGTGCACACGCAAAGGTGGCAAATCCAGGTCCAGAAAGTAAAAACCCTGTCACAGTTTGGCTTTAAGCCCAGGCAGGTGCTAGCTAGCTAGCTCGCTAGCTCCCTGGCTAGCTCCCATGGTGCTCGTTTACCTGCTAGGGAGCTAGCTAGTATAAATGGCTAAAGCCAAACTGTGGCAGGGCTTTTAATTTCTGGTCCTGGATTTGCCACCTCTGCGCACAAAGTAATACACATAAAAATAATAATAAATAAATAACAGAAATGAATACTGAAACCAACTACAACTTAACTAAAATCAAACATTTTTTTTAATAACTAAAACTAATAAAAACTAACAGAACCACCCTGAAAGCTAACTCAAAAAAAAAAAAAAAAAAAAAAAAAAAACTAAAAACAAAATAAAAACAAACTAAAATGAAAATTCCAGAACTGTAATAACCCTGATGTGCGCGGCTGAAAACGTTTGAAAATCTATGTTTTTTGCTTTCAAAGTGAAGAATTCCACGGAATAACATCTGCCCTACTTAGTTGTCACCTTTTCCCTACTTCTGTTCTCAACAAGCCATAAAGACGCATTCCAAGAGTCCATTGACATGAGGGGGTTTCTGATAAGTGTTTTAAATTCAAGTGAGGGTGTGGGCCTTGAGAATTCACTGATTATGTGTAGTACTTTTGTGTGGACTAATTTCATTATAGGGCTGAGTGATTACGGGAAAAAATATTATCACAATTATTTTGAGTCATATTGAAATCATGATTTATAAACATGATTATTTATTGATTTCAAAATTTGGTATTTATCTACCAAATCTCTACTTTATAATATATAACTCGAAAGAACAAAATTATATATATATATATATATATATATATATATATATATATATATTAGAGCTGTCAAATGATCACTTTTTAAAATCAGATTAATCACATCTTAGAATTTTGATTAATCACGATTAATCGCTTAAAAAAGCCTCTTTTTTTTTTTTATCAAAAAAATGTTCCCGCCAAATTTGAAGAGCACCGTTTATGTGTTCATCGTTTTGACATTTAATGTTATGAAGAAGTCTTGAACATTTTTTGATCCACTGCACGCGCTCATCCTCATCTTTTTCTAATCAGTTAATTTCTTGCAAAATTTAAAATGGAAAAAAAAAAAAACACAAGGCTAGTGAGAGTATCCATACATGTTTGTAGTCTTTGTGCAGTTTCTTGTACTGGAACATGTTGCTGAGCACGGTGGCGGCTGCTTTGGCGGCTTTCATCTTTCCAGAGCTGCGACAACACCAAAAAAAAAAACAAAAAAAACACGTGGCATCAACACTTTTTTTTCCTTTTTTTTTTTTTTCTGGAGACAACGCTTGTCTATTCAACATTTTTGCACACCACAGATTCAAATGTCAGTGTTGTTTTTTTCACCGCCGGTCCGACTTGAGTTCCGCCTCACCTGGAGTCGTTGGTGTTCTTGATGGCGACCAGTTTGGGCAGGCCGTCGAAGAAGCACACGTCTCTGGCGGCGACCGAACTGGACGTCACCAAATTGTTGAGCACGCCGCAGATGTTGACCACCACGTCGCTGGACGGCTCCTTCTGGTAGCCGTCGGCGGGCAACTTGCTCACCAGGTTGTTCACCACCTTCGTGGCTGGAAAACATCGACAAGCAGAAACTTTTAGAGGAACATGTTTCAGTTTGACTTTTGACTGTTCACAAGGTACATTGAAGGACCGCCCACAAAAGAGGATATGTCACACGCAGAAGAAAAACATGGATTCAACACAGATGCCGCTGACGTAATGTTTTGCTTGGTTTTAAATAACGAATAGCCAAGGTTTTCAGCAAATAACGAAGGATAGGATTAAAAAAACAAAAACAATGAAAAAGTGAACTTGTGAATAGAGAACCTGTTGTACAAGGTGTGAGTTTTACGTAACCTACATCATTTCCATTTCAAACATCTCATTTGGATTTTTATTTTGAGGCCGGTGCCAATTACAATATTTGGCAGAATAAAGTTTAGATTAATAAGTTGATTAATTATATAATATAAAATGAATAAAATCACTTATTTGCACAAAAACAACAATAAGATGAATTAAAATAGTTTGTCATTAACTTTACAGCGAAGAGATTTTTTTGTTTTGTTATGTTGTAAAGCATTAACTCATTCACTCCCAGCCATTTTCACTGAAGCAACCCCCTTCGCTCCCGGCTGTTTTACTGGAATTTGACTGATTTTGCAAGGCCCATAGAATATTGTGTTCTATTGCTATAAAAACATGGAACCTACCAAAAGAAAGATTAGAGTCTCTTCTTTCATCAGGA
The DNA here is from genome assembly GCF_051991255.1 of Vanacampus margaritifer. Classification (NCBI taxonomy): domain Eukaryota; kingdom Metazoa; phylum Chordata; class Actinopteri; order Syngnathiformes; family Syngnathidae; genus Vanacampus; species Vanacampus margaritifer. The sequence continues at coordinate 20,193,086 of NC_135437.1, read as the reverse complement.
GAAAAAAACATATATGTCTATCTGTTTGCAGCAATTAGCATTAGAACATAGCTAAGTCTCATCATTATTCACAAATCTGTTTAAAACTGGGTAAATCAGCTTGTTTTCAACATGGCCCTGGTTGATCTCTTATACTCCGCTGCCACCTGATGGCCGTTTTTGTAATTACTACCATTGCTTCACCCATTCTCTGCAGTTTTTCGAGGCTGCATCAAAGCTTTCTGTATGCTATAGCACACCAAAAACTTTTTCTTTTTTTTTTTTTAAGCGTATAAATATGTCTTTGTGACACTTAAAACATTTCAAATAGAACATATTTATACATTTTTGGGAGAAAATGGGGTAAAAATAAATAAGTGTGCTAATTTTTGCATATTTAAAAGGGCTAAAATCGTCCCATTTAATTGGACGGGCCCAATTATGATTGTACTTCCTAAAGAGAGAGTAATGATCTAAGTAAACATTTAAATTGTATTACAATATGCTTGTTTTTCCACATTAGTGTGAGAAATATATCCACATGAATATTTTAGTTGCAGGAACTCCTGTTACAAAGATGTTCCGAGACTTTTGCTGGAATAATGACATTTAGAACTCAGCAGGGCTCTGTCCCTATTCCACTCATTTTTCATTTAGAAAACACTCAATAAAAGCAGCCATTTTGAGAAAGAAAGACACTTTTTCTCCATTTATTTTTGAGTCAAAACAAAATGGCTTTATTTAAATAAAAATTACTATTAAACATTACTGTTAAAAACGCATTTCTAATTAAATATTGGCAACAAAACCATCATTTTTATGTTAAGCAGAATTGTCTGCATCAGCGGAAAGTAACTAATAAACTAGTAACTAATAAAGTAACTTGTAATCTAACTTAGTTACTTTTAAAACCAAGTAATCAGCAAAGTAACTAAGTGACTTTTTCAAGATAACCGCGTCTCCCCGGTGATAAACAGCGGGTGACCGAGAAGGACTCACCCATGTGATTCTTATCCTTGGCATGGCGGGACAAATTTCGTAGGAAACCCGTGATGGAGCGCAGCTCCGGGTCGTTGTTGCTGCGCAACAGATCTAGCAGAACAGGCAACATTCGCTCCTGGTCCATGGCAACGCGGCTCAGCACCGCCGCCCACTGAAGCAAAGTCAATTGAGTTAGTCAAAGTTTCATGGTTTGGATGCGGTCTGAGGTGCGCGTCGCCGAGCGCTGACCCGCTTGTCTCCGGCCGTGATGTTCTGCAGCGCTCCCGCCGCCGCCTCCCGCGTGGTGGAGTTGATCTCGCACTGCTGCAGCACGCGGTTGTACAAGCCCACGATCTGCGGGTGCCACAGCCACTCCATGCCCTTCGGAACGCGGGCCACCTCGGTGAACGTGGACAGGTCCTGGTTCCTGCTCTGTGGGGGAGGGAAGGATCAAAAAGGGGGGAGGTTGAGGGGTGGATTACAAGAAACAAACAATTCATATTTCCAGAATAAAGTCAGAATGTCAAAATTTGCACATGGGGATAAACTTAAGAACTGCTGTCTCTCTTTAGACCTTCTACATATTAATCAGGTCATTTCCAGGGGGCCAGCTGATATGTTTTTTTGTTTTTTTTTTGCCCAATGTCAACTGATTAAGAAGCGATTAATTAAAAAAATGAGTAAAACTCACTTATTTTTTGGTCACTTAACAAAAAAAGATTTACAAACATCATTTGTTTATCAGCAGAAAGAGAAAAAAAATCTGTAAAAATTAGCCGTTTTTTTTGGGGGGGGGGCTTATTTTATGGGCGATATTTGAATATCATTATCTTTATCTTTTGTGGTAATGTGCTAATGTATAATAAAAAGTCAATCAGCAAAAAAACAAAACAAAAAAGCAGGCATTTTAAAAGAGTAAATATCGGCTGATTAATCGGTCAGGCTCTAGTCATTTCATCCAAATATTTGATGAAAATATTTCAAATATCTCAAAGTAAACACAGATATACATTTATAGTTGTGTTGCCATCTAAATTAAGATAAAATATATATATATATATATAACTCAGTTTGAGTTTTCTTCAAAAATAATAATTAAAAAAAATCCTCAGTTACAACTTTATTCTCATCCTTCAGATAAAATTGATATTTTTTTGTAATATTTTGACCATTATTTTTTTATACCATTCTTTAAAGAACATATTTTATATTTACTAGTAATATTATTGGTAAGTTACTAACCATATTATTAATACAAATATGAAGTAGTGATTTGGTTGGCAAATTAATTGTGTTATTTCCATGCTTGCGCCGTGTTTGGGTTCCAAAGGTACGGCGCCATCAGCGTCATTCAAGCAGCCTGGTGGGCGGGGCTAACGCGTACAAGTGTTTTGGATGCACGCGACACTGGTTATAAAGCACCTCGTAAAATTCAAACAGGAGAACAGGGAGCGTCATGCGCGCGTACATTGTTGGCCTTCTTGCTCTGAGGCGTGAAGCAGCCGATGGCTTCGGTCTTCCCGGAGTCCTCGGCTCGGGTCGGCCCCTCCAGGCGAAGCAAAGCCGACGGCGGTATCTCGCTGTAGAGCTGGTAGGAGAGGTTCCTCAAGACGCACACGGCATTTTCCACTCCCTGAAGGACACCACGCGTGTTAAGAAAGTGACAAAGTGGTTGTGAGCTCGGGGCTCCTCATGCGCTCACCTTGTCCTCGGTCTTGTTGTCCTCCAGCGAGGACTTGATGTAGCTGACCAAAGAGTCCACCAGCCCGTGAGTTTGTCGCATCTGCTGACGGGTCTTTTCATTCACTGAGCTCAGATTTCTACAAAACGGGTGAGAAGGGAACAATGAATGGCAATTAAGTCTCTTAATCAGGGTTAGAATAGATTAGGGATTTTTCATTATAATTGCTAGTTTGTATTTTATTTTGACTTTTGTTAGTTTTAGAGAACGTTGTTTTTTCAAAAATGTTTCAGTTTAGTTTTTAATTGTTTTTTTTATTTTTATATAATGAGTATTTGACTAGCGCAATATATTAAAAAAAAAGGTCACTATGTATTGCGTAATAAAAAGTATATATATCGAAATTTTGAAATAATTAATATTTAAAATAAACTTTGGAAGCTCATAAATAACAGAAACTTTGCTGTAATCATACAGTAGTTAGTTGTAGTTTGTTTTATAAACATAAGATGCAGTTTCAGTAACTTTTTGTTTTAAAAGCATTTTTGTTTTTATTTTATTTTGTTAACTATAATAACCTTGCTCCTTACTCACTCTTTTTCGAGTCATATGTGAATGTATGAAACTATCAATACCAAAATAATTTGTTCGCACAGATTATCTGATTCATCATTTTTTAGAGTAAAAATTGTCACGTTACCAAGTCATAAATTCGAGTACATGAAGTTGGAATTTGATGAGAAAATGTTGCTGTGCATACAATAATGCATGCGCAACAAATTAACTTATATTTGTTTTGGTTTTTGAAATTCATTCGTTTTTGTAACAGGTTGGTTAATTTTTTATTTTTTGGAAAGAGCTCCATTTTTCTCCATTTGTTCATTTCGTGGCTTTATTCTGGCACATTTTCTTTTCCCGGCGCCTTTTGTGCCCATGCGGGTCTGCAAAATGAGTGTCGAACTGGAAAGTTTCAACATCCGGTTTGCGCACAAACAAGAGAACTGAAGCAACTGCAGTGCCTCGAAGCTTTTCCAACACAAAGAATGATAAAAGCTGAAGCCAGCCGCCTGAATTTGAGTATGCGAATGTGGAGCTGTTTTCAACAACAACAAAAAATGGTGAAACACAAAGAAATGTCAACAAAGCAGCTTTAGCAAGCAAGCCAAATATCAAGTGAGTCGCACCTGAGGCAGCCGGTGGTGTTGTAGAAGATTTCGGCCTCGGAGGCCGACTGCCTGATGCCCTCCGAGCCTTCGCTGCCCGACAGAGGGATGAGGATCTTATCGGTCAGATCCGGGAGAGCCTCTCGGGCCAGTTTCTCCTTCAGGGTGTCTTTGGATGAAAGGTTCCACAAGATACCTGCACAAAAACACGGGGAGCAAATGCAGAGGTTAATATTGATCGAATTAATTTGAACTCAAAATTCCAGCAGGTTCTAAATTAGGGCCGACAGGCGAATATTTTTTTTTAATTGTAATTAATCGCATGATTTCAATAGTTAACTCACAATTAATCACAAATCGTATATCTGTGCTAAATGTACAATAAAAAAATTATTGGTTTTCATACTCTGTTAACAAAAGTGGGAAAAAAAATTTAACTAATAGAAAAAGAAATTAATTTTTTACTTTTATAGCCGTCAATGGCAATGAATGAAAAGAAAACATTATTTAAAATTTGGGACGTCAGGCGATTAAATTTTTTAATTGTAATTAATCGCATGATTTCAATAGTTAACTCACAATTAATCACAAATCGTATATCTGTGCTAAATGTACAATAAAAAAATTATTGGTTTTCATACTCTGTTAACAAAAGTGGGAAAAAAAATTTAACTAATAGAAAAATAAATTAATTTTTTACTTTTATAGCCGTCAATGGCAATGAATGAAAAGAAAACATTATTTAAAATTTGGGACGTCAGGCGATTAAATTTTTTAATTGTAATTAATCGCATGATTTCAATAGTTAACACAATTAATCACAAATTGTATATCTGTTCTAAATGTACAATAAAAAAAATCTTGGTTTTCATACTTTGTTAACAAAAGTGGGGAAAAAATTTTAACTAATAGAAAAATAAAATATTTTTTTACTTTTATAGCCGTCAATGGCAGTGAATTAATTAAAAAAAGAAAAGAAAACATTATTAAAAATTTGGGACGTCAGGCGATTTAAATTTGTAATCATAATTAATCGCATGACTTTACTAGTTAACTCACAATTAATCACACATTTTATATCTGTTCTAAATGTACAATAAAAAATTCTAGGTTGTCATACTCTTGTTAACAAAAAATAAATTAATTAATTCATAGAAATAGTTCAAATGAATTTTTGACGTCTATAGCCGTCAATAGCGGTGAATGAGTTAAGTTTGTTTCTTGTCAAATGAATATTTAAGTGCTTCATGATGCATAAAAATCAGAGAGATCGGGTTGCTTCGCTCAAGTTCGGAGATGGGGCAAAAAAAAAACAAAAAAAAAACACAAAACAAGTTGAGCTGTGCATGTCGTGTCACGCTCCGACTGCGAATTCCTACCTGTGATGTTCTTTTGGAGCTCGTCGTCGGGCTCCTTGAGCGCCTCCACCAGCTGGGGGATGCCGCCCTCCTCGATCAGGGTCACCTTGTTGTCCATGTTCTCGTAGATGAGGTTGCGCGTGGCGCCGGTGGCGTAGCGCTGCACTTCCTGATTGTCTGAGTTGAACAGCTTCACCAGCTCGCTGATGCCCTTGGATTGACGCACCTTAAAAGCACACAAGAGCGCTTCAGATTCAGTTTAGGTAACCCCATTTTATAGCATCCAATTAAATTTGGGTTCTTCAGAGACTGAATGCTTTTTATTTGATGAAACCTTTCAGTCATCTATGCATGTCCTTTTACTTCCTTTCCCAGACTGACTGAACAGTATTTTCTGTTTCACGATAAAGTAAGATTATATAGGCGTTTAATTGGCAAAACTCCAGCCGATTAATATTTATGAGAAGGCCAAATATTGGACGATAGAAACAGTTGGTCCGTAATTTAAAACTAACATTTTTTTGTTGTTGTAATTTGATGAAGAGAAAGGCTGCTACATATTTTTAGCCTCAACTAAAATAGTCAAACCCACCACAAATAATTCCTGCACTTTTAGTAGGGAGGACACAAGCTCACTTTTAAAAGTGCTCTAAGGTCATCATTTATTTTGAATGTAAACCACTTTGGACCTCAAGACACCACTAAATATAAAAACGAAAATAGCTCAAATGCACTGCGCCAAAGTGAGCTGCTAAAATGGTTCCTGCCTCATCATGAATGCCTGCCATCTGACACCTTAATGTTGACTGTTAGACGTATTAACCAAAAGGACAACAACATGGAAAACAGAGCGCTACCTCCAACATGTAGAAGGCAAAAATGAATTTTTGTGGCTCGGGTTCCTGGATAATATCTTTCAGAGAAATGAGCCTGAGGAATTCCAACCACAAAGCTCATCTGTTTGTCATACCTCATTTTTGGCGTCGCTGTCATTATAACACTCGTGTTGAATGTAAGCTGCACCCAGGACCTGCAAATCGGGGTCCGGTTCTCTCAGGTACTGGACAGCTCGGGCCATGTCCAAAGTTTCGATCCTGTTCGGGGGAACACATGAGAACTTTACCAAGACAGTAGCTGTTGAAGCACAAAATATGTTGACTTCTTTCTTCTTCTTTTTTTTTTAACAAGCAACAGCAGCAACATTAATCTCAGGGAGACGTTGAGTTTTCTTATTGCGTGGTTCCGTTTGATGAATTGCCCCTAGCTTCTAATTTTCTTGAATTTTCAACAAATTAAAGAAAAACAATATATCACTATAATGCTGTCCTGAAATAAACAAAACATACCATCAGCTCATTTCCGCTCTGATGTTATGTAGCGAAATTAAGAAGAGCAAAGCAGCAGCTACTCATTTTCTGAGAATTAAATACTTTTACTGCTGTACTACATGTTTCATTTTATTTAGAAATATTGTGTTTATTTCCATGTTCAGTAATGTACTAAACATTCTACACAATTAAAAATAAAATAGATTGCCTTCCATGAATTTTTTTTCAAGATAATACATTTTAAATGTGTAATTGCTATACCGTGATGCTTTGAAACCACAATATATTTGCTCAAGGTAATCATACCACTGTAATCTCATACTGGCCCATGTCTCGGATCAACCAATGTGTACAGTTTGCCACTGAGCCCAGTGCTTATCTTAAATCAATGTAAGTTTAATAAAGCCTTGTACTCAACAAATCTTCACATGTACACAATTTGGTGATAGAACAAAAATAACACCGGGAATTTACGATCATTAGGAATAAATAATGGCGAGCGTCTTACCCGTCGAGGTTTCCCATACTTCCGACTCCCATCTGCCCATTGAAGATGTCGACCCCTCGGCCCACACTCTGCATGCTTTTGATGGACATGGCCCGGGACATGGTACTCTGACGCCGCTGCATGGCTAAATTCCCCTGGGTAGCAGCGGACATTCCAGGCCCAATGAAGCCCGAGTCCACTTTGTCCACCCCTCCTCCGTACATGCTGGACGCGCTTGACATCTGGCGCTGCAGGGTCCCCGACATGGAGCCCATGCTCATCCGGTTCCGCTGGTTAATCCTGCTGATGGTGCGGTACGCCGGGCCCTTGTAGGAACATTGCTGGACCATTCCCATGTCCATCTCTGGGCCACGTGGGATGGTGCCGCTGTGTGCTCGACGCATGGACCCCGGGAAGGTCATGGTTCCGGCCCCTTGCCTCATCTGGCCAACGTAGCCATTGGATTGCACGTAGTGACGGCTGAAGCCGGCGTCGCGGTCGGAGGCCATGCTGGCGCCGTCGCTGCCGTCCACCATCCAGGCGTTTGCCGGCATGGTGTGCTGCCTCATGGCTTGCAAGGAGACGATTTCCGGTTGCTGGCTCCCGTAAGCGCCCATGTGGACATCTTCGCGGTAATAACCCCCGCCGCCTCCGACTCGTCCGCCGCCGCCGCCGACACTGATCCTGTTGAACTGGGCCATGTCTGGGCCGGTTGAGAGAGAGCTAAAACCGGGCCTCTGTGATATCTGTGGTGTCTGGAGATGAAGGAGGGAGAGAGTGTTAGACTTCAACGTTAAGGGAGTGTTACTTATTACGATGTGCGTGCTGCGTGTGTGGGAGCGCGCGTATGCGCCACTCAATACAGGGGAATCATCAGCTGTTTCCCAATCTGGCGAGGGACGTGACAAGCACTAGGCAAATGTTATTGATTTGTCATATGCTCTACAGAGGTCTAAAATTCCGTGTCAGCATTAAATCCGGTGACCTCCTGCAAAACGAGCAAAACTGGAATCTAGAGGGTGCATTTGAAATCCCCGGACTGATCTTTTTACAGCGGTCTGCGAAATACCACGTCTGCCGGCAGAGGGACCGCTCACACTTGACAAATTAGCGGAATACACGCTCGAAGTGGGAGCGGAATGGTGAAATACTCACCATTGTCCTGGAGCCCGAGAACATGTAGGACGACTTGGAGCCGGGATTGTACGTCTGGTATTTCATGGTGGAAGATCCACCGTAGTCTGGAGAGAAACAAATACGATGACGCCAGGTCGTGACTACAATATCACAGTGATGTCAATTATACAAGCCTCTTAAATCTTTCAGCAAAATTTCTCACATGGCTGGGGAAAGAAAAAAAAGTGTATGTAGAGCAAGAAATTTCACGTTTCTATTTGAACCACATTTGTTACTTGAAATGAGGATAGTACACTTTGTTCGATGCTAAACGTGTTAGAGAGAGATTCCAAACAGGTCAAGGCAGAAAAACAACAAAGACAACTGGAGGCTTTTCCCAAAAGGTGCTCTCCCACGCATTGCATATTTTAACTTACCATCACTGTTTCTGTTCATATGAATCCGCCCCCCCCTTTTTTTTTTTTTACGAGCAAGGCGCTTCATAAAAGCTGACTCAGCATCTGACTGTATTCTTGTGCAGGCCACTCAGAGGCGATTGGAAAATCTGACTCATGCATTTTTTAAAAAGTTTTTTTTACATTTTTGTATGTGTAATAAACACTCAGTAGTAAGGCTGGACCATTTTGAGGAATAATCTAATTGCAGATTCCCTCCCCCCGATTCCTAACAAGTGTGGCGTAAACATAAACCAGTAAGTCATAAGTTCAATTAACAATAATAATGCAAACAAATCTGTGGCTTTATCACTTTTAATGTTTCATGCAACGATGATATGTAAACATGAGGACCGCATTTTTTTAAACACGCAACTTATCAAGACACCATATAAATAAAATAAAATAAAAATGCACAAATATTGTATATACTAGAGACAGACCAGTTATCTGTGCCGATAGTCCACATTTTGACAAATATGGGTATCGACCTTAATAAAAAATGTGACAGCCGATAAAATATGCATTTAAAACTATTTATTTACATTTTTTTTTTTCATTTTATAAGAGATGCTGCTGACCCTGGGAACTCTATGGACCTTTTGTTTTTCTTTGAAATTAAAACAAAGACGTGAAAGGTTAAAAGTTCTTTTTTTTTTGTAAAAAAATATTTACTGTAAAAATGCAATTTACTTATAAGTTTTTATTGAACTTTTTGAGACATATTGATGACCCTGGGAGGTCCCAGAGGGGGGAAAAAACATTTTGCAAATGTAAAAAGTTGTTCAATCAACATATACTTTAAGACATTTCAACAAACAGCTGGAATTTGCATTTTTAAAAATATGTGTTATTTTCCCTTTTACTGAACATGAAATTTGTCTCGTAATGTCAGTTATTGGCATCCTTGACTATACAAAAAATATAAAGTCTAACGACTGACCGAAATGAAGCAGCCTTTTTTTTTTTAAACCCAAATTGCAGGTTTTACAATTTGAAATTTACATTCAAATTTCAGTCCTACTCAACAGACATTTCATTAGGTACATATTGCTCAAGAGCAATGTCAAAAAGACATTTTTTTCAGTTTTGATTGACGGTCTTAATTTAACAACATTTTTGTGGCTAAGGCTTGTACTGTATTTATTTTTTAATTCAGTCAAGACTCCATTTTTGATGATATTCTGATGATAATTAGGCTTAACCCCCATCGCTGAGGATTCATGTGTGCATGCGAGCGCAAAAACTTTTCATCCCTCCTTGACGCTTGTTTACACTTTCCAACTACTAACAACACAAACACCCTCCCTCCGCTTTGTCAGCAGTTTGCTGCACAACACAAAACTATTCAAAATAAGTGGGTCAACAGAGGACAGCAAAGCCTCTACAGTCCTGTATAAAGGTGCTATTCTATTTAGTTGCGCCGTATTTGCCTACCAAGAACACCTCAGGGGCATGTTAGTGACAAAAGCCTTGGGACACACCTCTTCATCAATGAATAAAGTTCTTTTATTTCCAGCAAACAAAGCAAACTCCATAAAGAGATGACTGCATGGGTTTGGTGTTGAAAAACTTCACTCGTGGTGAAAGGCTCCGATTACTTTTATCATTACAGTTACGCATTTACAACTGTAAAAAAAAGGCAGAGAAGTCACCTTGAGGGAATTTAGTGTCGCAACACCTGATTGGCTATTTGAAAAAATGCAATTTAACCCTGGAGAACCCAAGAACCCTTTTCTTCTTTGGAAAATTATGAATTATACATTAAATGACTGCTATAAGTTCACTGAAAACCAAAATATATGTTTTTTCAATTTTAACCCTTTTTTTTAACTAGCTCAGAGTTGCTAATTTATCAAAATATATATATAAAACATACTCCTAGGCATTCTGCAACATGATATGAAATAGATTAACAAAAAAAAAAAAAATTTTACCATCTGATGGTTTGCTGAGAAGATGGTTTTGTTTGGATTGATTTCCAGCTCAACAAAACAGCATGTTTGTTGCCAGCCATCTTGTCACCACCACTCTGGCTCATGTAAGTGCAATATTCATCCACTAGATGGCCCCATGCAGGGGTCAGAAGTGGCACTCTGGACTTTTAAAGTTAAATTTGTAAAAAAAAAAGAAAAAAAAAGGTCTTTGTTATTTGAGTAGCAGAATTTATAGGGGCCAAATTTGACCCCGTGGGTTCTCCAGGGTTAAACAAAGATGGGATGGTCACAACCAGGCGGTTGCAGTCCTAATAGGGACTTTTGTTAACGTCTTTTAGTCCAGTCCAAACGTGCAAGTTCGTCTTGCCACCTGAGAGCAAAAGTGAAGTGTGGAGTGGCTTCACGCTTGACACGAAGACAAAACACAAACCGGTCTGTACAGAGAGGTGTGACTGACACGTCCCTTCCCCTTCCACCCCCCGACAACGCCCAAGCACACCTGAGACATCACAAATAAAATGTCACCATTTTAAACTCTGGTATTATTCATTTCTTCGCCTCGCTAACGTCGCCGATGACGCCACATCTTCCCTCACATGCTGATATTTACAGGTTAGTGTGTACTGTACAGGAAGCAGAGGAGGGGCTTTCATTGTAAATTCAAATTTTGAACACTCACTTCTATTTTCTTGGGCGTCTCCTTAGCCGCTGTTTGTTGCGCTGAGTGGTTGCAAAAGAGGGCGTATGATGTGACATGACAACTCAACTAGATTCATATTTTATTTTTACTTTTTTTTTTTTATTTAGTTAGTTTTAATTACTTTTTATAGCGGGTTTGTTAGTTGTTGTTTTTCCAAGACTGCTTCATTTTATTTTTACATATTTTTGTAATTATTATTATTAGTTTTAATATTAGATTTGTTGTTGGTTTAAAAAAAAAACTGTATATGGAGTAGTTGTCAAGAAATCACAATAAGTATTGTGTAATCAAGTAAATTCCTAAGAAACGACTGTTTAACCTTTCTCCGTAAAAAATTAAAAATCAAACCGAAAGCTCATATATTAAATTATTTGACAAAGATTAATATTAATACATTTTTACTATAAATAAAATTAGTTTTAGTTACGCTCTTTTTTTTATTATTATATATATACAGTATATATTTTTTAAAATATTTTTACTTAATTTTGTTTATGTAAATGTTTCCATTTTGTATTTTTGAACTCTAAACCTAAAATTGAAATATAAATAATCAGCCATTTTTTTAAGATTAAGAAAACAAATCACAAAATTAAAAGACATTTTTTTAAGTCTTCCATTGCCAATGGAACATTTTCATTTTTGGTTGCCAATTACACAAACACAGCTTATGGAAGTCTACTCACGACCTTGCACTTCCCTTTTGGAGACCCGCAGTTTACGTAACCACCCAATTGTGACGTGACCATGCACAAACTTCTTAACAAACAACACTCACTAACTAGAGACAACATCTGGTTCTCACGACACCGTCACCTGGCTTTGAGGTGTCCGTTTGGCCATCCCTCCAACCCACTGTCGCCTCTAGTGTCTGAGTAAGAGCAGAAACTCGTACCCGCAGCTGGGAGGCACACTTTCACCTCACTCAGCTATCACAGGAACGTTCATGAAAGCCACACTTGTTGCAGCCTGTTATACATTAACCCTTTCAAATGTGCAGGTTGCATGAAATTCGGGTTGGTGTGGAAAGAACCTGCAGACCAACTGAACGGACACATTTTGTTAGTTGTTTTTTGTTACACATTAGTTGATGTTGTATGCAAATTTTACACTGTCAAATGTTTCTAAATTTGGACTTTTTAGTGACATTTAGATTTGTTGATTGATTATGGAAAACAAAATTTATTTTCTGAGACTTATTAGATTAGTCAATGTAGCCAACTTTGTTTTAATTTATTGTAAACTTGTGTAGGTGGTTTGTCTGTGCTGACTAATTCAATTACTTAATACAGTTGTTTATGTAACGTAGGTTCATGATTGGGTACAGGCTGGCTTATCGATTTGAACCCTTTTGAAGGGGTGGGGCTTGAGCCAAGAAATATTTCAAATTTGGATATAAGATGTTTTTAATGCAACGTCTTCGCAAACACACTGTTGTCAAGTTATTTTTTTTCAGTTAATGATACATTAATTATTACATTTTTGGCAGTCATCCAGTAATTGTTTCTCAAGCGTAGTTGAGTTATATCTGCCATTTAATTTTTGTGTGTACGTGTTTTATTTATTTGTATAACTTTATTTAAACGTTCGAGTAACACAGTTTAGCATTGGTCGCCTTATAATTAAACTAGCGATATTGTTGCAATAATTTTTCAGCTGTTAAATTCCACAGGCAGGTAAAACACAATCGATCAAACAAACAAACAAACAAACAAACAAAACCTAAGAGTTACGAGAAACTTCTGGGAATTTAACTAAATTCAATAAAGGCGGACTAGTTGTTGTCTTACCTGACATGGCGGAGCCATTCTGACGCGGAAGTGTGGACTTCTCGGCCAAACGCATCTGAACCTGCTGCTGGACCCGGCGAACCCGCAACACCTCGTCCGAGGCCGAGGTGCCGCTCCCGAGATGGATCTCGGACGGCAGGCCGTAGGTGGTGACCGAGTTGTTTGGCTGTAGAGCGGACAGAAAAACATTCTCAGAGGCCACGGTACTCATGTTGAAAAATAGTAGCGCGTTCCGGCGCGGTGCTCGCGGAAGTGAGTGAGTAGAGGCGAGCTGAGGCTCCCCCACTCAGCAGAGGTGCACTAGGAGGGGGCGGAGCCACACGACGGCTCATGGACCGTGGCGTGTGTCGTCTACCTGGCAAACAGGTAAGCGCTACGCTTCTTACGTACCGTCACAGTTTTAACAACATAGGTACAGAGGTGAGAAAAGTACTCACGGCTTGTAGAAGTACAGATACTTGAGTAAAAACAATAACGTAGGCTACTCAGGTTAAAGTAGAAGTACCGATTCAATTCATGAGCTTCAAAGTAAAACAGAAAAAAATGTACACAAACTCCTCACAGGAAGGCCAGAGCTCGGATTCAAACCCCCGACCTCAGAGTTGTGAAGCAAATCTTCAAATAACAAAAATGTGTTTTAAGACGAGTTTTAAAAATTGACAGAGAGTTTTGTCCTCAGTACCTCCAGTAAGCATGTGGTCCACTTAACTGAGGCACCGGTCAGGTGCGTAGAGGTGAAGGACCTCAGAGAGGTTCGGTGGGGCGAGACCATTTCAAGATTTGAAAACAAATTTAAAAAAATAATTCTAAAGTGTACAGGAGGGAGTAAAGGGAGGCGAGTGGCAGTATTATAGGAATACTGCATTATAGCAATCCAGCCAAAATGTAACGAAGGCATGGATTATTTTTTTTCTAAATGCTGCTGTGCTTCTCAACCGTAGTCGATTTTACATCTCTATATTTATTTTCTTTATGCATTTCTTTAACACTGCATCATTTGCGGAGATTGAAAAAAGTAACAAGGCTATTTCGACAAAGTAAAAATTTGTTTTCAAATGAACTACTACTTGACTACTGTAGGGAAGTATTTTATTATTCATTTTAAGTAAAAGATTTTTAAAGACACTACGATGGTCCTTAACTCATTCACTGCCATTGACGGCTATAGACGTCAAAAATTAATTTCTATTAGTTTAACATTTTTTCCACTTTTGTTAACAAGAGTATGAAAACTAGAAAAACAAATATTTTATATTCAGAACAGATGTAAAATCGTGAGTTAACTAGTTTTTTTTTTTTAAATCTTTTCTTTTTTTTAAGAAAAGATTATTAAAAATTAGGGGCGTCGGGTAATTTTTTTTTTAATTGTAAGTAATCGCATGACTTTACTAGTTAACTCATGATTAAAAAAAAAAGAAGAAAAGATTATTAAAAATGAGGGGTGTCGGGATTAATTTTTTTTAATCATAATTAATCGCATGACTTCACTAGTTAACGCACGATTAATCACACATTTTATATCGGTTCTAAATGTACAATAAAACAAATTCTGGGTTTTCATACTCTTGTTAACAAAAGTGGGAAAAAATGTTCAACTAATAGAAATCGTTCAAATGAATTTTTGACGTCTATAGCCGTCAATGGCAGTTAATGAGTTAACAGTCCCGACATAAGAGGTTTTGAAGTTACTAATGAATCTAACAAATATTTACTTCTGTTATGGACAGCGTTAAAGAAACTGTGTTTAATGAGAGATAATCATTTAGTTGTTCAAAAAATTATTTATTTACAACAAATACTGTATCATTGTTAATTTTTCTAAGGCAGCGACGTATAGTGACAGACAGAACTCCTCCACTACATGACAGAAGGTACAAGTAACATGTGTATCTCAGCACATGTTGACCATTCATACAACAGAACAATCGCTTCGTGTTGAACCAGACATGCCCAGATTTCACAATGAGTGTATTTGAGAGGAAACTGAGATGAGTTCATCATCTGAACTTTTCGTGACATTTTTTTTTCTAAATCACATACAGGCCTTGACTCTGACGACCCGGCCCATTTGTCTGTTTAACAAATGAAACGAGCACAAAGATTTGCCACCCAGACACAACACAGACGTCCGTCTGGATTATTCATCGTGAGCAACCCTCTGGCTTTAAGGTTTAAGGATGGACAGGATGCTCCCGTTAAGAATTCACACCGTGGGAATCCACACTGTGATGTCATCATGACTTAAAAAAAAAAAAAAAAGCACTTTCAATTATATCGCCTATTGTAATTCTTTAGGTACACCTCCTCTCCTCGACAACATGCATAGCGTGTTGTCTGAGTATTTGTGACAGAAGACACGCTGATCGTGCCCGTGTGCATTTGAGGAAGCAGACACTCTTTCCTGACAAACAAGCTCAGCAAATGACTCACATTGCTTTTTTTTTTTTGTCCTCAGAGTTCTAATAAATAAACATTGTCAGCATTGTTTTTACATTTCAAATTATTCAAATGACATATTTGGGGATTAAACACAAACTATGACGTGTATTTTGATTCACACTAGCGTCTTAAATGTTCCACATGTACAAAATACTGCACATACATGACAAACGACAGCAATATATTTTGTAGATTTAAAATTTGGATTTGACCGTACGTGTGAATAGCAAACGGGTACAACTTAGGTGTGGCAGAGTCGTTAGGTGACTCCACGCCCAACGTTTATCAGGAGTGTGTTGCTATGAGTCAGAATTCGAACAGCAAGCAAAGAGCAAGTTTGCATATGCCTGGATACTGTCAGACTATTTTACAAAAACACACACGTTTATGCTCGACATTCCACTTTTAACGTCAGTTGTAGGACAAAAATAATGACTAGTTCGTCTAGACAGTTAGTAGTGTTAGTCTAGTTGACCCAACCTATCAATACACACACAAAAAAGCAAAGCAATGGCTGCCAACTGTCAGGTAATATTTCATAGTCTCACGTTAACATTCTGACACTCCAAAAAAAAAAAAAAAAAGTTGGGTAAAAAAAAAAGAATGCAATTTTAGGTTAAAAATGGACCGATGTACTACTTGGGTCAATTTAACCTAACTTTCTGGGTACATTGTGACATTTTTATTTTTTAATAAAACAACCCCAAAAATTGGATCAAAATCGGGTTATTTTCTATAAACAGTCCCAAAGAATTGGGTCATTTTGAATAAAACAACTCCCAAAAAATGGGTTGTTATGCATAAATCAGCCCCCCCTCAAAAAAAATTATTTTGTGCAAGAACCGTCCCCCCCACCCCCAAATTTGGTCAATTTGTATAAAGGGTTGTTTTGTATTAAAAAACAACAACAAACTAAATTAAAAATATGTATATTTTTGTACTAAGCAATCCAATTTTTTTGTGCATTTATTAAAAGCAAAACCACAAAAAAACAAAACGGAATTTTGTATAAAACCCACAAAAATATGGTCGTTTAGTATATAAACAACTCAAATTTTTTTATCGCTTTGTAATAAAAAAAAAAAAAAAAAGTAAAGCCCAAATTGGGTTATTTTTGACCCAACTGTGTTTACAGTGTAAGTAATAACAAAACATGTCTGGGTTTAAGAATGGGCAAAGGTCAAAAAGCAAATAGTAAAACATGGAAACACCTTGTGTACAATAATTAAGTTACAATAAAGTAAATAAATAAATATATATATATATAGTATACTATAAATATTTTACTTGCTTGAATTACGTGTTTACATTAGATTGTTGAATGGAGAAATGTAAGCATGTGACTTGAAAAAAAATGCACAGCAATTCCAAAACATACAGAGATACATACTGTATTCATATTCAGATAAAAGTGCTCATGAATAAAGGCTGACCTACCATTACCACGGAGCTGATTGCGGATATGATGCACCTTCCTTCTTCCAAGCAGGTGGTCAGATATGTTACGATTTTGTTGCAAAGTAGGAATTGTTGAGTGTGTGTGTGAACTGTCACCGCCCTGAAAATGTGTCAATTCTGTCTGCGTGTAAATACAAGACGGGCCCCAAACAAAAAGATGAGTCAACCAGGAGCCGCTGACAGCGCAGCAGGGTGTGTTAGCGAAACAGCGCAGGGGAGTCTACAGTGACAGAAAGGAGAAGTGAGAAAATGAATGTGACGCTTCCCTACAAGACGTGGGAAGTCTTCACCAGAAGTCAGGTGGGATTCGGACTCTTCCCTGCTGAATACCGTAGTTTTATTTATAGTCTTTTTCGCACTCTGCTATTATTTCCATTTGTAAATGGATGACTAAAACTGAAAGTTTACAGCTGTTTTTTGTCCCGTTCCGACAGGAATTCTCGTCACAATTACTCACTCAAGTCAGGGTGTGTTTGGGGTTGATACGAGAGCGCGATTGGCGAGTGAGAGTGATAAGCTTGTTTTGCAAGCTGTCTCATACCTGAGGGCAAAACTGTCTGCACCAGGCACTGCTTTTAGATCGATCTGTTTGTCTGTCTATTGACAGAGAGAGGAGAGGAGAAGAGGCAGTAAAACAGGCCAAAATCCACATTTCAGTTAAGTTGTTGATGACCTGGATTTGTGTTTGGGAATGTTTATGCACCAAATAAACACTACTGTATGAAGTGCTGCCACCATGAGTGAAAACGCTGTTATTATTAGGTGGGTTTCCATCCACCTATTTTTATTGAAATTTTTAAGAATTGCGAAAGATAAACTGAAAAAAAGGAAAATCTTTTCTTTAAAAAAAAAAAATAATAATAATAATTGTAATTATTATTATTTTTTATCATTATTTTTTTTTTAAAGAAAAGATTATTAAAAATTAGGGGCGTCAGGCGATTACAATTTTTAATCGTAATTAATCGCATGACTTCACTAGTTTCCTCAGGATTAATCAAAAAACGTATATCTGTTATAATACAATAAAAACATTCTAGGTTTTCATACTATTTTCAACAAAAGTGGGGAAAAATGTTAAACTAATAGAAATAGTTCAAATGAATTTTTTACGTCTATAGCCGTCAATGGCAGTGAATGAAGTAAAAAAAAAAAAAAGAATAATTAAGAATTTGGGATGTCAGGCGATTAAATTTTTTAATCATAATTAATTGCATGACTTTACTAGTTAACTCACAATTAATCACACATTTTATATCTATGTCTATAGCCGTAAGGCCATGAATGAGTTAACATCAGCTCTCAATGTAAAGACACACTTCACTTACATGCTGGAGGGAAGCCAGCAAGACAAACTACTTCTGTTCAGTCCGTCAAAACCAACATTCCCACCTGGAACTCCCCATTGTACCAAAGTTCCGCCACTACAACGTCATCTCGTGACGCATATTCGCAAAAGAAGAGCGGAGGGAAACGGGCATAAGTCGCATGTCCGTTTTGCGCATTTTCACAAAATTCGCATAAAAATGTTGAAACATTTGGATGGAAACCTGACTATTGTATATTTAAGGCCGCTTACATTTAGACACACTTCCCTACTAATACAATTTCAAGTAAACAAATGTAGTCAAATGGGCAACCAGGTTTTTGTAATGTGTAATTAACCTAAAAAAAATGTTTTGGTAAAAATTGAAACCTTTCATACATAACACCATGAAATCAATGTAATCATTTCTAAAGCGAGCTCCAGATAATTTGCCAGAGGCCTCTTCTTCAAAGTTGTTTTTAAGGAGGGGATCTCGGGTTAATGTGGGAGAATTTTTGTTGGCACATGCCAGAAACAACCTGATATCTGCAACCGTCGCCAGGCAACTGCTCTGCAAATAATAAGGTGCTAGTACAGTAATCCTCTCTCATCCCTCTGCCAGATAATTCTCCGGAAGAACGTTATTATGATTAACAGCGTCCACAATAAAATTGTCTTTTTGATGGAATGATCCAAACAGTCAGGAAGATATTGGCAAATATCCCGTTACAACAGCTGGATGTAGGGATTTAGCGAAAATATCTGACACCGACAATGTAAACATCTGGTTCATATTGAATAAAACTTTTTATTTTCTTTTTTTCAAGAATTCTTTTCATAAGAACTAAACGGTACAGTTAAATGAATGTACTGTACTGTGTACGTAGCTTTGGAGTAGTTGCAACGGCGACCTCTCCTGGCCACTTTGGTAACTACAGTAAATGTGTGTGTACTATATGGCTCGTTAAACAATTTGTATCTATAATCTGATCTGTGATGATCAATAATGGGAAACATTAGGTTAACTTCAACAACGTTTTGAGATAAAGTGAAACTTAACTACATAACAGAACAATAAAGTAAACTATGCGTCATCGCTGCCTAATCGAGATCAGATGACCGTCAAACATGTTCAAGTTTATCAGGCCCAAAAAGTTTGTCATTGTTTGAGCTGCTCTCGCACACTTTGCGGTTGGTCGCACACAATGGCTGCATCGTGCCACGGGAACGTCACACTCCATTGCTCTCATTAAAAGTACCAGGGAGGCTTGCTGGTAACCTCAAACAACATTTAACCAGAAGTCTTTGCTAAGTTGTAACGATGCTATACTGTTTGTGGTATAATCATTTGTTGCCTCTAGTAGTAGTACTAGTAGTAGTTAGTAGCTTGTAGTATAGCCTATATCAACACATAAAATAAAATAAATCATGCGGGGTAACAATATTATTTTATTCATATGCTTTTATTTTGAAGGCCCAACTTTACCGGCTACACAATGTGTTACGTTGCGCCCCCTGTTGTATTGAGTCAGGTTATTGTAGGTCACGAAATAACTGAAATTGGAAGGGGGAAAAAGAAAGAAAATTAAATTAAATTAAAACGAAATGAAAAGGAGTTAAACAGAATTCGCTACAGTGAAATACAAAATGTCTCAAATCATTTTTTGGGGGGGATTGACATAGAGTTTTATTTTTTTTTAATCCATCCATTAGATAAATGAAGAACAAAAAATGGACTTGAGAAAAGTGAACTTTTCGCATCCAGGACAAAAGTAGTACAGTAGTCCAGCCTCTGCTTGAAAGTGGCTCTTGATCCAGCCTTGCTGATCATGCCATGGGCAGGGAAACTGGGTGTGTTTATTATGCAAATAAGGGCTAATTTACATATGGTTATGTAACAGTGTGGACAAAGTACAGAACAGCTCACCAACACACATTTTCAGCGACAGATCCCAAAAGATTTACTTGTTTATGGCTTCTTTTACACTTGATTTCGAGGGAGCCCCAACAATTTTAGTACAAGCAATTAAAAAGTCCAGTTTTGCCTTAACGTGTCTCTCTATGTAGGCCTTTCTTCACTAATATAAATGACATGTTAACATTCCCATTCACAACCGCAAGCTTCAGTCAACCAGTTGATCACCACCTGTGCATCACAAAGAACTAAAAAAATATCTTAACCACTCACGGGCTCCATTGCAGCAATCCAAACTGGCGGGATTCGAGCCCGTGACATCATCAGCGAGTTTCAGTGACGAGAACCGTGCACTGGGCGTGTCTGTGCCAGAAATACAAGTCAAGTGGGTTTTGGATGTTGTGTGGAGT
This sequence comes from Vanacampus margaritifer, assembly GCF_051991255.1. Lineage (NCBI taxonomy): Eukaryota > Metazoa > Chordata > Actinopteri > Syngnathiformes > Syngnathidae > Vanacampus > Vanacampus margaritifer. The sequence goes on along the minus strand of NC_135437.1, from coordinate 20,172,583 downwards.
GTGCGGTACGAATTGTTCAGAGATGAAATGTTGATTAGTCTGCCTCCTTCTGGTGACGTAAGGCATTACAGTCACTCAATCAACTTCCAGTAATGCCTTAACCAATGCCACTGCTTTTCAGTTTTTTTCAGTGCTACAGTAATTGCTTGACATCTTAATATTCGCACCAACCACTTACCCACAATGCTGCAGAAGACAAAATAATCTGCACAGATGATACAGCACGAAGATTGTTTATTAAACACACTGCGGTGTGATAATAAGATAGTAAGTCTGCAACACGGAGATGTCACAATCAAACATGACTTGTCCTGTTATGAACATAAGACGTGCATATGTACAATTTATACATCCAAACAAAACAACAAACTATTCCACAGCATACTGTATATACACTGTATAGATATAGGAAGTTATGGTTATGCCCTATGATAAATAGACAACATCCGAAATGTATTTTTTAGTATAAAATAAAATAAAAGCAAAAATATTCACCATGCTGTGTTCTACTAAAAGGAGAAATGAGCGACTGCATAAAAAACAGCCAAAGAGTTACGGAGCTCATCGCCGTGTGGGTTCAGTACGCCGGAGCGTTATGGATCCCGCAGCAGAGCACCATGGTGAAGATCATCTCAAAGATCTACAAGGGAAGGAAAGAAAAAAATCGACTTTGACTCACATTATTCTTGTATGCAAGTGAGACGGGCGGGGGCACCCAGCTCACCATGATGACGGCCACCACCAGGGCGGCGAGGCCAATCAGATAAAGCTTCTCGGAAAAGAGCTCGATCAGTTTGTCGTGACAGCTCTGTTTGGAAGTAAATCGCAGGTGATGAGTGACACGTTTCGTTTTGACAGTTTTTACATTTTACTTAAAAAACAAACAACAGAATAAAAAATATATATATTGTAAACATTGTTTGTTAATCTACGAATCTGCAGTGTGCGGGGCTCCACTGTACATCATAAAATGAACCATTGCTTGCTGTAGGCATAAAATGCAGGATGGGAGAGGAATGAGATGTTGAATAGAATCTCTCTGTATTCTCTTCAGCAAAAACGAGGCTGATCTTGAAATACTTTCTGTTTTCACTCTTGTTCTTTCAAATGTACATAAAACATAACAGTAGTTAATTGTTGAGCACATTAATGTGGAATTACACCCAAAATAACGCAATTGAGTTATAACCAGGGTTTTGATTTTGTTTAGTTTTTTAAATGTAGTTAATTTTAATCAGTTTTCAGAGTGGTTCTGTTTTTATTAGTTTTAGTTATTTTTTAAAAAATGCTTAATTTTAGTTTAGTTTTAGTTAGTTTGTGGTTTTTTTTGTTTGTTTTTTAATGTATTACTTGTGTGCAATATTTAATAAACACCATGGTAAAATGAAAAAAAACAAAAACATTCATTTTGGCTGAGTTAAATGAAAAAGCTGGCGAGCAGAGCCATTGGAGCCAAACGTCAAGCAGGCAAATAGAGTGACGTCATCTGAAGGTGTTTTTCTATTGGCTGCCGCTAGATGGCGTCACTTCTGTGTGACACACTTTCAAACGTCCTTATTCCGGTTAATAGTTGGGAAATAATCTATTTAAAATCCCATTAAAAATCATCCCCAAAGGCTCATGTATTAAATTAATTACCAAAGACTAAAACAAAGGACATTTTCGTTATAATTATAGTTCGTTTTAGTTAGTTTTGTAAACATAAAATGTAGTTTCAGTTAGTTTTTGTTTTTTAAAACGCATTTTCGTTTATTTTATTTCGTTTTTGAATTTTAGTTTTAGTTTTTTTTGTTCGTTTTCGTTAACTAAAATAACCTTGGTTATAAGAAGAAATAAGTTCATTTAACTAGCAAAAGTACCGTATGTACTTCATGAAATTATCATGTGGATTTTGAGTAATATCGGTATGTGTGCGTCCTTAGTGTCAATTAATACTAACAGAACTGAGACAGTCTACAGTATTCAAAATACATAATACAGAAAAGGGCTGTGACATGATTAAAGATCAATTTGGCTATGCATAAACAATGGAATGGAAAATGCATGAATAAATAAGGAAACCTTCACTACCTGAGACCTGAGAAAATCATCTGGAGACTTTCTGGGACATAAAGTGCCGACGACTTGTTTGAAGAGCGCCGTGTCGTCTCCTTTACCGCAACAGTCGAGCTGGATGGAGCCAAAGACACAAATCACAAATGTAGTCTAACCGGCCACAAAATTAGGTACACCTGCATAGTTTCATTTAGTACAAAAGTTGTATTTTGTACATGCTTACTTACCGTGGTGTGAAAAACATCCAGCACCTTGATGGCGGCGTCTTTACTGGGGGAGCCCGAGACGTCCACAGCCTTGATGTATGCCGAGTCGTAGAAGTTGATCAATTCTTTGGAGATCTGTGGACAGCTTGTCGTTAATGTCAATCAGAATCACTGAGCGACTGTTGCAAATGTCCTCACGGTGTCTCTGTTCATGAAACCCCAGATGGCTGCAGCCACTTCACAGGCGAAGAGGATGACCAAAAAGAAGAAGAACTGCAGAAAAGAGTTTGAATGTAATTCCAGTTCCCAAGACGTTTTGTGTCATTTGTGTTCTAAAGTCAAAATTTCTCACCGTTCCCAACAAGCACTGAGATTCTTGGATGGCACCGTAACAGCCGAGAAAGCCCACCAGCATCATCACAGCGCCTACAGCTATTAGTATGTACACACCTGCCAAAAAACACAAACGTGAAATAATACATGAGGCGAAGAAGTTATGCTGGCCACCGCCACCAGGAGGCGGCAAAGACAACGGAGCGCGTGCACTGTATGTTCCTTGTTCATTGATCCATACACTGTTCGGTAATGGACTTCCTGGATGTCTCTCGCGCTCCCTGAAGGGTGACACGACATTATTGACATCCTGGAGATAAACAGCTCCCAGATCCTGTGTGGGGAGAAGGGGCGGAGCCTCAGGCCGGGAAGTGCCTTTCAGACACACACGTGTAATAAACCCCTCTGACCTCTCACCCCCCGGCATTATCCATCCCACGCAGGAGACGTGCGCACCAACCACCAAGATAAACGCATTAAAACATTTTTCATTTAAATGTGCCCAAATGCTCAACATTTCAGCTCAACAGTAAAGATTTTCTGATTTCTGTAGTCCTCCATGACATTAGACTGATTATCTTTGTTTTTAACCAAAATAATAATAATTAAAAACAAACTTTTAATTTGAAAAATAACGTTATATAGCCAGTAACCAGTAACTGGATCATAATTAATGTATTTTTGGGCACTGTCGATTTGAAAAAATGCTTTTTTTTCTTCTTCTTCTTTTTTAAAGTCAGGAGATAGGAATATGAACATTGTTTTTAAATCTGATTCATCAAAGAAATTACTGAAATAATAATTTGTTGCAAAAGCTTTAAAAAATACAAAATACAAATAAAAAGCACATTTACACACTGTGCAATTTTTCTGCAATAACAATAACAACAATAATGATAATAATACAAAGTTGAAAATGGAACAAAAGCTAAAATTCTTGCAACACAGTGCGTTTAATAGTCGGATGCCCGCTTCTTTGCACATTATAAGTAAGCCTACATCAGGAACAGGAATAAAACGATCTCATACATATGCATTGACACCACATCAGAATTCATCAGGTAAAAGCAAGATTAAGCTAAAAAGTGTTCCGCACATTCAACAGCGTGTCAGCGTACTTTCAAACGCAGCAATTCCAAGGCCTTTTGCCCTTCATCTTTCCCTCTCCACTGAAACGTCGCAGGAAGAATGAAATCCTTTCAGGCAGATGCTTTGAGAGCAGTCTGATTCGGAAAACAGCGGCCACACTAATGCAGCCTGACGGTGCTCGAAAAGGAGACGGACAGATTCGGACTCTCTGCGAAAAGCGTCCATATATCTCCATCAGCCTTGCTGCTATACCCCCCTCCTCTTTCAGGACCCTGCTTATTTTTATTTTTTTTTTCGAGCGAGCCCAGCTACCAGGCTTGGTAACCCAGCAATGTGGCAAAAGCAGTCATTATTTCCACTGCCTTCCATTACTATGACAACACCCTTTGAGGTTTGAAGGCCATTGAGACGGCACCGGGGAAGGTTCATTTATTTCTTGTCTCTCTGTGTAATCTCTATAGGGGAGGGGGAGGCAGGGGGGTCGAACCGCCGCTAAAAGCCCCAATTGGATGTCTCTCTTCTTCTCTTCTTAGCCACTATTTACAAAAAAAAAGGTTGCAAACTCAGTCCCAGCCGTCTTTCACATTGGTCCCAGTTTTAGTGAGTGCTTGTTGATCTATGATAAGGATTAATCATTAAAAGGGGACATACTGTAAATGAGCCTTCAGGACTGAGACAGAGTGAAAGTGGCTGAGCACATATAGTTGAGAGTGCTACAATTACTTAATCACTACCTTTTGTAGAATTTTTGTTTGGTGGTGATGAGATTTTTTCGAAAGTAGAATATGTGGCCTTGCTTTGTGTACTGGGACACAAGTACCATAACAGCAGTTACAGTAATTTCCTTAGTCTATGCCATTTATTTATTTATTTGCATTGGCCTGCTCTTATGACTTAGCCCGACGAACTCCGCCTAGCTACTGGGTGCCACGTGAACCTGACCCCGAAAAATAATCGGGACGATTCCGATGATCAACGAGGCAGTGCCTACTAAAATTTTATTTCAGCTGTGAAGTTTTATTCCAGATCATGTTGACTATTTATTACCTGCTTGGTTTAGTACATTGCAGTTAAAAGATATATTGGAACTAATAAAAGCACATCGGGCGGTAAGAAAGAGAACAGTATATAGCCTACTTAAGTGGCTCGTACCCCCCTCCACATTTTTTTTCATACATCCCCAAAGTTGGAAGCAATTAATTGTATGTGTCTTGGTAAGATGATGAATTATAAGGAAACCCATTGTGTTGTGTAAAAATATATTTACACTATTTGTGGGAACTAGTGACTAGTAACAAAATGGCCTGGAGTCCACGAGTTTCTTCATGTTCCAAAAAGCAACTGCTCTGCATTTGAAAAGAAAAGTGTACTGTTCCTATCACCAATGTCCAACATGAAACACTAATGCACCTAGTGGCAGAAAGTTACCTCAACACAAATGCATAACTCAATGTTTTACGCTCCTTTTAACAGTTTAGTAAATCTTTTTAGCTTCAAATAACACTATGGATTACTCTAAAATTACTGTATGAATGGTTGAAAACCCTAATTTTAATTAAATTTAAACAAATATTGTGCATTTAGAACAGATATAATTTGCGAATAGTTGCAAGTTAACTATGGAAATCATGCAATTAATTACGATGAAAGATTATAATTAACGGCCCTAATGTATAAACAGTATATGCATATAAGTATGCATGTGTGTGCATGTGTAGATAATCATTTTTTTAGGCCGACGCCAATACCTATTTTTGTCAGAAAAAAATACTGATTACCGATTAATCTGCCGATTATTTAAAAATATCTCCTTGGATGTTTGCATCCTTGAATTTTGAGTATAGAAAGTATTTGAATTCTTGAAATATCAACTTTAAACATAACTTGTAAGGACAATGACAAAATAAAACAAGAAAGTGAAATAAGAATAGAATAAACTAAAATAGCAACTGAAAAAACAGTAAGAACAAATACTGACTGTTCCTGTGCGTTTTGGCCTCTTGGGGGCAGTGTGGTGCCGTGCATTCACGGTGTACACACTTAAAGTGAGTACAGAAGAAAGTTACTGGCCTGGACTCGATTGAATTCTATTAAAATAACTCATTTTTCACACATTGGGAAGAATTTGTGCCTTTGCGTAGTGTTATCTTACCTGTAGATATGTGTTACCACAGCACTTGTGTGTGAATATTAATTATTTGAAGGAAAAACACTCCCGACGTCGATGCTAACTTTCTGTTAGCATTTGAATGGGATCCTCCCTTCGCTTGAAGCATTAGCGCGAGGTTAGCGAGGTTTTAAAAGCAAAGCATGTTTTGTATTTAAATATACACTGGATGTAATTCTAACCGTCGTGTGTTTAGTTTTACAGTTAACCCCAACTGGGGTGTAATTTGCTTCAAGGTCGCTTAGCGACAACAGGATAACTTAACCTACACACTTGCTAGTTGCTAATGGTACGCAAGCAAAATGGTGCATTCAGGGTACTTTCACAGCGTCGGAAACTTCGTTTTTATTCGATGCTAACATTTTAAAGGGAAAATAATTGATTAATAAATTTGTTTTAAGTTGCATTAAAAACACAATTAAAAAGCATTAAACTAGACTTGATGAGACAAAATGGCCGCCTCATTAGATGGATGAAACAGACGGGATAATCTGCCTAATTTTTATTCCACATATTCAATATTAATCAGAATTCTGTGTTTAGACTAATCCGGAAAACATGTAACAAAGATTCAGGGGGTCTCGCATACCCTCAAGACTATCCAATTAAGAGGTGCGTCTCAAAATTGTAATTTGTTTCACTGACCTTCCCTTCCTCCATTCTGAAACAAGTCTGAGAAGATTGTCAGTCGAGCGCTGTGCCAGCAGCAACTGCGCTCGAGCACTGCCTCAGAGTTTGGACAATATGTATTTTGAGCCTTACATAAACACCAGGTTGCTGCGCCAGCGTGCTAAAAACATCCAGGCTAAACTCTAATTTGAGGGTTAATGTGCAGATGTCCAAGGTTATTTGAATTATGCCGGGGCGTATGTTTAAGGGCGGGCGAAAGAAAGCAACATTCCCTTGATCTCGCTTGGGTGGGCCTCTCCAAAATCACTAGTGGACCTTTCGTCTATAAAAAGCCCGAGTTTGTGATGCTTCCTTATACTTAGTGAGGAGGGAAGTATGGGAGAACATGGCAAGGCCAAATTGAAATGAATGGGTTCACAGCAGTTCACCGCCACAACAAGGCAACATGAGGAAAATGTTTAAATCGTATCATGTTTCGCATGTTTTGGGGCCAGCTTGCGGGTGACTGAAGGAACTAGGAGGAAAATGATGGACGCCAGTGGCTAAAGCGCTGAGGCAACCTGAGGGGCACATTCCTGATTCTGGTATTCAGTTAAGATTTTGTAGAAGAAACTGAATAACACTCAGAAACTTCAGAGCGGGTGAACACACGTGATGGCTTTATTTTCGCACCGTGCTCACACGCTCGTTACTCAGTGCCCACACCAGCCGCAACATCTGTTGACAACATATGGCCTCTCTGGATGGAGCATGAGAGCCATTTTTCTTTTTCTTTTTTTAATGGACTCGGGGCTGTAAGATTGAATGCATCACCTTCGGAGTGTCAGACTGACAGCCGGGTAAAAATGTCACGCTGCGGATTGACGCGGGTCCCGTTTCCTGGTCTTTTCTTAGAGGTCAAATACAAGTTGACATTTGTGCCTCCATATGAAAGTAAGCCTTTATTTGGGTGTTCTTCAAAATGTCCTTCCTAACGGGAGACGAGATGTCTGTAAGTCATGGCGGAGCAACTTGCAAGGGTTGACTACATTTAGAAAATAAAATACAGTTGATTTAATAAGGATATGTGCCAAGGCTCCATTTAACATTCTCCTCCAGCCATTGTTTCCCTTCCTACTATTAAATATTTAAGCATCGCTCTGGAGATGGACGCCTACTCAACGATCACTTCATTCGGTATACACATTCAAATCCAGGATCAAACTCAGTTGAATAATGGTTTCCATCCACCTATTTTTATTTACATTTTCAAGAATTGTGAAAGTACATTTGGAGGGGTGCATTTTTCAGCGTGTCGATAAAAATAAAATGCAAATTTTGGCCATTCGAACAGGTTTTGGAAATGAAAGATGGCAATAGAGCTGTCAAAATTAATCGATTAATCGACAAGTAATTGAATATCAAACTAATCGACAGCTATTTTTAATAACCGAGTAATGGTTTGGAGCCATTTTTTAATTCAGAATTGTCCAAATCCTCTGATTTCAGCATATCAACAGTAATTTTTCACTGATTTTTGTAGTCCTTAATGAAAGAAGACTGATTATCTTCTGTGTTTAATCAAAATAAGACATTTGCAAACATCAGTTTTTTGGAAAACAATGTTGAAAACACTTTTTTTTTTTTTTTATCACTATAAGAATACGAATCTTTTGGAAAACAGGACGTAATGTTTTGCAAAGGGGGGCAAAAATACAGTATTAGAAACTGTCCTCAATATGACGAAATCTCATGTAACCAAATAAGGTAACCAAGTTGCTGGCGACAACACCACAGCAAACTAAAATCACAACAATAAACATTTTTTCGATCATAATAATAAAAAATTTGTTTAATCTATTTAGGACAGATTATTTGATATAAAACGTGTTAAGTAACTAACTACTTTGTTTCCCCCACAAAACCAATAATGGTGGCAACATTTCTTAAAAATGTTCTATGCAGCCACACTAAACACAACATTCTGATTAATATTGTGTTTGTAAAATATGAATATAAATAAAATGGTTATCCATCCAATGGGGCGGCCATTTTGCCACGTGCTGTCCACTGAAAAGAAAATCAACGTTGCTCAAGGCTCAGGTAACGACCAATCGCGGTGCAGTTTGTGAACATCACATGACCGAACTCTGAAAACAGGCGAGCCGTGATTGGTTGTTGTGAGAAAGCACTTGACTCACTGATATAGAAGGTGCCTGGTGCCTGCTGGCCTTCAAACTGAAGAATGAGGAGGTTGCTTGTTTGACTGTCATGACGGAGCCACAGGGCCACTCCTAAAATCACTCCTCCAGCCAGCTGCAATGAAAGGAGGGATAAACCGTCATCATTATGTCATAGTTATTCTAGTCTTGCAAGGAGAAATCCAAACTTTATGGAAGTTACATGTTAAGATTAAATTGGTGTTGAAAACTTTCTGCTAACATTTGTGCGTGTATACACTGGGAGAGTGGATATGTCATTTTGTTTTGTTTTGACCAATTCTTGGTCTATTAGCCGATTAAATGCACCAGAATATACACGAGAGGGTGACGTGTGCCTCGTAGCATGTCCAGGAATTTTATTCGAGCGTTTATGGTTGACGCAGATTCGCGGGAGTTATGAAATAAAAGACGCGATTGACGACGGCGCGTGAGGAATTCGAATGAGTTTAACGAGTCGACAGTGACATAGTGTTAAGAAATATGTTTGTAGACAATGAGGATGGTGAAGATTTTGACGGCTTTGTAACGGAATGGACGACGAATAATTATCCCGATCCCCCGAGGTTATTACAAGTACGCTCCAGTGTTGAAGGTAAATATATTTTCAGTTATTTACCCGCAGATGCGACATTTGTTTGTTGATTTAAAAAAATATATATATATTGAAGGTTTATAGTAATAAACATATGTTTGTGTGAACGCCACAGGTGTAAGCGCTGAAATGTAAGTAGCTGAGATATCAATAATTTTTTTAAAATATTGTTGAATTTCCAGGAAAACTTCAGGTTTTCAGGAAGTGACTCAAACGTCACCCTTATGTTTTAGAGGCATGGTTTGCCAGGCGCTTTAGGCCTTAATAGGTTAAGGGAACTTGAAAAGTGATGAGAGGATATCCTGACATGACAGTGACCTATAGCACCGTCCATGGCCTCAACAAAAAAAAAAAAACTTCTACATTATCTCCCCTCCGTTGGAATGCAGACCACAGGCTGTGATTGTACAAAATTGTCCTTATATTCTTGTTTATACAAAGTCATCCACACATTTAGTGCCATGACTGCACGGCATTGTTCTCCAAGAGACAGGAAGCCAAATCCTCGACATGAAAAATGGCAGTTTTTCACAATGACAAGCAGGGCAAAAACCAACACAGGAAACGCTCTGGTGTGGCGTGTCCAGGATATGTCGTTCATCTAAAAAAAGATAAGTGGCGAGAAAAAGCAAGTGGAAATTCACAGCTGGTCAATTCCGGGTATTTGGGAAGCAAATGTGAGCATAATTTCAGGAAGTATTATGTGATGCTGACAAGTTACATATAGAAATTGATGTAAAAAAAAAAGGAAAAAAAAAGTGGTGCCTGTGTATTTCCTGAGCTTGAGGAAGGTTCAAAGGCAACACAGCTCTCCCCTCCCCCAAAAGCTCTGTTCAATCTCTTTTTTAAGTGTTTATTCTGAAGCGAGGCATCTGTGAGAAATCATGCATCAATTGTGGAATTTTAAAAATCTTTCCTTGTAGCCCCCATGACTCTATTCCTGATAGGGTCGCGTGGTTAACGTGAGATGTTTGGATTGAAGCCCACCCAGCCCTGAAATCCTCCCCTCTCCTTCCTCTCTCAGCCATCCCACACTGCTGCTTGACCGTGCAGAAAATAACGGTGAGGTTACAGCGACATTTGGTGCACTCAGTTGATGCCGCTCTCCTACGCCAGACATTCACACGCAAGTTGGGAAATGCACTGCATGTAATCCAGAAACCTCACAGCTTCAGTCAAAGTTTGTAACCCGAAACATGAAAATGTTCAAATGATAAGAAACAACTTACCCAGAAAATAAAATTAAAGAAGAATAACATATATTTAATGCATTGCGTGCATCCGGTCACCGCCATGTTGCCAGCTTTTTTGGTCAGTTTCTCTTCTTTTAAGCCCAGTTGGGATCTGAGGCCGGTCGACAATCCAGAATCACGCACGCTCTCTGCCAGTTGAGGTATAAGAGCCTCAATGCTGCAAACTCCTCCTTTATAATGAAGAGTGAAAACTGAGACACGGAACTGCCCACCAGGAGGGGGAAAGACCGAGGGAAGAACATGGCCCCCGTCTGGCACGAGTCAACGGGGTGCCCCACTTTGTTTCCAAGACTGAACTCGCGTTCCAAAGAAAATAAATAAGTTTGATTTTTAAGGGAAAAGTGAAAGGCAACATCAACATATGCATAGCCCCCCCCCCCACATTTTTTTAAAAAAGTCACTCTACATACTGGACTGGTCAACAGCCAATCAACCGAGCCCATACAGCAATAAAAAAAAATAAAAAGTCTACACACCCTGTTCAAATGCTACAGGTAAGACCAAGATAAATCATTTCTTTCACCATTAATGTGACCTATAACCCTCATAACTCAACTGATTAAAAAAAAGAAGAAGATGTTTTTGAGAGGGCAAGTACAAATAAACAAAGGAAATAATGTTGCAGAAGTGTACACACCCTGTGCTCATAATTCACCAATCACGTTCAAAATCATGTTAAATGTAAGCCACCTGCGACCATTAACGAGCCTGTGATTAATCCCCAAACAAACTCAAGATTAGTGCTGTCATTATCTAATATTTTTAATTGATTAGTCAATCACTTAATCGGATTAATTTTAATTTTGCATTAAAATGTATTACAAAAGCATTTACCCCCTGATTACTGTTTATTAACTGGTGTTTATTTTGTACTTTGTATTGATATAGTGATTTAAAAAAAAAAAAAAAAAGTAGGAGGGATAGATGTACTATGTTACCGGTTCGGTAACACAGAAGATAGTCAGCCTTCTTTCATGTAGGACTACGGAAATCAGTGAATGATTACTGTTGAAAATGGCTCTAAACGATTGCTTGATTATTAAAATAGTTGCTGATTAATTTGATAATCAATTACTTGTCAATTAATCGACTAATTTGACAGCTCTACTTGAGATGTTCTAATAAACTTTTCCTGACATTGTTTTGCTGTCTAGCAGAGGCCTAAATATTTTGTGTAAACACTGACTAGCATTTGGAACTGGTCATAATTCCCTCCACCTTCTTTAAAACTCCAGGTGCAGATGAAAAAAAAAAACTATAATGACTGATGGCGGTGTCAGCATTATGCTTTGGAGTAATTTTTTTTCAACTGGGGTCTTGCTCAAGATGGAGTTAGGAACAGTTCCAAATGATTTATATTGAGTCTCATTCTTTCATGTCATAAAAATCCTGGCATTTGAACAGGAGTTTGTAGACGCATGGATTTGAACCCCGCATCTCAAACTGTGAGGCGGACATGCTAACCACTAGTCCACCATGCTACAAGTGTGCCAATTGTAATCATTATTATATTAGCTCAGAGAGAATTACCATAATCATTACATTCAGCAGAAGAACATAATGAAGTGTCCAGAGGGGGAATGAGGTATACTTTCAAGATCAGCAAATATAATAATGGGCAGACAGGAACTTCTCCTCTTTGCAGTGAACAACAGCTCCCTCTGCTGGCGGATTAAAAACAGACAAACGCTCCCTTTTGTCGAGAGCAGATGCGCACAGAAGACACATCTCATCTTCACTCATCCGAACTCTCGAGCTATTGCAAACAAAACCAGTGAATGGTGGTCAATGCACACTGTTGACAGGGCGAAATCTCCATTCATCATAGTGGACGCCTTCAGCCATTTCCATTCATTGTTGTTGTTTTGTGAGGGGCGGGTCTCGTGCATGCATGCACACCTCCTGAGTGACAAGGGGGAAATTGGGCACCGTGAAGCGGCGTAATTGGAGATGTTGTGAATCACATTCAAGCCTTTTCCTTTCCTCGATCTTGGATGTGTGCTTCTGACTGGATGCTTGGAGAGGAGGAGAGGAGAGGGAGACGTGTCGGTGGTGCCGAGACAAAGAGCTGCATAGGCTGCTGCTGCGCGTCGGTGTGAAGGAGGCGCGTCTGGAGGTGGGATCGAACACCGGGAGGACCACAAGCAGCAGGGCAGGCGCTGTCCGCTCAGCACCAGCAGAGTCACCTTGACGTAGGTGAGCCAGTAAACGGCGAAGAGCATCGTGTGTTAGTTCCGGCTGGATTTGGCGACGATGTGACGCCCATTGTCCATGTGATGCCATTGGGCGCGTTCATTTTGGATTTCGCCTCCAGCCCGACGTGCACGCCAGCGTCCGCATCCCCAAAGCGCGCCGCCTGACGCGCGTCGCTTTTGTTTCCTGGCGGGGAGACGACAGGTGGCTCACCTTTGCCGCCATGACGAGGGGAACTTTGCTGAGCGATGTTTAAGGGACGCGATGGGCCTGAGCGACGACAAGGATCGCATCGTGATCAACGTGGGAGGGATCCGGCACCAGACGTACCGCAGCACGCTTCGCACCCTACCCGGCACGCGCCTGTCGTGGCTGGCCGAGCCGGACGCTCCCAACCACTTTGACTATGACGCCAAAATCGAGGAGTTCTTTTTCGACCGCCACCCCGGCGTCTTCGCGCATATCCTCAACTATTACAGGACAGGTAAGCTGCACTGCCCGGCCGATGTGTGCGGGCCGCTGTACGAGGAGGAGTTGGCGTTCTGGGGCATCGACGAGACGGACGTGGAGCCGTGCTGCTGGATGACCTATCGCCAGCACCGGGAGGCGGAGGAGGCCCTTGATAGTTTCGGCGGCGGGGGGCTGTTGGACCTGGGCAACGACGATGCCGAGCCCGAGCAGGAGCACGGGGGGGAGGACGACGTGGATGAGATGACGAGGAGGTTGGCGCACGGAGACTCTCCTGACGCCCGGAGCGGCACTTTGTGGAGCCGTTGGCAGAAGCGCGTTTGGGCTCTGTTTGAAGACCCCTACTCCTCCAAATATGCAAGGGTGAGTTGCTTGCATGCTTTATTTATTTTTATTTTTTTATTTTTTGAAGGACTGGTTACTGGGAGTCATAAGGCGCTTGATGACCTTGAATTTGATCTCCCAACGCATGGATGGGACGCAAAACCAAAAAATCTAGCGGGCCACAGGAACAATATAACTCTTTTGCTAACATCACAAAAACTACAACACACTCATCACATTTATCTTCCATTGTTAAGACAAAATAATTAGGTGATTCATTCTAAAACTTATCAACTGCAATGTAACATTTCAAGCACACACACAACAATGCAGATACAAATATTTATATTCAACACTTGTTGCTAGGCAGAGTTAATAGGGCTCAACCCATGATGCTGTTCGACTGACAAGCAAGTAGCTGATGGTGATCTGCCCTGGACAGAGAACCAATAGGAATAGGAAGTCAATCAGAAATGCACTCAAGAAGTGGTTTTGTGGCATTGGTGAACCATGAGAGATAATCAGGACCCGTGGGAAATAATCCAATATCACTAGGAAATTATTTATTCATCCATCCATCATCCATCCATTTTCTACCGCTTATCCGATTCATTCATTACAGATATATCTTTATCAATCTATGAACAATTAAATTGTCGTTGATTAGATGACAGAGTGTACCACCTGTTGCATGGCTTCCCGCGAGTAAATGAGTTTTTTGTTCAATTCAACAAACCCAGATTCCTCACTGAGGAGGTCAATTTGTGAGTACATTGATATGACATCATCATTATTTCAGTATATGCGCCTGTCAGTTTCAACTTATGAGCATAACTGTATAGATCACTGATCTAGGGGACTTAAAATGCATGATTGTACAGTAGACGACGACGCTTTATTCCACCAAGCATCCTTCATCTATTTCTGAAAAGAGTGAAGTTGCTCAACAATCATGTTCCAGTAATAAGACTAGAGCAAATGTCTTTTGAATAACATTGAATCGAATAATAAATAAACAGATTGCATTATTCCGCTCATCAGTTCAAAATATTCAGAGTAAGATTTTCTCATTTCTTATCCATCCCTATTTTCAATTCAATCACCACTAGTTTATACTAAATACAAATACATATCATTAAGATATATTAAGAGTCTCTGCAGCTCATTTGAGAAAAATTAGGAATGATCTTTCCGGGGTACAAGGTTCCCTGGGTAGACTGACTAAATAGGTCAACAACACATTAGGGAAGCAGATCTTCAGCACCAGGCAGCAACATTTCAATGGCAGGCCTCCAGACTAAATCAGGTTGCTGTAGGAGGTGATATTTTTGGTCCTTGCTTTTGGGCATTTTTCTCATTGGAGCCTCTAAAAAGTGACAATTACTTAACATCTCCACATGTTTTTTTTGTTTTTTTGACAAGTGTCCTCCTCTGAAGCCTGCTGCGATTCATGCTGCTTGAGCAGCTGCAGCCACCTGATTAGCAGGCTCCCCTATCCAGCGGTAGCCAATTGTATCTATCTGCTGTCTCTCACTCTTTTACAGTGGATATAAAAAGTCGACACACCCCTGTGTGCCAGAGTTTTTTGGGGTATAAAAATGAGACCAAGACAAATCATTTAAAACCTTCTTAAATTATTTTTATATATAATTATTAATTAATTAATGAATTTTCACACAGTAAAATATGTAGAGAATTTTTTTTTTACTGTAAACAGTCTATTTGGTCCCACTCCAAACAGTAAAATAGACACTTGGAAGAGAGTAAAATAAATAAATTAATAAAGAAGTCATTCAAGGGTTGACGAACAAACCCGCAACTTCAGGTTGGGACACATCCAATCTACTTCCTGAGCCACGCAGGTCCTGCTATGTGTTAGCTGGAATCTACATACAATGTTTTTTTGTCTCCTGGATATAAGCAAACAGTAGGAGTGGCATAACTCAGGTGGTAGAGTGGCAGTCTCCCAAGCTGAAGGTCATGAGTTTGTTCCTAACTCTTGTGCAACTTTAAAAATAATAATAAAATAAACTAGTTAGTCAAACTCTCGCCTGGCAAAATTTACTTAGATTTTCAGAGTGGAAAATCTTTAACTTATTTAAATTATTTTTTTTATGGCATAGGCCAATTCTCTCGTACGCACTAAAAATACTTTGGAGTAAAATTTACTCTGAACATTTTGTTCTGTTCCAAGTGTAAATTTTACTTTTGTTTAGAGTGGCACCAAATAGATTTTATTTAGAGTAAAATTTACTCTACAGAATTTACTGCATATGAGACAGGAAGTAAACACAACTGAGAAAACTGTGATGTGAATGTTGGAGCCGTTCAGAATTCCCTCCACCGTGAAAAAGTTCCCAACTCCCAGCTGGGGGGAAAAAAACTGCCGCGAAGTAGGCTTTTCCAGATTTTTTATTTATTTTTTGCTTTCACCTGGAACTGGGGACATCGACAGTTTTGTTAATTATGAACAGTTCCAAATAGAAGTCAGTGTTAGCACAAATCCTTTAGTTTTCCGCTAGGAAGCTAAAATCCTCACATTGATCATCTTTCAAGGATCACCTTGAAATTTCCCACCGCCAAGATGCACAGCACAGCACGTCTTCTAGAACAAGGTTGGACAAAGCTCCACTAAGACAGGCAAGAAAATTAATTAGAACTGAGCCCCAGACTTAATTACAGACTCTATTCACAGTGGATACATCAGCGGAAAAGCCATGTCAGATCAGCACATCAGAGCGAGCTCGCGGTTTGCCGGCAACAGTGAGAGTTAACCAATAAGCAGCCCACGGTGTTCACCTGGCACCCTCCCCCATTGCTCGCACTGTTCCCAAGCGTCGCCGAGTCACATCATGCAAAGGGCGGTGTGATGACATGAAGCGTTTGAAGGGTGCGATTGTTCGCAGGCCTGAGCAAGTAACTGGCGAACGGAGCAAAAAGGCTTCATCACACTAATGGCGGGTGACCGATCATGACCTCGACTTTGCCAAAAATAACAATGCAGAATAGTCAGGGGAAGCAATTCAAACTTAGTGATCAATAATAATAAAATCACTTGCCAAAAGCAATTACGGTATCTACATTATGACATACTTTGTGCTGACAAAATACAAAGATAAACATAATTGCTTTAAACATCGGACGAGACTAACTCACCTCAGTGTTTGACATCAAACATTCATCAATGTAAAAAGTTCATTGGCCTGTTTGACTTTTGAATTATGCATGATCTGATTATAGCTATAAGTTAGAGATCAGGTATTCCCAAGGCATTTTTTGTAATCACATTACGACGTGCCTGCGAGGCCTGGATTGCTTTTTGGAGGTTGTAGTTTACGCTCTATTGTATTGGCATTTTATTGTAGGGAGTTATTTTGTGCACACCACATCGTAGAGGAGGCGTATTGCACAGCAACATTATGTAATGCATCACAACAAAAACACACTCAAGTGTTAGCTCCTCAATGTTTGAAAACAATGAGGCTTGTGTGTGCGCGTGTCACTTCTTAAAAATAACAGTCGAGATCAAAGCCTGTTAAAGGGAAAGTCAACCCAAAAATGTTTACAGTAAAATGTTGCGTGTGCGTGTCCCCACTAGTCTAAGCTCGACATTCTGATTAATATTGCATTTGTTGAATATGAATTAAGCAGCAAAATCCACCTGTTTTTATGCATCTGAGGGGGCGGCCATTTTGCCACCTGCTGTCAACTGAATATGACACCACAGTTGCTCAGGCCTGAGGTAATAAGTGGCAAAATGGCCGCCCCCTAAAATGGATAAAAAAAAAAAAAAGGTTTGATTTTGATGCTTAAGTCATATTCCCACAAATGTAATATTAATCATAATGCCGTGTTAAGACTCGTGGGGGCGCATAGAATATATTTTATATTAACATTAATATACATATATTAATATTGAATATTATTATGCATCTGAGGGGGCAGACATTTTGCCACCTGCTGTCAACTGAATATGACACCACAGTTGTTTAGGCCTCAGGCAACGTCCAATCACGGCTCAGCTTGTGAACGTCACATGACCAAACTCAGAAAGAAATGAGCCGTGAGCAATTGTGATGTCATTTTCAGTTGACAAAAAGTGGCAAAAAAGCTACCCTCTTAGATGGATAAATACAGGTAGATGTTGCTGCTTTATTAATATTACACAAATGCTATATTAATCATAATGGCATGTTAAGACTAGTGGGGGCGTGTAGAACATATTATTGTAAAGAACATTTGCATCTTATGCATCTTACTCTAATCACTTCGGTATTATGAGTAATTATAGTTTTGGGAGTAAACTGTAGCACTTCAGGGACAAAATACATCATTTTGAGCATGAGTGGTTATTTAATGCGTGTGGTGTTTGTTACTGCAGAGCTCACCTTTTATTCTAGAGTGCGTGGCTGCGGGGGTTTGTGTATGTGCGCTGAGCTTGCAGAGGCGTAATGCAGTGCTAAACTTTCCGTACTACATTTTGTCTTCACGTTTAATTTGACATTTGCATGGTAAAAAGTGACGCTGAAGCTATCGAAAGGGAAGGCTGATGCTGACAGAACAAAAGTCATTGCGCTGGAGTCACGTCAACAATAGCGCTTACTTGGACAGGAAGCAGACATTCATAAGCAGCGCAATTCAAACAATTGCCACTGATGACTTGCTGTAATGAGGGCCTGCTTTCCATCTCAGCCTGCATTGAATGGACTCGAATGGCCGTGTTGCTGTTTTTCCCCTTTGCTCTGTGGAATATATGATTCTCTCCTGCCTAGACATGCCCGGTTCCATTGTCACTACCTCCTTCATTCATCACTCCACCCAGCCTCTTGACAAGGCTGTGCATTATTAGCTTGAGAGCGCACGTACCCCACTAAATCCAAACGGATACAAATTTGGTGACTTCCTAGAGTGATAACAGATCTCGCGAGCCATTTCTCAGTGCATCAACTCATCTGCTGGTGGCACGCTTCCAGCTGTTTTCCCCAACTCGCAGGCGGGCTAACACATACTGTAATCCAGTATAATCAGAGGATAGCGCAAGGACAGGGCTGCGATCAATACACAGGAGAGCGTGCTATATCAGTTACACCTACATATGTAGCACGTATCAGAAATATCAGAGGCTAAATGTGATGAAATGTGATCGCCAGATCAATGCCGATGAAAGGTAAAGCACTCTACAGTAATCAGGGATGATGTTGGTTCGTCATACTATAAAAGCGGACCTCATCCTATTCAACCTGAGCCCACCATGATTCCCACGAGTTGATTATCTAGTGCAGGGGCCTGCAACCTGCGGCTCTGAAGCCACATGTGGCTCTTTAGTCCCTCTATTGTGGCTCCCTGAGGATAAAATGCCCACAAAATTGCCCAAACTGTCAGAAATTAGCTAGCAAAAAATGTAGAAAAAGTGTCAAAAAGGGAAGAAGAGAGGCAGAAATTGACCATAAAATGTCCATGAAATTGCCAAATATGTCAGAGAATTGAATTTAAAAAAAAAAGGCAGAAAAGAAAATGTTCAAAAAGTAATCTAAAATGTCCAAAACAAAAGAAAGTCAGAAAATTACCAAAAAATATTGCCAAAAAAGTCTGAATTTTTATGTATTTATTTTTAAAGGGGGAAAAGGGCATTAAAAAAACGCTCAAAAAGTAACTATAAATGTCCAAAAACAAAAGAAGAAATCCCGAAAATTACCACAAAATTGCCAAAAATGTCAGAAAAAAAGCTGAAAAAATGTAAAAAAAAAAAAAAAAGCCATAAAATGTCCCGAAAAAGAAAGAGGCAAAAATGACCATAATATGTCCATAAAATTGCCCAAAATGTCAGAAATATAACAGAAAGGCAGAAAAGTCTAAAAATGTATGAAAAACAAAGTATGAAAAATTACACACACAACAAATCCCTGAACTAGTACTGAATGTTGCATATTTTTGTGTTGTGGTGCAGCTCTAAATGGGCCCTCAATACATTAGACTAACCCTAACACACTGTTTCCTTCATCGCAATCTTCAAATGTTTTGCGGCTCCAGACACATTTCTAATTATTTATTTGGCCTAAAATGGCTCTTTTGACAAGAAAGGTTGCTGACCCCCGGATCTCACCAATGTGACCTTGAGTTGGGAAAGACCTGCTGTAACTATGGCGCTGAATGCAAGAGCTCCAGTTTTACACGTATTCGTAAATGTCTCATATGTTACCGCTGACCGGCGCTTGCGAAATTTTGCATGGAGTGCGTGCTTGAAAATACCGTGACCTTGAGATGGAGCAGAAGGAGGAGGGGTATGCGAGTGTTGAGCTCGCATTGATTGTTTCCATTTAATGGAATCAAGACGCGGAGCATAGGACCGTCACTGTCACTAAAGCAGATGCCGATGTCTCCGATTAAATTGCATTGCTAAGAACGACTGGCTGGGGTTGATTACATTGTGTGTATTACTGTGCTCACTCTCTGTCCTTCTTCACCCTCTACCCCCACCTCCCTCCAATCTCTTCCTTTCCATTGCCTTCTCCTCTCTCTCCAATTTCCCACTCAGTGGGTGGCTCTGGCCTCGCTGTTCTTTATCCTGGTTTCCATCACCACTTTCTGTCTGGAGACCCACGAGGCCTTCAACCCCATCATCAACCGCACCGAAGTGGAACTGGTAGACAACATCACGGTGGAGCGCACCTACCAAGAACCCGAGACGGCGGCCTACCTCACCTACATCGAAGGCGTTTGCGTGGTGTGGTTCACTTTTGAATTCTTAATGCGAATAACTTTCTGTCCAAACAAATTTGACTTCATCCGGAACGCCCTGAACATTATCGACTTTGTGGCCATCCTGCCCTTCTACCTGGAGGTGGGTCTCAGCGGGCTCTCTTCAAAGGCAGCTAAGGATGTGCTGGGTTTCCTCAGAGTGGTCCGCTTTGTCAGGATCCTGCGTATCTTCAAGCTCACTCGCCACTTTGTGGGTCTGAGGGTGCTGGGCCACACGCTGAGAGCCAGCACCAACGAGTTCCTCCTCCTCATCATCTTCCTGGCCCTGGGTGTCCTCATCTTTGCCACAATGATCTACTACGCCGAACGGATCGGCGCAAACCCCAACGACCCCCGAGCCAGCGAGCACACGCATTTCAAGAACATCCCGATCGGGTTCTGGTGGGCCGTGGTGACCATGACGACCCTCGGCTACGGCGACATGTACCCTCAGACCACCTCGGGTATGCTGGTGGGAGCCTTGTGTGCCCTGGCGGGCGTGCTGACCATCGCCATGCCTGTCCCTGTGATTGTCAACAACTTTGGAATGTATTACTCCCTGGCCATGGCGAAACAGAAACTACCAAAGAAAAAAAATCGGCATATCCCACGGGCACCCCAACCCGGTTCTCCGAATTTCTGTAAATCAAGCATCAGCTCGCAACATCAGAGCCCTGTGGCCCACGACGACGTTTTCGAGATAAAGTTTCAAGGTAGGCTAAAGCGCTTTATATATAACTACAACATTCCCATGCCTTGTTGAAAAAACACATATCACTATTCAGCTGTTTCTCTCGTCCCACATTTCAGTCAGCTGATAAGTCAGGCATGAGATTAAACAGTAGACTTTCCCAGCATACGATCAATAAAATACTTGATTTCTTACTCTAAATGGAGAGAAATTGAGATTTAGGCAACTCATTAGTACTTTTGCACTTGACTGTTCAGAACTTCATTCAGCAATTCGTTCATAATGTCTTTTAGGGAAACGCAAAGTGTTTGTCATCTTCATGTCCTTGCAATGTTAAAGGGGAAGTCAACCTTAAACATTTCTTGACAATAATATGTCATATGTGACCTCACACATTTGTGGAATATAAGTTATGAAGCTTCCAATAGCTTAGGTGAAGGTGTGTGCTATGACTTATTTACAGCTGTTAAAACGTCAACCAAGATTGAGTTAGCATTAGCTGAAGCAATAACACAACCGGATTGACTTGCAATTAAATTTCTTATAAATAGTTCCTGGAGAGAATGTATTGTATATTTGATTTTCAGTGAAACTGTAGCGTCCTGGTTTTTAATTTTTAAAAATCTGGTCAGTGGTCACCTCAATCGTCCAAGCCAACAAACAACTGCAATCCAAACAGTGGGCTACCTGTTGCACTTACATTTTTACCTTGGTAATTATACAGAGTCCTGATGTGCACACAAACCTAAGGAAGACAAACATTACGCAGC
Organism: Vanacampus margaritifer; assembly: GCF_051991255.1. Classification (NCBI taxonomy): domain Eukaryota; kingdom Metazoa; phylum Chordata; class Actinopteri; order Syngnathiformes; family Syngnathidae; genus Vanacampus; species Vanacampus margaritifer. Next base: position 20,150,873 of record NC_135437.1, on the reverse strand, counting down.
AGCTACACAACGTATCAAATAGTCCACATGTGGCGCCGCAGTATGGGAAAAATGTAAAAATATTTTTTACCCCCCTGCCCCCGTTATATGCTCTTTTATTTGTTCTCTGATGTTGTTGTTGTATGTAAAGATTCCAAGCTGAACGGCGAGGCTGCGAACGCTGCTCTAGCCAATGAGGACTGCCCTCACATCGACCAGGCCATATCTCCCGAGGAAATCTTCAGCCCCAGCGAACGAGAGCGGCCCTGCTTCCTGGTCACCACGGCCGAGCGGCCCAACCACACAGGGGGCAGAGTGAGGAGGGGTATGTACAGTAACAGCCAATCACAGGCCCCTGTAAGATACTGACACACTCTAAGGCCCTAGACAGGACATGCCCCCTTTTTTCCCCACCCCTTCTTTGCAGAGTGTAATTACTAACAGGAACACACTCACAAAAAACACACTCGGCACAACTGCAAACCTCTTAACACGACACCTTCACAGCCGCTGCGTCTCCTCAATTATTCCCTCGGGAATTGTACATATTCCAAGTTTAGGCCAAGCACAATCGCCCACAAAATGTCAATAATAGTTGTCTACATCGACATAATATATTTTTTGATACCATGCATAATGTAATACCCCTATTTATTTACCAGTAAGAAGAAAAAAAATATTTTGAAGATTTATATGATTAGAACGTGCTGTCTTCTATGCTTAAGAATATATTGATGTGCTATGTGTGTACCATGTATGTATGTATGTGTTTTTAATGATAAATACCATGTGCGATCCTGACTTTGAGTACATTGCTCTTGGCCATAATGGTGCATGAAGTGTCTTGCTGATGGGTGCTATCAGAATGGTGACGGAGCACAACACAATTGGAGAGGATTTCTTTTGACGTACCAATTTTTGGACTTGACACAAACATTCCCAATAAAAGCTACGACTGTGTAGCTGTGCGTTACAAAACCAAGCAGTAGCTGTACATTCCCTGCCTGAGGTGCCTACCTTTTATAGTGTTCTACTCCAAACCATTCCAGTACCACCCGGTGCATGCCCTTGTACTCCGGATGCACTCAATGCATGGAGAAATCGGATCTGTCTCAAGTGTGTGTTGACCTCTCTTAGGAGACAAAAACAAGAAAGCAACAGGTGTAGTATTATTACCAATGAGGAGCAGAATAATAATATATTTTTTAAAAACAGCAACACTCATGTCATGGATCCAGTGCTGCAGTGTACTCAGAACGTTCTCTGTTTTTCAACTGAAGGTTATGAAAAGCCTTGGAGCCTTAACAGCATGTCTGGCATGAGCGGGGATGCCTCTGGAGCGTCCTCAGTGTCCGCCCTGCCCTGCAGCCCACCCTGTCTAATGCAGCACTCACATTCTCCCATCCCATCCATTATGTAGCATGGTTGAGTAGCAGATACAATGGCATTGGAAGGCCAGTCCACACTTCTCGCTTTTTTCTCTCTTTTTTTTTGGGTTGCTTTTTGACACTTTTCCTTTGTTCCTGCTTTCTCATTTTGAGTTTCCTTTTTCTGAAAAAAACTGTATCTCAACTGTTCTGATACTCCAGCTTCCCAAGGGTTGTCCTTGCGGGTGTCATCATATCCTAGACTAGAAGTCACATTGGCAAGACGCCACATGTGCATGGGTCACCCGAGTTGCTGACAAAGCGCCGTTCTACAGGCTAACCGCATCTCTTTTCCCTATGTTGACTTCATTGCCTGTTGCTCTGTTGCTTTTGATCTCGCATACTTTTCAGCCAATGATTTTCTTTCTTTTTCTTTCTTTTTTTTATTCTCATCTGCTTTTGACAATTCTGTGAAAGAAATTTCATAAGATGTAACATTATGCTGGACATTAACAACACATTGCGTTCAAAACATATCCCAAAATGTACCATCGCCAGGTGTTAAGGAAACTCCTCTTAAGTGCTTTGTATGTTGCAAAGTGGAGACGTTACAAATTCTGAAAGCGCAAACCAGCCAATGCTATCGGAGTGGCCACATTCAAAGAAAAAAGAAAAAAGAAAAGGAAGAAAAAAAACAACAAGATGATGTCCAATGCACTGGAGAAGATGACAATTCCTATGATACTAGTGATGAATAATGTCAGCAGAACTAAAAATGTTTGGTCCTTTGCATGAACTGCATGAGAAATTATGTTCTACAAGAAGCTAACTGTATCGCAGTACCTGTAAGAGAAAACATTGTCTTTCAAAAGCATCAAAAAGCTTTGCCATTTTTATGCATATCTGAGACAGCTTTACAAGAGACTCAGTCACAGCAAGATTTTTTATGTAGCTGCCATTCTTTGCCTTTCCCCAATATATCATAGATTTCCTTGAATTTATTTGACTTCATTTGACAACGGAAATTATTTCACTTGAAGTATTTGGTACAGAGCTGCCATGAGCATTTTTTTTTTAAACAAATATATTCACCGGTAGTTAGGACCTTTTTTTTTTTAAAAACAAAAACAAAAATTGTCTGCTGCAAACGCTCTTATGGTAAAGATGCAGAAATCAAGGCAAGAATTATAATAATGGTGCCTTTATACCAGGTGAGGCAAAGTAAAAATATAATATTTTTGACACAGTACAACTTTGTTGTAGCATAAATAATACATTTAAAAGCTGCTTATGATTTCATTCTACGACACAGCTTAATCGCAGGAAATATGACTTTTTGGTTATTTTGTTAGCAAATAAAAAATCTGTTTGCTTAATGAAGCACATAATATTAATCTAGGGCCACTCCAAAACATATAGGGTATATATACATCAGGTTAGAATACATTGCAAGAGGAGTGCCGTGTATCTAATCATTTGAAAAATATCAATACAGTACTGATACACATGTCCCCAATAGTTATACACAATCTTTTCAAGGCACTTTAAAAGATTTTATGTTGACCAATCAGAAATTTAACAAATTTCTAGAATATTTAAGTGTATGAGTTTTACATTTCAAGTCATGTCTTGAATTGAATTGAATTGTGGTGATTAATAGACGTTATATATTGAGAAAAAAAAATGTGACGATTTTTTTGTGAAGAGATGCAGGTGGGGAAAAAATATACAAAACACTACGGAATGTGGGTCTTCTTGGGGAAAGGTAAATGCATGTATTTTCCATTTATGCAACGGAAAAGTATTCAAATAAAAATATGTACAGATAAGTCCTTGCATGAAATAAATTTTGTACTCAATGAGCGTTTAGACTCCATTTTTATTCAACAGCACATGCATACACATCTTTTGCTTTTGTTGATACGACGAAAAACAAAACAAGGGGACCGACGGTGAGAGCATGACAAACTATCCGCATGACAATGACAGAAAAGTGTACCTCAACCTGTAACAGGCCGCATGATCGGGCATGTTGATTAACCGACTCTTGAGTCCGGACCAGACAATACATCTTTGTCTGATGCCTTGGCTACGCATGGGAATAGACATGGTAAACCTGCCTTTACCATGGGCGACTAACGGAGCACATTTTCTTTACCCTCCCAAGTGTCATTTCACCTCTCCCTGCGCCGCAGAGTTATCAGCCATCACCATCAACTCCAACATAAAACATATTGGTGTAATAATTTATTTTCATTATTGTTTTTTTTTTTTTTATATGTTTATAGAGACCCAGAGACAGCACCGGAGCAGACAACCAACTGAGTCAGTTTGTGTTATGAACCATGGTGTACCGACCACTATGTGTATGACCCATAATGGCCCTTCACCCACCTGATAGTGCAGTAGCATTGTTGTGTGTATTACTTAGTACTTTTAAATGGGTGTGAAAGCGGCAACCTGAACATCACAAACTCAGCATAGATGTAGCACTGAGGACGTTTTGTTGTCAAGCCTTATGTAGCTATATGTATCTGTGACTGATGTTGTAAAGTGTGCCTATTTTCTGTGTGTGCCAGTGCTGTAAATATGCTTTGTGTGTGTGTGTGTGTGTGTGCTGATGTCGTGTGTACCAATGTTTTGGAGTGATCATCAAATATTTGTGTGATTCCTGTGTTCAAAGACAAAAATGGTTGCTCTGATTTGAAGTCACGCCAGATTAACTTTGCACACTCATGCTCACCTCTTTTTTAGACTTTTGCACTTTTTTGCACCACGGAACATTCTTTTGATGAGCTTTTGGCAAACATCCACAAAATTGTCGTACTTGAACTCCATCTTGTATTTTTGAGGCATTAAATGGTCAAAAGTGCTGCTAAGAACTTCACAGAAAATAGTCAAGGACTTCCTGCTTATTTGGTTACTCTACTCATAGGAAGATAGCCAACCCTACCCTAAATAATGAAGGACATACATTTTAACAGTGATTTTCAGTTGACAATCAAGTAGAATTGGCATATAGTTCAAATTAGTAATACCTGTACTAACAGCTGCCAAAACACTGTATACACCATACTGGACAAGTGCCTCTTCATACAAATTCTTAATAATCAGTTGTATACCGGTAATTTAATTTTAATTAGTCAATAGCAACTGATAGACTAACATCAGAATAGAGCTCAGACAAGTTCATATATAAAGTTAACACATCCTGTAAAAGAACAAATTTGGAGTGGTAGACGATGTAATCAAATTATTTAAAAGAAAAAAAAAATTGAGAAAAAAATCTAAATAGGTGAATGAAAATCCTCAAAATGGTCAAGTGTGCATTATTTCATCTTATAATGTTGTACAATAATTGTGCAACAACTTAATATAATACAGCCGGCAATTAAAGTTTGACTTATTTTTTTTGTTTATTTTTACTTAGGGGGAAAACTATGCACATAGACATAATCTATTCCCAAAAACTGTTGACACAAAAAAAAACTTTATTACTTCTAATTAATGTTTTTGTCACACAATCAGGGTCCGACATGAAGTGGTGCTAAAGCCCAGGGCCACCATGTGACTGTTGGGGCACCCGAAATTCACTGATACTGGTATAAATGTGATGGAATCAACACATTATTTTTTTAATACCTAAAATTCGATGTTTTTAGTTTCATCCACTTAAATTGATCAATCATCTTTGCTCATTTTACACTTGCTGTGCACATTCCATCACTCCCATTCACTGACAAAGTGTGTTACATACTTGTGCGCATTTAGGCCTACATACTGTATATCATGTTAAATTTTGTTAAATATTGTTTTAAATCACATTATCTGTAAACTTGGGGTGTGGATATCTTTTTTGAAAAGTGGCTTACTTGATTGCGCGTACATACAGTAAGTAGATTTTGCCCGCTGAGACTACATGCTTCATTATTTCCTCCGCAGGCAGGCCTGCATATATAATTATGAATTTTGTCAAGTATTTTTATTTTTTTTAAATACTGTAAGGGTAAATGCTGGTACTGTAAGTGCAACCAAAACTTGGCTCAACCAAAAAGGCTTCATGTCGGACCCTGCAAAATTGTTAAGTTAACCACTATCGCCGGCGTCAGGTGGAAACCTCTGTCCAAAAATTGTTTAACTGCATATTTTTGCACAAATCTTTTCAATTGGTCAGTCCACATGTGTGTTATTTTTTGTGTGATGGCGATGCGATGTTTGTTAATATCACAACAATACCTTGCTCTTTTTTGGGGGGTTGTGTGAAAATTCAAAAACTGTTTTTGGAGATATGAGGGCTCCACCTGACACCAGAAGTTAACTGTACTTTCGATAAGTTACTTGTTTTTATATTTTTAACGTAGTTTTAAATGATCCAATCTTCGCTAAATGTCATTTTACAGGAGAATGTTGACTTTATATATGCGCAGGACCCCAGTGTGGATCAGTATGGACAGGCAACGAGCATCATAACGAGTAGATAACAACTATGATAGCCTTGTTTGAAGTGCAGCTTTCATTGTTTGGAAAAGTTGAAGATGAAAGGGACCAACTTTCTAACAAACAAATGCGATTACACTGCCAACCAAACACTGGGAACTGTGTGCTAGTCATTGTCTGACAAATAACGAAATATCAGCAACGTTACGGTTAAAAACACTCATTAAAACATTCATAAAATATACGAGGCAACGAATGTGTGAAATTGAGTGTGTGAGTTTTGAACACCGTGTATTTTGTGGCTAGCTATCTTAGTCGGTTGTTCAGTGGTAGTTTTGATTGGTTTGTTGGTTCAGGGTTTGGGGTGTCTTTTCTGGACAATACAGTTCAGACTTGTACAAGAAATAGTATTCAATAAAATAAAATAAAAAATAACAAACAAGAGATTTTCAGAGGGTGTTCGTTTATCGATTTGAAAATGTTGGTAAAACTTGGTGTCCATATTAGCATAAATATATATAAATGAAAACAGTAATAAATAAAATCAAGAAAAAATAACATAATGCAACATTGCCCTTCACCTGCATGTGGTCACCAGGTACTGCATTGCAGATGTCTGCATAGCTTATAAGTATGCAAGATGGGTCACATGCAGCAGGCAAACTTCCCCAAGTAGAATTAATGGCATGTACAGTATGAAAGTGGCATTAAGACGATTAGATTGCTGTAATCTTGAAAGAGGAAGTTACCCGTAAACATTACTTGACAATACTATATTATACACGACCTCACTAGTCTAAACATGACATTCTGATTAATATTACATTTGTGGAATATGAGTTATGAAGCAAAATCATGCCGTTTTTATCCATCTGAGGTGGCGGCCTCACCTGTTTTTTGAAGCTGAGCTGTGATTGGTTGTTACCTCTTTGACTGCCAAAAACGTTAAATAACGTTTCGTAAAATCCTATGGAGGAGTGCCAAAGACGTTAAAAGACGTTTTTTTCCAAAACAGGTGAAACTAACCATTTTCTATTGTTGATTACTCAAAAACGGAATAAGGTAGAAACAAACTTTTTTTTTCTGATGGAAGATGAGAGTCCAATCTTGTTTTGGCAGTATGTGTGTTTCCATAGTCCAAACACATAATTTTCTATGGACCTTGAAAGATCAGTCAAAATGCTTAAAATCGGCTGGCACCCACGGCATCCCTTTTCTGAAAACGTCTGGCAGTCAAAGTGTTAACTGAGGCCTGAGCAACTGTGATGTCATTTTCACTCGACAGCAAGTGGCAAAATGGCCGCCACCTGATATTGATAAAAAATGCTGGATTTTGCTGCTTAACTCAAATTCCACTAAACGCACTATTAAACAGAATATCATATTTAGACTAGTGGGGCTGCATATAACATATAGTCAAGAAATTTTTTGGGGGGGGTTGACTTCCTTTTAACATGACTTCTGCCCAAAAATATTCACACGTGTATAGTAAATCAAAGGGTGATAGGAGATATTCACTGTAGGCATCAGAGTGTGAATGTCTCCTAACACTCAAGACCACGGCAATAAAGGCGCTGATATGGAAAGATGACAGTGTAGCCCCAGCCGGGCCCATCCCTCACATATTTAACACCTTCATTCATTCGGGAGGGCCAACATGGCGTAGAAATGGCCCTGTCACGTGCCTTCGATAATGGCCATCAAATTGACGGACTGACGAGATAAATGGTGACCTCTGAGACTTAACAAGGTATTTAAGACATGCACATAATTTTTGCCACTTAACTACCAAAAGAGTGCTTCAGATGAGTGTTCATTCATAAAATAATTCCATAATAGGAATTCAGGACGCATGCCTGCAGAGTTTATCAATTGTCTTTGCGCGTATTCCCGATACACACCGCCATAGAGTGTCCGGCCCCGCAGCCAATGACAAGAGGTCTGAGACTGGGGACGGGTTGCGGCTCAACGACGTCGGCCAGCGAGCCGTCTCCGCACATTCCGTGTTCGTTCCAGCCCCAGGAAAGAAGACGCTCCCCTGAGAAGGAGAGGGATCAGGGGTCAGTGTAGCAACGCGTGAGCTAATATTAGCAGCCTGGAGGCGGATGAAGCAGAGTCGCAAAGAAGAAAAGAAATCAGAAAACAAACACGCACACATGCTGACACCCAGTCAGCGGGTAATAAAGCCTTCCTGCTCATCACAGCTGGACAGCTTGTTAGTGGGTGTGGTCAGGGCTGCATCACCGAGGAGACACGTGCCATGGCAACACCGTTACCTAATAGGCTCCATTACCATGGCAACAGAAGCGAGCTTGCTTTCTTAAGGGTAACACATCCTTGAGCTCTCCCAATCTGGTTGTCGTGTGTCTGTCATGTTCTGTCTGTCTCTCCGTCCGTCCGTCCGCTTGCTCGGCGTTGAAGATTTGGACACGTGCATCGAAACATATGCGTTTGCCAGCAAGCAGACCAAGATGTCATGCCAGCAAGCTTATGTCAGTGTGACACTCTGCCAACGAGGGCTACGAACAGAAATGCGCCAGAAAATGCATTTCCTTACAATTCACCATTTGTTATTCAGTAACAAGTCGTAATCTCTCAGTGAATTTTTAAAAGTTTGGAAGCATCATACTCAATGGGGGAGAGAGCCTTATTTGGGCGCCGTGCTTCATTCATGGACTCACTGACAGAAGCATACCGCACATCAGCGTTTCCATGGCAACAAAGTGCTGCACTTTCTGCACAACATAAAAAGATTGAAATCAAGACGCTCAAACCAAAAGCAATTTCCTTCTCAACACATCCTGTTGATGATTTTCTGTTTGGTCGTCTAAATGTCAAATGATTAACACTTCGCATACAATTTTAGGCACGGGAACAATGTTCTGTCATAAACGGAAATCTTTTCTCAGATTGGATGAAGAGCATCTTCGGACCCGCTCCCACCTTGGACCGCAGAGGAGCTCTTCCTCAGGTGTAAATGTGGAGAGGCAGAGCCAGCAACAGATATCATAAGCAGCATGCAGTGCTCTTGGTTGGTTTCCGCCTGACCTACTTGAGCACCAGAAATAGCAGCACTCAGGTCTCTACTTCCAATCCTGTTTTGCTATTTCATTGCTCCTGCCGCCGCCATGCTGAAGATGGATGGAAGATACGAGGAGTTACGTGAGGTTGACTTGAGCGCTCCTGTTCTCTCTTCTGCCTTCTAATGGTCTGAAGCAGGGGTGGTCAAAGTAGAGCTTGTGGGCCCACAACAATTCTTAAAAGCTCATTTGTGTTGTTCGTTTGCTTCGTTTGAGTGCAAGAAGACTTGGGATGTTCATGTTAAACTTTTTTTAAATATTTTTTTCCCCAATGCATTTCAGTGGCAACTTTCATAAGCAGATTTTCCATATTTGCAGCCCAGCCCAGTCCTTTCCCCGCCTCCACATATAGTGGGAGTCCACTGTATTTGAAGAACTGAAGTTGGAAATGACAAAAACAGACAAATATCCATACCCTTGTCGCAACCCACTTTGGGGAAATATTTTTTACGTTAATTTTCCTCCCTAAATTAAGTTGATTAAAATGTATTCGCTATTGTATTCATCCATTTTAGTAAATAATAACTTCATTGATTTTTATTTCTAAATTTAAAAAATATATTGGTAAGATAAACAATTTTACAATACTGAATCACGGGACACATATAGAGCCAGACAACCTTTCACACTCACATTCTCGCACACAAACACTGAGTGGGAACTGGACCTACGCAGCCAGCCCCGAAGTCAAGTGACTGAACCGTCACACCATCAACAACTTACAAATTCATATATCCTCACTGTCATGACAAAATTTGCTCCATTTTAATTTTTTCCTCAAATCAATATTATTGCTCAGTCCCCATGGCGATGTGTTGTTTATACAAATTATTGACCAATTTAAATTGTTGAAATGGCTTGCTCTCTTTGACAATACGATGTTAACGGTCTAGCAACTTTTCTTTTTTCAGTTTCCTGAAAAGTGATGTTTTTGTAGATGGAAGTAATCTGCCAGACCACAGAAACTTACTGTCCATTTAAATTTAACAGTATTATAAAAATAAAACTTATTTTATCAGCATTTAAATATAATTATGTTATATTTTCCATCATTTATGATTAACCTGGCCCACTTGCCCGCGTAAAAAGTCAAATGTGGCCCTTAAGCACAAATGGTAGCCCATCCCTGCTCTAGAGCAGTAAGAGCCGATACTGAAGGCGTGTTTTGACAGCCCGTCTGAATAGCATACAACGCAGCTTTTTAAAAATACCTGCATGTGCTTTGAAGGAACATTCTGCTCATGTTTCTTCCTCAGATGTATTAATATTCACTCTGATGTAACAACTGGGCCAGTGTTCAAAATTTAATGTGGGAAAAATTTGACTTCTAAAAATTCCTCATCATGGAAAAAGGCGCAAATCTTTGTGTTAATGATGAGGAATCACAAGAAGATTTGCTCTTGTCGGTCTCAAAGTCGCACCCCTGTCCAAATCCTCAAACAGGAAAAAGTCGCCTGAAAATCCGTGTGTGACTAATTCGGCTCATTTGCAGGCCTGCTCTCATAATTGCATCTGTCAGTGATCCCCATCCTAGCGACGTGTAATTACTTCCTTCGGGAAAGGCCACAGAACGATGAACTGACCTCAGAAATCTTCGGAAGCCAACAGAAGGATAAATGTTGATGTGTATGACAATGATGTGTAATATCTAACTTATTGCACGACTCCCCAGTAAATCTTTGGTAAAACAAAGACACTTATTTATGTCTTCCCTGTCTTGTTACAGACAGTTGTAATAATATGACATAATCGCTTTAGCATTGTTTTTTTTCCAGTACGGTTGTGTGGGTATTTTCCCCACAATCTTACTAATATTACATCATCTCAGACACCATAAACAAACACTCACATTAATGTACCTTGAAGGACAGTACTCACCTACGATGGCAAGGTTATGCTCAGATCCGCATGCAATCTGCAGGGAAGACGACAAGGCATTAAAATGCATGCTGGAGGCTGACACTGAACTTTCACAAAGGATGTCACTGCCAAAGACTGCTGAGCCACCAGACACAGCAAACAGTAAGTTTTACAGAAATCGTTTCCGATTACATCAAAGAAAAACAGCAGCAACCTCCTTTTAATGGTGAATTCATCTTTAAAAAAGGACAGAAAAATGAGCAGCAGTCTTATTAAAACACAACATTCCTGTGTAGCCAAGGGAGTTCATGCTAAGGACGAGTGTGTGTCCTCACATTGATGACTTATAAGCAATGACTTTTTATTCTGGAGGCTTTCCACTGTTTGCAACAACGGCAGAAATTGGAAGTGACACCTACCAGCAAATGTACAGTATAAATCTTCACTTGAGTGAAAGCACAGAGGTCTCTAAGTGCTACTATACATGGCTATAGCGTTCTCCACTTGCAATCAACATCTTTACTAATAGGGCTTTGTCTCCTCACTATCGGTTTCAGCGTCAGAATAGAAGAGTGGCAGGTAAACCCAACAACAGGCTATTATTTGCTATGCTCATATGCCTCATAAAAATGTGACAGCTAACTAAACATTGACTCTGTGGGTGTGTACACACGTCACGCAGAGTCCCAGCGGGCTAGGAGATTCATTGTCCACTCAGCAAATCCATCTTCACCTTTTGCTTTACGCACGAAAGGTGACGGCACAATGACATAAGCTGCCGCTGCTGCATCGACGATCCCCGACACATTGGATAAGAAGGATTGCGAGTTCCCCCTTGGCGAACCTTGACATCTACTTTATTGGCAGCCTTCTCCTGTCATACAGCAACCATTTGGAATACAGGTTAACTGCCACGGTCCCATACAATGGCCCCTATGGGAAAGGAAACCTTTGACTGTGCAAGATATTAATGGTTCTCTCCCTTGTGGACGATAATGGGAAAAGTGTGCATGCTTTTTATTGCACATATAATGATGTATTTCATCAAAGTCTCTCATTCTCACTAGGTGAACTGTGACGCCTCCCATACTAAACAACTTTTAGCTTCCTTGTCTTCCATTTGTGGGTGTTGGCTGCCTCCTGCTGGGCTACTCAAGTATGACATGATGAACACCAGGCTGATGTTAGAGAAAATTGTAGGAACTCAAACATCCCGACAAACAAAACAGAACAACAACCATACACCCACACCCATGGATAACTGAGTCTTTAATTAACCAAACATGGATGTTTTGTGAAAGTGGGAAGAAACTGAGTCCCAGAAGAAAATCCACACAGGCATGAGGGAAACATACAAACTCTACTATGACATCCTAACCACTAGTTCAAAGGTAGGCAAGTTCGGTCCTAGAGAGCCGCAGTCCTGCATGTTTTCGGTGTCTCCTGCCTTCAACCCAGGTGTTTCAAATCATCAGCTCATAATTACGTTTTGCAGGAGCCTCTCAATTGTGTTCGAGGAGGGAGACATCAAAAACATGCAGGACTGCGGCTCTCTAGGACCGAACTTGCCTACGCCTGAACTAGAACCTAGTGACTAGGTCACTGTGCGGTCCATTACTGATATTGTTTTATATTACTATAATAAGTCTTACCTGTGTTGCTCCACAGAGGACATCCACCTCTGCAGGCAGGAAAGCCTGTCTCACACTCTCTGCTGATTGGTGTTCAGGATTTGGGCCAATCGCCAGAGCTCGGCCCAGTTGTCCGTAATTCCCTCTGCCCCAAGTGAACACTCTCCCAGTCTCTGCAATGTATGACTCATTTTAATTACGGCAAATGTGAGCCTAAAAAAAAACATGACGATTTCACTGCAGCAGACCTGTTTGGGCAATAATGTGAGTCCAACCACTCCATACTTTTACAACTTTCTCTCCATTCAGTAGTGAGCGCTTGAGTGGAGCGGGAGTGGACAAGAAGGGCTCGGTGGCAGTCAGCTGGCCGTGCTTGTTGCTTCCCCACAGAAATAAATCACCATTTCCTGCATGTACCGATGGGGGCAACATTAGTCTTCATTTGGCAGAGTCAGCGCAGTAATCAGGAACCACTCATGCACTAATTACAGGACAGACTAAAGAGAAGATGGTTATGTTGTGCATGACAGTTCAAAAGTGAAAACCAGGAGACCTTGCGGGCAGAAAATTATTTGAAAGGCACTTATATTTACATAGAGTATGTTTTTAAATTACGGGCTCTTGACAGCCATACATATTAATGTACTTTAAAGACTTAGTGAACTATTTCACCAATGTACAGATGGGATCTTAGAATCTACAGCGGTGCCTTGATCCGAGTTTAATTCTTAATAAAGTAAATAGCATTCTCTCGGAATATAGTTGTGTGTGTGTGTGTGTGTGTGTGTGTGTGTGTGTGTGTGTGTGTGTGTGTGCGTGTGTGTGTGTGTGTGCGCGTGGTGCACCATGCTGCAAGCAATACCTGTAAGGCACACGCAATGTGCTGAGCCCGCTGTGACAACGCGAGGCATCTTCTGATTCAGACCTATAACATGGCCAAAACAATCCCATCACCGCAGCAAACATCAAACCAGCCATCAGTCCTCTCCTTTCGCTGTACTCACCTGGTACCAGAGAAGGAACCTTGGAGTTGAGGTGTGACGGAATAGGGTCTGGACTCAGTGCTCTCTTGGCAAGGCTACGAAGTCCTGTCCCCCACTGGTAGACACATCCAGAGTCTGGGAGCAGAACAGAGGATGATCGGGCAGGATTTATTGCTGACAGGAAATACAGTGATCCATTTATAGTGTATACCTGTGATTGCAAGAGCGTGCCGGAGGCCTGCTGCTACATTCATCACACGCTCCTTTAGAACCTAAGAATAAGCAACATAATTATATTGTGACAAGTCAAGTTATTGTGACAAAAATCACAGACCAATGTTTTTGAATTCCCCTTTAAAAAAAACACACACAAACATAATGGCTGAATTGATGATGTGCTCACCTCAATGAGCACCAGCTCTGCCGAATGTGAAGTCACCTGACCAATACCCAGCTGTCCAAACACATTGGAGCCACACGCTAATAGGTTACCACAATCTGTGTGAAAAATTACGAGTTTAATTAGTACTGTACTGGAATGATTGCCTTGTTTACGGCTTAACTCAAAACACTCATGCTTCATCATCCTAATGTGGGAAATTCATACTTTGTTTTATTTTCCATTGTGTAAACCCAGAAATGAATTAATATTTATATTTGTGTGCACAGAACAAAAAAGAAAAACTGATCTGAATGTCAATGAAGGATCAAATCATCCACGACAATTTGTGCTTTCTGAATGCGTACATAATCCCGTGTCAGCAATCCACACATTCCCAGGTCGATGAAAAATAAAACCATTTTATCCTCTCTGCGTAGGACTTTTAATCTAAGTAGAACACCACATATCAAGGAAATGAGTTAAGACTGCAGTGTGTCTAAGCGGAATGCTGTAATTAATCACCAGTCAGAAGAAGAGTAAAATCCCAGCCACAGGCAACATTTGTGACCCTCTGATTCGGGCTTGAGCAGCGCTGAAGTGTTGAGCAGCTGGCAGTGTGGCCAAGTCCAAGCTGGCCTCTGTGATTTTGCCCACACACAAACGCCTCTCCATCGTCTGTTCAAAAGCACATAATGGTGAAACTGTTTACACTTTTTTTTTATATGCACCCTAAAAACTCTTTCACTAAAGTACACACTCATTGAGAAACCGATCCATTATGACGTAGTACACATAAATGCTGTCACTATACACATAGATGTTGTCAATATTCTAACGGTAATAATGAGCAATTCAATTATTAGGTTTTTGATGGAACCTGCTCGTTGAAGGGAAACAAGTGCAGAGTACCTCCTATTTACAACTGCATTCGGCATAATGTTAATTTACATATCAATTTGTATTTTTTCTATGCCGTTCAGTCTAATGTGTACGTACCAGTGACAACCACTGAGTGCCCCCCGCCACCGCAAACAGCCTGGACTGTCTTTCCATGCAGAGCAACTTTGTTCGAGAGCCGAGGGATTGCCCGGTCCTCTTCATGTCCCTGTCCATGTTGCCCATAACTGTTGGCCCCCTGACAAATATATTTATCATTCACTGTATCAACCAGGAGTTTTCGTAAAACAGTTTGACTGTCTAAATATTTCTTGAATTTTGGTTGCCCGCCGCGTAAGTTACGCAGCGTTGAAGCTAAAACATTTTCAACGAATTTTAAGCTAACGATAGAAAAAGAGCATGGTTTAAGGTATCAAAGCGCATGAGAGTATTCGTGAACTTTATAAAACACAATTAACTCCAAATATATACATTTAATATAGGGTTACAAACTTACCCACGCGAGTAAACAAAACTCCTGCTGCGAGCTAGTTGCCATGGGCCGTAAATAATTGCGTTGGAAAATTCGCGACACTGTCGTAAATGGACACTTATGCCTTGGTATGTTGCTGTGCAGTGGAGGAAAAAAACAACTGAAACGTACCTCCAACGCAAGCAGTGGTTTTTATCCATCCATCCAGTTTAAATTATTACGTTACCAATCCTGTCCTTGAATTGGAATTCCAAAAAGGTGATTCAAACGAGATTTTAATGAAATCCAGCAAATGACTACATCACACAACAGTACAAACGTTACAATTTTTGCCAGTTGAGGCAAAGAAGTCATAAACACATTTCAACACTAATTTATATATATATATATATATATATATATATATATATATATATATATATATATATATATATATATATATATATATATATATATATATATATATATATGTATATATATATATATACATATATACATACTACATACATATATCCATACCCTATACGTACACCATTTATTATGCCTATATTGATTTGTATAAAAAATATTTTTTCATTTCAGTCGGGCTTTATATCTGCTTTTTAAAATGTAGGACTGTTAAGAGCTGCATGGGCTAAATCTGTCAGCATAAACCTCCAAAATACTTTCATAACATTTCTCATATAACTTCCCTCAACATTACACAGAAAGAACCATGATATATACAAAATAGGAATACAAAGGTACATTTGTTATTTAATCACTGGCGTGAGGAAGATTAATTGGATAATGACACAAAACAATAGCACAAGATATACAACAACAGGTTGGACAATAGGTCGCAGAGAAGCCAAATGGATGAAAACAGTGTTCTTTGGGTTTGTGCAATTCACTTGATGTCTTTTTGCCAAAATTAGTGCACATCCATTGTAATTACAAAGGTGATACATAAGCAGCATGTCTAGAGCAGTGCTTGGGGGTGCGACACAAACAGACTGCAAATGGACTTTGAAATTTCAGACTCCGAGCTGCCTGTTGAGGCGGTTCAGAGCGTCGCCCACTATGTCCAGCTCATGTCGGAGTTCCTCCACAACGCTGTTGATGCTGGGAGTGTCTTTAAGCACATCCACACTTTGGGTGTAGGGGTTGTACCGTACTGTGAAGGGACGCTTGATGGTTTTGGCAAACTCCCTGAAAGAAACAATATGACGTAACTTTCCTCATATGTCACCATGATCTGAAATTTGGATGAAGAAATGCGAGTCGATCGCGTTTACCTCATCTTGACTTTGGCCTCCTCAAAGCTGTCTGATACAAAGTAAACATCTTGAAAGGTTGTAATGATGCATTCTTGTTTGGATGTTACTTTGGGGTCAAATGGCATGATCCTTGATTTTCCAGAAAGTGCGTACTGCAAAAGAGAACAATAGATTTAAGAAATGGCAGGCATTTGATTGAATCTGATCGTTGGGTTTTAGAGACAGTGACTTGTCTAACGTTTTAAAGTAAGTGAGTTTGTAACGACTAGTAAGTCAGGCATCCACCCATACATTCCTATACAGCGATGAAAAGAGGCGAGGAATTCCTCCCACATTCTAAAAACATGTTTTTTAGGTCAACTGAAGACTAAATTGTAAGTGTGAACGGTTATTTGTCTTGATGTGCCCCAACTGCCAGGCGACTGATCCAGTTTGGTTTACTGCACCTCTCATCAACTACGATAGACTCGAGCTCACCAATGAGCCGAGTGAGGAAAAGCCGTACAGAAAAAACGTAGGATTGATAGAAAAAGTCCTTACTCTTTGCTGTAGATGCAGAAAAAATTGTACCTGTGATTTACTGTGCATGTCAGAAAAGTTCAAGTAGTGAATTTGTATTAGATTCCAGGAAGATTATTTTAAAGGGGGAAACTAGTTTGTATTTGGAATGTATCTTTTCTGACACACCTCGTATGTACAGTATTTGCAATCTGTGTAAATTTTGGCTTTTTTTTTTTTATATATATATTTTTTTCGCTCAGTGAAAACGCACGTTCATCACTTCTGCAGTTAAAAAGTGTAATTCATAATGAGAAACACCTTTAAACATGGTCAGTACTAAAAAGATTAGAATTGTTTGGTCTTGTTGGGAGTTCTTTTATAAACAATCCATTTTTACCTTCAGCTCACTGATGGATGATAGCAGTCCAGCCCCGTATGCTCTCAGCTGTCCTTCCTGTTTGCATAGGCCAAACTCCACTGTGAAAAAATAACACTGGAACAAAAATGACAAAAAATAAAATAAAATATGATGAAAATACAGCCTGAAAGCACCGATTTAATTGCAGAATTTAGCTGGGTCACTCACTGTGGCCAGTTTCTGAACAGAGTCATCCGAGGCTCCCAATGAAGCCAGGCCGATCTCCTGGGAAAATTGTGCAAAACTGGGCTCTGCCAGTAGGGGGACGTGACCCAGCAGCTCGTGACACGTGTCCCTGGATAATGACCAGGTTTTCATGAATGCCGGCTTTCTTCTTCACATTTGCATGCTGGGTAATACTCACGGCTCAGGGGTGTATAAGGGGTCAGAGCTGTGTCGCACATACTGGGTGCAGTGGAAAACACGGAAGGCCAAACCGGCCAGGAAGTCACGTGGAGACAGGTAACCGGCCACAGGCCTGATGGTAAACCCTGTGCGTTCTGGAGAACACAAACATTTTTATTCTTTCAAAATCAACATGATGGAATACTTGGATGAAATGAAACTCACCCCTGAGGAAGCGAGAGACATCTTCCAGTTGGGGAATGTTGTCTTCTCGACATTCACAGTATTTGGACAGCAGTGGCAAGTTTTTCAAGTATTCCCTACAAGCGTGGCTGGGGTACAACTTGTTGAGCTCTCTGTACACAACACCCCATGTCTTCACTTCCTCCTCTGTGAACTCGATACGAGGAATCGGCTCACCGCTGTGGGAAACAGGAAATCCCCCAGTCAGTTACAAGAAAAACATTCACCTAAATCCTAAATGAGCCTTAACAAAAGCTTACTGTTTGTAGGCCATTGCGAGATCTGCAAAATACTTTCTTCTTTTGCGGTACACATTATCCTTGAAACCCTTAAGGAGTAAAATACAACAAATGAGAAGGATTGAAAAGTAAGAGTGTAATTAGATGAATTTGTCCTACATACCGGATGGTCAGCATCCAAATCAGAACCATACATCAGGACGCGATTAGCACACTTGTCCAAGTCGGATATTTTCTTTGGGAACCACGGTACATTATGCATATCTGAGAAAACACTTTGAATTAGAAAGTGATTGACAACCTAAAGCATCCTAAAGGATCCTAAAATCTGTTACGATCGATACCTTCCTCCTGTAGACAGGAATTATCTGGAGGCTCCATATCCACCACGCTCACGTGCTTCCGCAGCAGCTGGATGATTTCATTGAGTTGTTCGTGGTTGCTGTCACAATCCACAAAGATTTCAAATTCTGAGTTGCGCCTTTTTGACTTCCTGGACTCGATGTGCACAAGGTTGACGTGATTTTCCTGCCAATTATAAGAATCACTGTTAAATTTACCATCCAGTTAAAATGTGGTGTAAATATGACCATCAACTAAAGACAAACAACATGTATGATGTAGATCATAGCCAGCTAAAGAATTGAATATATGAATATGAAAATGTGTCCGTACTTGGAAGAGTTTGAGCGCCTTTACAAGTCCTCCCACTTCATTTTTGAGTGAAAAGATAATTGTTGCTCTGCCTTTCTCTGGTGTGTTCTTCTCAGTGTTTTCTTCGATTTTTGTGAAGGTTGATTTGTTTATCTGGAAACAGTAATTATTGATAGTTATACTGAGAGGATAAATCATGAATGATACACAACTTCCCATTTCTTGTTGTACACTGTAAAAAAAATGTCTGTAGAATAAACAGTGCATTTCTGTAAAATTGTGACATAAAAAATGTAAATACAAAATTTTCAAAATATTGGCGCAGTGTTGAAGATCCATGAGCAAGATAATAAAACTCCAGTTGTTATTGATGCTGTGTAGTCAGTAGGTGAAATGAGTAGTTAAAATGCAAAGCACTTTGAAGGCCTTGTAAAGGAGGAAAGTGCTATACAAATGAAGAACCATTTTCCAAGAACATGATGCTTTTATACTATTTAATTCTGTAAAATGTATAAGCAGATTCTGTTTATTGTACATTGAATACCAGTCAAATAAACAAGTTGTTCTGTAAAGTTGTTTACATTTCCACTGCATTTTTTTTTTTTTTTTTTTACAGAATTTCCCTGGTAATCCCCTTAAAAGCAAAAACATTTTTTACAGTGTAGTCTCACCATAGATTTAGCATAAGTAAAAGTTACTTGCATGAAGATGAAATGCCTGTATTATAATTGCGTTAGTAAAATAAAAACATAATCAAAATAAACATCTTTCCCTTTCTTAGCTAATTTTACAATAGCTCAAATCAAATATGCATCTCTCAGAAGTGAGACGTAGCCCAAGGATTGGTCATGACGCCAATACACAAACTCATTATCACTTAAAAGCATCTAGCCATCAGAAAATAAGGAACATCCTGGGAATGTGCATTACCACATGGGCCACTTCTTCTACCCACAAAATTGCACGCAGATAAGAACGTGGTAAGTATGTCAATGCCTCAGACGGACACAGAGGAGGGTGCGCAGCGTGTACGCATGCAGAGATTAACGTCACGAGACTTCCATTTCAGAACCTGGGACAGTACCCTCACGTTGACGCACGTCTGCTCACGCCATGGGAACATTCATTATAATCCTGCTCAAGTACCCTCTAACATACTAGCATTAAAATAAAATAAAAAACTTTAAATAAAACGCTAATCTGGAACAAACTAAAATCAATTAAAGTGTCACATTGACATATTTCTCTCCATTCCCGGACACGTTTTCCCATAAAATGTAGTCGCCTACCATATTTTGCCTTTCAAGCGTAGCACAGACCACCCGGGTGAGTATTTTTCGGTGGATCCATGTCTGTAGAGCCCCTGAAAACATCACTGGATCAGGTTGCTCTGGGTCAACTCTGCGTCTTGGTTTAACCAAGATGAACTTGTCTCTGTTTCCCCAAATCCCTTGCAGCAATCGCTTTTAGAGTAAGGGAAAGCTTATTATTAACCCCTAAGTGGACTCAAATCTGAACGAGCAACATGCATTTAACCACCCAGTGTGTAAAAGTACCTTACATTTTTTTCTGTAAAAATAATCTCGTGGAAATGGGATGATTTTGGTTGCAGCTGCTTATACCGCCTATTTCACTTATTGTTATGCATAGTTTGTGGCAAATAAAATCTGCTTCTTCTTTTTTTATAATACATCCAATATTATCAGCACAGTATGTCACTATTGATATTGCAAGCTTATTTAAAAGCATGTATGTCCAAATAAAATGTGTTATGTTTATAAAAAAAAAAGAAGTAATAAGTGATTGTTCAATTGATTTATTGAAGAAAAAAACCACCACAACTAAAATGAATCTGTGCCTTCTTGCTCATGACCTTACCCAGACTCCATGTGGCAAAGTATCTTTACACATTTGGTCAAAAGAATAAAAATACTCATTTTACCTCATTGTTGAGTAGTTTTTCTTCATAGGCATTATTCATAGAGTCAAACGATCTCCCCCTTCGAGGTCCATCGATCCTGTTGGAGTACATTTCAAAGTGCAGCTTGGCTTTTTCCACTTCAACTTTATTTATTCAGTGGTTGCAGGTGGATTATCCGTGTAACCCCCTCTATGTAAAGTAGCATGCGTAACCCTGAGAAGCAGCACGCTTTGCTATTTAACCACAGAGAGAACGAGGAGGGGGCTTAGGAGGGCAATAATCTCAGGGACAGCAGCAAATGAAAAAAGAGCAGCATCACTCATGTCATTTGGGTGGGGAAAAAAAGTGCCATCTTTTATTTTATTTATTTTTTTCAGTTGTGTTAAAGACCAATCACAAAGCTTGGTTTTGGCAAACAGTAAAAAAAAAAATGTTTTCATGGTTGAGAAGTCATTATGCATATAATTATCATGGTTAAAAAAAAAGTCAAATATGTTTAAGCATAGGTTGACAATAATGTTCAAAAACCTTCATGTGTTGTATTTCATTCCCGTTGTTTAGCCTAAGAGGAAGTCGAGGTTTAAGAGGATTTAGGAATGGACCACCTGCCTTCTTTGTGCGGTGATCCCAAAATGCCCCCCACACCCACTTTTTAAAATCCACTGCTCTGCACTGTAAGCAGCTCCGGGGTTTGGGTGCACATGACACCAATAATCGACGTGTTTTGCTTTCTCTAACACAGTGAGCCTTTTAATAAGATCAAAGCAATCAGTGAAAAAGGCCAATTAAAAGGGGTGCAAGACTTAAGACACTTAAAACAACACGGCCGCTCTCACCCGCTGTCGATGAGCAGATGAGATGACGACCGTGGTGGGCTGTTCCTGTGATTGTGTGGCGTGGTGGTCCATGTGGCTGATGCGCATGCTGCCTCGTCTCAGGTGGTCCTGGCCTGTGTCACCCGTGACAGGGACAGGCGGGTTTACACAATCGGGGAAGCAGCGAGCCCGACTTCCTCTCGTCAGAAGCTGAATCCAGATCAGCACTTATTGTAGATATGATGTTTAATGTTAAAGGGGGGCAGCAGTCAACAATAACGCAAGCGCTAACAGATGAATGTTTTTAATGCTCTTTAGGGACCACAAGTGTTAAATGGTGGTCTTTAGAGAGCATTAAAAATGCATCAGGCTTAACATTAACACATTAGAAATGGTAAATGAACTGTTTTTTTTTATACAGGGCGTCCATAAAGTCTCTTTACCATTTAAAAAATGTATTAAAAATGCAATTGATTAGATATTTTATTCAGATTTGTACTATTGTATTCAGTGTTTATTAAAAGTTTTTTATCACACTGCATTTGTGTGTTTCAGGGATCCTGTTTGTCAAAGAGGTGATGTTGAATGAACCCCTACAAAATGGCCCTCAAGAGAAGGCGCAATGTGTCTCATGGTTTATTGAAACAAAATCGGATAGGCAGACTCAGCGAAACTACAGAACTAAGTATGGAAGAAATCCACCATCATGTCCGTCAATTCGTGCATGGCACAATAAATTTATGGAGACAGGGACAGTGTTGGATAAAGGAAGGAGTGGGCGACCTTTGACCTTTGACAAACAGGATCCCTGAAACACACAAATGCAGTGTGATAAAAAAAAACTTTAATAAACGCTGAATACAATAGAACAAATCTAAATAAAAATATCTAATCAATTGCATTTTTAATAAATTTTTGAAATGGTAAAGAGACTTTGTGGACACCCTGTATATCTACACAATAGATGCCCAAAAATGCTTTACAAAGCCTCACATTGTTCCATTCACTCACACATTCATACGCCAGTCGTCAGCTGTTGCCATGCCAGGTTCACTGGGAGCAAATTAGGGTTCAATGTCTTACCCAAGGACACTTCGACAGGGTCACCAAGGGTGAGGATCGAAACCCACAACCTCCCAATTCTGAGACAACCATTCTACCACTGAGCCATACCACCACAAATCAATGTTTTCCATGCACAGGGAGTACGTGCTCATATATAAAAGAAACAAGTACGCAAAAACAGACAGCAATAAACATGTATAATTATTTTTCTACAGTTTAAAGACTAAGCTGTGCTAAGACTTCGGACTCAGTATGGGTCCAAGAAGTTCTTAGCAAATTTAACAATGAGGAAATAAACACATTACATAATAGGTTGAATCGTGATTCTAATTTTAAAAAAATGATAATAATGGCCCAAACATTATCCAGATCAACTTCAAAACACACTTTCAGACATCACTGTGGCCAAGCTTCTGATCACATGTTTTGACAAGGAGCAGATGTCATTTTATTTGTGTTCCTTTGTGATCCGGCGTGTTCCTTTAATGATGTGCTCTTGCTTGTGTTATCTGACACCGACTGACAGTTGCTTTAACAGCAGAAGCACTCGGAGAAGTGCCCAGACGGATGTTAATGAATAAGATGGTTCATTGCAGAAACCAGAATGAACTTCAAGCATATCAGTGGTGTATAAATAAATTTGTCTTTGTGAACTAGGATGTTTGTAGTGTTTGTATTCAATACATATGCGCGTCTATGGTTATCAGCTAGCCTGAAAACAAGACCTCAGTATTGATTTTTCACTTCCCAAAGAGGCTCTTCTGCTTTTCCGCAGTCACATAATGAGAGAGTAGACTACTTCATACATTCACACATCTCATTTATGACGCACGACCAAATATGGCAACAAAAGAGTTTCCTCATTAGCCACACAGCCACAGTGTCATGGTTGCCCCAATACATGACAACACCCACTCCCTAATTTGACAATGTAACGTTTTGAAGATTCATTAAACCTCCAGATCAGAATGACTTTCTCCTCTGAGATGTTGTGTCGCAGACGTGATTGAGTCTGTCCCAGTTCTGTTCACTTTAATCGCAGAGGATTTACTCCGTGTCTGAGCGTCAAGCTACAGGAGATTTGGATGGCTAATCTCACTCGAGGCGTTGCCCAACACATTCATTACAAATTGAAATCTGACTATACGTTACTGGACATTGGAAAGCTCTATAATACACTAATAATTCACCAATTAGAGGATCCAAGCAGAGATTTAAAGTTCCTGTTAAAGTCACCAATCTTTAAAGGGGAAGTTAACACAAACAGTTTCTTTACAATAATGTTTTATGCAACCACACTAGTCTGTAGACAGCATTCTGATTAATATTGTGTTTGTAGAACATGAATAAAGCAACTCAGGGGGCGGCCATTTTGTCACTTGCTGTCGACTGAAAATGACATCACAGTTGCTCAGGTCATGACCAATCACGGCTCATATTGCAAAAGGGACAAGCCCAAACTCAGAAAACAGGTGAGCTGTAATTGGTCATTACCTAAATCCAATCGTCAGCAAGTGGCAAAATGGCCGCCCCGTGAAATGGATAAAAACAGGCGGATTTTGATATATAATGATAGTAATAGTAATAATAATAATAGTAATCAGAATGCCATGTTTAGACTAGTGGAGGAGCAAACAACATACTATTGTAAATATATTTTTTTTGGGGGGGGGGGGGGGGTTGACTTCCCTTTTAATGTTTCAAAAGCCATGAGAAGGTATTAAAATTTTAATTTAAAAAAACATATCAGTGCACTCGATTGCTGGGCTTTGCATTAATTTTATTACAACCTGTCTTAAAAACAAGAAGACTATCAAGCGTCACGAGGTGCCATTACGATATTAGCTTTGATTACCAATTTGAAGGAAGGAGGAATTTTAAACTTAATGAACTTTACTTTTTTTATGCCTAAATTTTAGGCAGCACAGTGACCTAGAGGTAACCATGCTGCCTCAAAGTCAAGAGGTCAAAGGTACAAATTTCGACTCAGGCCTTCCTTTTTACGAGTTTGCATTTTCAGCTCATCTGTAACCCTAATCAGGACAAGTGATATATGATATAAAAGGCATAGATTATTTTACAGCTTTTTGGGGGGAGGGTAAAATAGTAAATATGTTTTTTTATGGCTAATAGTCCAATTTCTGTTTGTGCTTCCATATTTGTATTTTTCTAAATTTTGTGTATTAACCATTAGAGACAACAAACAACATTAGCCAGTATCTAACATACCTACATACTTTAACTATTTAGTTTTGCATTTAAATTATATTTGAAAATTTGAGATTAAGCATATCGAGCTACTTTCTAATAAGACAAATATTTGCTATGACAGAATAAAAACCTATGCAATCGAAATTATTTACAATGGCAATGATATTAGTTACATATGCACAATCTTATGACATCTATTAAAGAAAGAGTGGTAGAAAAGTGGGTAAAAGTAAATTTTGATCGGTAGTATCAGATGGAAATGGATTTGACACTAATTACCGCTGGTATTGTTGTGTTAAATCAATTTGGGTGTCAAATATTGCCCTTTTATATAGTGACAGCAGGGACAAAATTACATGAACACTTCTTAGCATGTGTTATTCTACATCAACATAAAGATATATTATTAAGGAAACTTTGCTATTTGAATTTCCACAGTGTCCTCCGGCTGATTACCGTGAATAGAATTCCGCTCTTTTCACATGATCCTGGCCGTTGTTTGAACAACAAACTAATGAGAACTGTGAATGGTCAGCCTGCGTGCACTTCCTCCCGTCTCTTTAATTAGCTGCAATTCTTTCATTGCACAGCAAACAGCGGCATCTGCTACTTGGTGACAAGCATCATGTACACAAGGACAGGGCAGAGCCACACTTGTAAACACCTGCCATATTCATAGTGGAAACAACACAGGCACGGGATTGACAGCAACTAGAGAGTTGCAAATGCAAATGTTGTATTAATCAATTTTTTGTCTTGTATTTTATTTATGGGAAAACTCAAGATCCAAAAAAGAATACGCAGGTTAAGTTAAATCACAGATAAATCTTTTTTTTTTTAAGTATAGTATACATACAATACAGTTACTGTCTTTGTATCTGTATTTAATGTAGGCTATGTGTAAACGCCAAAATGTAAAATATTTTTAGTTTCAGATGAATTGCTTATTGACACCCTCTGAAAATAATTGCCCAAGTCATTTTTTCTGCAAAAAATATTTTAGTGCCTAAAAAATTTCTTGATGCAAATGATTCATTTTTTTGTGTTTCCTGAAAAATCTGAAAAAATGACTTTGGCAATTATCATTATACTTTATCTGTAGTTTTTTTTTTTTTAAATGTCTCTTTTTCATAACTTTATTACTATGAATTGCAACCACTCTTCTACCTATAGAACAGTAATGTTGTATTAAAACTTCATTCTTAAAAATATTACTTTTGTCTTAAAATAAAAAAATCCCCCCCCCCCCAAAAAAAAAAAAACTTGACAGTACTCTTTTAAAAACACAAGCCCAACTTTATTTTATGACACTACTGTTGAGAAAATAAAGTCTCTCTGTATATATAAACAGAAACAGAAAAAGAAAAATGAAAACTTAAACCCTTCCGACCCATATATGATTGTAGTGGACATGACATATTTGCCTATTGTCTAAACCAATAAAACGCATAAGTTGGATGATGTCAACACTTCTGATTCATGATTGGATCCTACCTAACCAATCACAATCACAAGTTGATTTGCATGATGTTCACGTTAAAAATGTTACATTTAAACATGGTAAGTTTACATGTTACAACGCGTCCACTACAACAAATAAAGACAAAAGAAAATTCCATGTTGTTTTTATGTGGGAAAAGAGTCAAGATCAGTAAAAAAAATTATACTTTTTTTTTATTTTATTGTCCTGCAGAAAAAAATAAGGTCTGAAAGGGTTAACTAAAATCACTGCACAGCGTATTGGTATCTCATCCAGAAAAACCCGCATGAGCATAAAAAGTAGTGAATACCAATGGGAGAATTTGCGTCAATTCACACCCACGTCACTTGTCTTTTCTTTTTGATTGGCTGACAGGCGGCAGAAAGCCAGAGAAGGCAATAGGCAAGCAGAACGCTGCTTTGATTACGCCCAAAAGCGTCACGTTTCATTATGAGCATGCCTAGACCAGGTGCTTGTGAATAGGCTCGGCCTTGAAATCAAAGGACACAGAACCACCGACGTGTTTCTTCATCCTTTCATTATTCCTCCTGCTCACCAGGCAACACTTTTGTTTACCCGTCATTTCACTTTGACAACAGTTGTTTGCTTCCTTATCTTGCATCAATTTGCAACTCAGGGCACAACATAGAAATGTAACGTCAAAGACGCGATTCATCCCATTAACCTTTAACTTGGAATAGCGTCACAAAATAACATGTACATAAGTTTGTCATATTAACCTCTAAACTGACAAAAAGACAAGATCAAAATAGAAGACATTTCACTGAAATGTCAGAGAAAGAACCGCGTGGGCGACGGCGAAAAGCTAAAAGTTAATAACTGACATCAGACATTAGCGTCAGCTGGACAGCCTCACGCGAATCGGCACCTTGACGTTGTGAGCGCGGCGTCGGATCATAACACACGGCGCCGAAGATTGGCAGGCCAACGATCATGTTTGGCAGGGCAGCGGCAAGCATCTGCGCTTCACCCTCATCTGGATGACGTGACTCGCCCAGAAGGGCCGCCTTAGGTCCGAATGCCCGCTAGAGTGCAAGACACAAGCCGCCGGCCATTTTTAAAGGCCATGCACGTTTCTATCTGAATCATTCTATGCGTTCACGACATAAACAGGATGTGACTGAGGCCCTGGTGGTCATCGATGCGCATCACAAGCCGAGTTAAGGTACCGCTTGGGAAAAAGGGAGAACTTGTTCCATGAGGTGATCCGTGTCCCAGCTTACATGATCACCATCTCCAGATTTGCATTAGAAAGAGTGTTCTACATATCAATCCAAGCTTTAATTAAAAAGCTGCTATATTCACAGTAAGCACGCTGGTAATACATAGGCAGGCCTGTTCTTCGTCATGAGTGGACGAAATGGTGCATTTGGAAAGCAAATGAGCTCATTGTTGCCAGGCCCGAGCCTTTCATCTAATGTTATTGTCCTTACTGAGTGACTGTCACCCTCGAGTAAACACTTGATGTTGCCACCATTACTCATACGCTTGGAGATGACTCAATACCAGTTCAGTGAGGTTCACCTCATACATGAAGAAATAAAAGAATGAGGTTCAAAGGGCTCATAGTGTACAGTTTTTCATTATATGTCCTCAAAAATTATATTTAGGGAAGGGCGAGTAGTTATTGGTGGGAAAAATAAAGTGGTATTGAACGGTTTCACAGACACATAAACTCACCAATGACTTCATTAGAGGTACAAAAAGCAATATTCAGTTTTGATTGACAACGTCAGAGGTATTCATTTCATAAATTGCATTGCATCAAATACAGCTCACAGGTACCTAAACACAATCAGCAAAACATTGGAAAAACATTATGAGAAAACTGTAACCACAATAATGAGGATATTGATAAATTAGTAGTTCTCCTACTATGTCAGTCAAAACGGAGCATTTGTTTTGCAAAGTCAGAATCTTTAGTGCAGCTCTACTGTATTACTTTATAATGAGCAGGTGTGGAGAGAAGGTTGAGATCCTCTTAAGTAATCTTTCATTTGACGCAAAAATACGACTGCTTTGCTTAAGTGACCTTTTTATCTGATTTAATTCAGGGTCACTCATCACACAGACACACATTTACAGTAAAGAGAGAATCTTTAATGATAAAACATAATAATCACAAAATACAAAAATAACCTTTACGAAATAATGAAAACAGAAGGGAAATACTAAGAATAAAAAGGTCTGTTTGCCAATAATGACGGACTGCCTTGGATGAATGAACAGGACTCTCCAGTGGAAAGTCAAATATTAGGACTAGGGCTGCTTCTAGAAAAAGCACGCTGAACTGTCCAAGCGCGGGCTGAACATTGACCTGCGGCGGGTCGTCAGTCTGGAAACTGTTTCCTCACCTTGTCAGCCAACTCAGGATTCGTTTGGGACAACATGAACAGCAGGTGCTGAAACTATGAGAGAAAAGAGAAGAAGCGGGGGGAAAAATGTTTGAATTTTCCACATGAGCTGCTTGCTTGCAGCACCACATGTCCTCACCTGATACAAAAAACTAAATAATTTGTCAACTATTTGGAAGCCTACCCGATGCTTACCTGGTGCAAAAAACGAATTGAAAAAGTACAGGGTGTCCATAAAGTCTCTTTACTATTTCAAAAATGTATTAAAAATGCAATTGATTAGATATTTTATTTAGATTTGTTCTATTGTATTCAGCGTTTATTAAAGGTTTTTTTTCACCTCTTTTAATACAGTACACTTCTACATGGGCACCATTAGTTGCACGAAGCACATCAAGACGGTACTCGATTTCTTGCCATGTTCGCTGTAGCATAGCCTCATCAATTGTGGGAATGGCATCAGTAATCCTTTGCTTAAGGTCAGTAATGATAAACACTGTGTGTTTTTTTAAACACTGAATACAATAGAACAAATCTGAATAAAATATCTAATCAATTGCATTTTTAATTTTTTTTTTTTAAATGGTAAAGAGACTTTATGGACACCCTGTATTACAAATAGATGAAAAAGTGAAACATGATATGTCTTATTTATTATGGTGGGCTTTTTTTATTTTTATTTTATCATTCTAATAATTTCTCAAACAAATTGATTTCAGGTCTGTAGACATCTTTGTGTATGTGATCTTATATGGGAAGATAAGTTCACTTACTGATTTCTGATAGTTGGGAAGCAAACTTCCAAAAGCTGCTAGACAGTTCTTTTCCGTCATGTAACCTCTCTTTACTAAGGCTGCTACTGTGTCCTGCAAAAACACAAAATCATCTTTATTAGTCTTTTAACTTCACAATTTTATAAAATACATCGGCATGTAAATAATCTAAGTCTCATTGTTAATATTAGAGCGTTACCTTGGCTGTCTGGCAACATATGTCGGACAGAAATTCACTTGTGATTTCTGATAAAGTCAGGAGCTGCTCATCTTGTGCATTTTCCTTATTGTGGGGCTCTTCTTTGTGTTCACTCTGGTACTGTATCACCCGCAAAACGGTTCCAAGAAGAGGCAGACCTCAGAGAAAAAGAACAACATATGCTATTCAGGGATCCAGATTGCCAACCTGTATACTGCACAGCATTCGCTGATTAGCTTCTTTTGTTTTGAATTCATGAATATTTTGAATGCGTCCAAAGTCCAGCTCTACAATTCAGCCCATTTATCAGTAATATATAAAAAGTGAGTGGAAATGTGAAAATTGGAAAGTCCAAATTGCTCAAGAGATATGCATGTGTAATATTGTTTGTCAATGTTTTGCTGAGCCATTAGTGTTGGTTAATGGGACACCAATGCTAATCATTAGCCCATCTATGGCGTATTGCATTGCTTGTTAGCATTAAGCTATTGTGGAGGCCGTGCCTCAGGGTGTCGATCCCCGCTCTCCCCAAATCATGTGTCGTTGTGTCCTTGGGCCAGGCACTTCACACACATTTCCTCCAGTGCTACTCACACTGGTGTATGAAAGGTGGGAATGTTTGGTGGTGGTCGGGGGGCCCGTAGGCGCACACTGGCAGCCAAGCTTCCGGCAGCTGTGGCTACTTAAGTAGCTTGCCACCACACCACAGTGTGAATGTGTGCGTGCATGAATGAATAATGTATCCATTCCATTGTAAAGCGTTTTTGAGTGTCTAGAAAAGCGCTATATAAAGTGGACATTTTGAAACTGTGTGGCTACTTTAAATACACAATATTGACGGTAATAGCCGATGCTTACTAGAACTTTAGAAACACCTGAATATTATTGACATTCTATGTACTGGATATGCACTTTGTTTTATATAAATGTAATTTAATACATATACCACTCAAGCTACATGCTGCTTAGGATATTCAACAATTGTTGCATGACCAATTACACTCACTTTTGTCATCTGTGCTGCACCATTGTTCCTGGAATCCGTAGAGTGCTTGTAAAACAGAGAAGGCCTGCAGCAAAGCACCTTTCTGCTCCTGCAGAACAACTGCAAGATCATTTGGCTGGCAGAGGTCATCACAGACGACCTCACATACAAAATTCCATACAGCTTTTCCTGGTCCTTCACTGGAAGCTGGAAGAAACCAATGTAACAATTATTTCTGTTTCACTGTTTAGTGGGGCACATTAAACTGGTTTATCATACTTACCAAACATTTGAATGCCCTCATTTAAAGTAGTTAAAAGCTGCATGATATGAAGGTAAACCTCTAAGCCATTTGGACTCTCTAATCTGTGAAGAATTAATACATTCATGAGTAAAGACTGAGAAAAAGCAAATATAAAAGCAGTTACTGCGTAAGACACTTGCATCAGCAGAAAGCCACAAAATTAGGTACACCGAAAACAAAAATTCTCTATTAAGTATAATTTAGCAAGATGCAAATAATTATGATTGTAGTTTGCACAACACTATGTTATAGAGAGAGGAATTTATAACATTTTGCCCACCCCTGCAACACCATAAATAATAAACAGTGTTAAATCAATATATATATAAGACAGTATCAATCACCAATTATTATTACTGATATAAAATCAGGTGTTGCAGGTGTACCTGATGCCGTGACCAGTGAATGTACATGACAATATTGCCAAGTGCTACCCACATTTATCACACTTTCGGATTGGAGACTCATACCTAAGCTGCTTGGCAGCCTCAAGAAGGCACGGGGCTAAATCCAGACAGCTGTCACCATCATCGCCCTCCTCACTAGGCCAAGCTGTGATCCAACTTTTCATCAGCTCCTCATCAAGGTCAAACAGCTTGTCAATGAGCTCGCCGACTTTCTCAAGCAGGTCCGCTGTAAAAACAGCGCCACTAACGTCAGCAATCAATGTTACCAGTACAAAGCAGACAAAGAGTTGCTGACAAGGACAACAATGTTGCATAACTGCATCGCATGTTATCTAACATGCAGTCGCCTTATGCTTAATATACACATACACCAGCCAAAACAGTATATAAACCTAAAAAAGAAAAGAAAAAGATCCATGTCATTATTGTTTTGGTTTGTTTGTTTTTTAGTTTGTGATACCCGTGAAATGATCTGTGTTTATGCTGGATCACAAAAGATGTTGGTCAACTTTATTTGGCAAATTGGAATTGGAAATTATATCATCTTTCGCAAACCAAATGTGATAACAAACTGCTTATATACATATACTGCTTATATACATACTGTCTCAATACATTGTGCAGTTGAAGCTAACCTTGTGGCTGGTGAGTGCACAAAACACTGCAGCATTATGTATAAGTGAGAAAGGTAAATACTGTTGGTTGAACTGGACATGATGAAAAGGAGGTTGGAGCGCACAGACGTCTGCTTTCTTATTCGCTGGAGCCAAATGGAGCTGACATCTTTTTGGGAAACGCAGGTCAGAATCAACCTGCAAACATCACAAGAGAAAATGAACGATTTGCTTAGAGTTGTCTGACTCCCTTTCAGAAGATGCTCATGACACCTGCTCGTCTCTAGAAGGGTTGGCGGATCTGAATCCCCAAACAGAAGCAACAGCACTGCCCTGTGGACAACCAAGGTATTGCATCAAAAAAGGATGAACAACAACTTTGTATATCTTTGAAAGCAGGTAATGTTTTTTTTACCCCAAATCTTCATTTTGGCTCAGAGTCAAACAAGTGTCCGGAAAGCAAGCAATGTTCCCAAGTATTCCTACGCAAATTTCCTAAGGAAGAACAACAAAGAGCTTTAATACATTCTTCAGACACATAGGTGTAAATAATGCTGATTTGAGGTGACAATTAAAATATTGCAGAGTTGAACTGGTATAACAGGAGCACTCACTGTCAGACGAGGATTACCAGATTTGGCTATCACTCCAAGTAGGATGTCTGGAGCTTTGAACTCCTGCAGGAAATCAGCCACATCCTGCATACAGTTAGCGAATAGAAACAATTAAATATAATACATTCTTTATACAGGGTTTTACAATAACACCTGACAAATGCTGACACTGCATCACACACTAGGGGGTGCAATGGATCATCTTATTCACCGTGCATGGGTGGGAATGCATGTGGTCTGCGGAGTGGTTGGTGAAATAAAAAAAAAAGTTGTTCACGTGAAGGAAGTATGTTAAAGCAGCAGATATATGCTGCTTGTTTCACAATGTTTTCCTCTATTGTTGTTCTATTAATACACGCCATGTCAGGGAATTATATCATTTAACTATCCAGCAATGTACAGGGATGTGATTTGACCAAAGTGAAATTATCTGAAAATTTAGCCGGGGGTCTGGGGGCCGCTGGCACCCAGCTAGGTCCAGGGCAGTGCCCTGGTGGGGGGACAAGGGGCCGGAGCTCATGGGTTTTCCGTGTTTTTAAGTACTTTCAATGCACTCACATGACAAAGAAATAGACAAAACAACAGCATAAATTTTCAATGTATATTGAACTATCCCATATAAAATGGCAGTTTTAGTCAACTCAAAATCAGTCACATTCAAAAACATTGGACTGCCTTTGCTTTTAAAAACTATCACTGAGAATATCATCATATCTAACTAATGTGATTACTAAATTAACACATAAATAATGTTGAAGAGTTCAAATTTCATGAACAAATAATTGTATCATGACCAAATGAAAAGTAACTCATATTAGAGCATACCACAAATGTCTTTGTTATAGCAGAAGATGTTATCTGTCGGAGTCATGTGCATACACAATGAACTACTAAAAAAAAAAAAAAAAAAAATATTCTGATTTTTTTTTTGGGGGGGGAGATAAAAAAAAAAGCGGAATTCCGCGAATTAGCGGAAAAATCACATCCCTGAATGTACAGATCAGGAACAAACAATAAAGGATGCTTAACAATCATGAAGCACCCACCTTATCCATTGCCATGTCCCAAACTCGGCACAGATCTTCTTCCTCCTCATCAGTGAGCTGCATCTGACCATCTGATTCCCCTGGAGATTTTGTGACCACCTGAAGGGCACATGTATCATGATTACAGTGTGACATACAAAATAGTTTAATGTTGCAAAACTTGTAGATTAACAATACATAATTTACACATTCAAAATTAGTTGTTTTCTCAAAATTTCACTCAGAAGATTACAACGAACAAATTTTGTCTTGTAACCTGGATGAGGTGAGAGAGTGTGCTGAAAAGCCAGTGCTTGCTATATACTGTGTCTCCAATAGCATCTGCATTTTCAGCCTCATCTCCATCGGCTGTTTCCGGAGGAGGTGATGGGTTACGTTCCATTTCTGGAGAGGGATCTCCGTTCTGTGGTGTGTATGTCTCACTTGCTACGTCTTCAGCACCATCAATACTGCAATCTGAAATTAGAAAGCGTATAGAATGTGTATGAAATAATGTATTCTTTGAGAGAACAGTATGATGCTCCTCTACAGTCCTTAACAAATAGACTATATTAAGGCTGGAAAATATTTTTTTTAGTCTACATTCCTCAATTAATCTGACTTCGTGAGTAGTTCGTTTTAGTTTAGTTTGTTTATTTTTCCCAGTAGTTCAACACAGGAACACATTTTAGGCTACAAACCATCAATGAGGTTATACTAAAGGGGAGGAAGACCTTAATAGTCCGAGCTAACATTGACAATTACGAGGCAATGTGTAGAAAAATTCAGGTCTCCTTAAAGTGATGAAATAATTACTGTAATACAATGTACAACTTTAGCTAGCGGCTAGCCATTGGCAAGAGTTTCGTAGCGATTATTCGGGTGCACGCCTAAGATGATGGAGTTTGGACTCACCCATGGTTACAGTTTATTTGGAAGACATAATTAATCGCTATCCATTAGGGGAGCATTGGAATCAAAGTAGACGGCTTTTGAAATTATTTCCACTCAGCAAGTTAAACCGCGAGCGCATGCGCATTATCAAACGTCATCTTTATCTTCTTCGTGTAGTAAACGCGTCACAGTTGAAATTAATGGCGCCCCCATACGGACAATTGAGAGATCACATATTGTTAATGGGTTCTAGCTGAGAAAGGTCGGTGGCTGATTCTGATATGACACACACACTTCTCAGTTTCGTCATCATATTATGTGTGTTGTAAAGCTTAACATGACCATTTATTCATTCTATTATGGTGAAATATCAATAGATATAAACCATTTAAAAAAAAAATCGAAATTTTTGTAGTCATCTTGTAACGCTAACATTTGCTAAAAAAAAAAAAAAAAAAAAGTGTCCACTGTCATTGTCCACCCTGTCAGCAAGCTCACATTCTGTTGTTGTGTTCATGTATATTTATAACAATTTACCTCGGCAAACCTGATGATCTCTGATACCATAGTGTTGTGCAGTGAGTGCACCATAGAGGTTAGGTTAGTAGTCACGCTGGTAACACACTTGATTTTTCTGAAGGACAGTAGTTAAACACTGTAGCTAAAGTTAATCATCCATATATGAAGTTCATAGGAATTAACACAAAAAAATAGATGAATGACTACTCAGATATAGAACTACTATGTCAAAGTAATCTCAAACCAAATAGCCATACCAAACCAAATAGGCACAATTTGTTTGCTTTGCTTTCAGAACTGGGGTCATCACTGCCAAGGTACAACAATTAACCTGTCAAGTCAAAGGAAACATATTTGTATGTGTTACGTTAGCTGTTCACTTTGTATGCCTTCATGCAAATAGAAAACTAAGCTCTGACAATACAATAGGAGTGTGACATCTATGTTGTGCTGTCAAGGTTTGAAAAATTCACAAATTCAGAATAAGGTAAGCGTATGGAACAGGTAACCTGTCTTTTAATTTCTTCCTTTTCTGTTATTATTAACCAACACCACGGGCCCTGAACATACACAAGATCTAAGATTAAGCATCTAGTGTGGATATGCAGTCTGGACATACAAAGAGGGAGTCAATGCAAGCCGACTCTATTCAATATGATCTACAGTTAACGTGACCAAACCTGATGAACAAGAATTGCCAAGTCAGAAATTGTTTACATGCTAATCAAAACTGCTGTCAGACATTTTGGTGCATCTGCTGTCTTCCTTTGGTCAACACAATAAAAGCTGTCAGTCAAGAATGACTCATGACACATCCTCATCATACAGCTGTCCAATAATGGGAGTAGTCCGAAACCCTGTTTGCACTTGGAGGAGCTTCCACTAAATCACTATTTGGGATCGTGCAAAGTCACTCTGTTTGTTTTCAAGAAGTAATCACAGATCAAATACATGAATAAACTTATTTTATAGGCTTAGCGTGCATGGTGGGATGTGATAAAGGAATAGTAAGGATGTTTTGAGCATCTTTGGACTAATTAATGATGCATGCACCCGCACATCACTCTTACATAGGGGAAATTGTTTTGTTTTTTCCCTGCTTGTTTAAATCAGAGTAGTCAAATAAATCCTACTTTTTTTAACTCATTCACTGCCATTGACGGTTATAGACGTCAAAAAATTCAATTGAACTATATCTATTCGTTTCACATTTTTACCCACTTTTGTTAACAAGAGTATGAAAACCTTGGAAAAAAATGTATTGTACATTTAGAACAGATGTAAAATTTGCGATTAATCTTGCGTTAACTAGTGAAGTCATGTGAATTATTACAATTAAAATTTTTAATCGCCTGATGCCCCCTAATAAAAAGAAAAGATTATTCAAAATTAGGGGAGTCAGATGATGACATTTTTTAATTGTAATTAATCAATTAATCACAAATTTTACATCTGTTCTAAATGTACAATAAAAAAATCTAGGTTTTCATACTTTTGTTAACAAAAGGGGAAAAAAGTGAAACTAATAGAAATAGTTCAAATGAATTTTTGACGTCTATAGGCATCAATGGCAGTGAATGAGTTAAGAGACCGACTTAACATTAAAAGAACAACAAAAAAAGAGGGGGTGGGTAAACCATCCAGCAATATAATCCAATTTACAACTCCATTTCTTCCAATATTTTTTACATTTCAAAGTGCAACGTCTGAGAGAGAAAGTTAGTTGCTCCATTGTGTAAAGATTTTGCATAATGTCCATCCATTCTGTTATGGTCGGTGGGTCACGTGTGTGTGATTTTTGTACACTCCCAGAAAATATGAAAATGACCTACTGATGTAATAATCCCACATTTCCTCCAACATTTTCCATATTCGGCATTTTTACTCTTGGAGTGATAAAGTAACACTAACCACTAACCAGAAATTGAAGTGGTTGACATAGTTACACAAATATTTAACCAATCATTTTGTGTCATTTCCATTCCAATTTATTTTACCCATCTTTGTTTAATGTATACAGTAGACGATTTCTTTTTCGTTTGTAATGCTGAGTAGATTTTAGAGACCCGCTTTTTGGTTAATGTTGATAGTAGTGATGTCTTAACTGGAAGTATCTAAAAAAGTCCCCTTTTCCTAAATTATATTTTTCTGATAATTGTTGAAAGGTACCAAGACCGTCCTCTGATGACAAAAACGCTATTAATTTCAATAATATGCAAAAACAGTATGTTCTATCACATCAATGTAATTAAAAAAAAAAAAAAAAGAATAATTGTAGGTCTAGTAATCACTAATTATCCGAAAAAGGCCGGGCCGCACCTTGCGGGAGGTGGCTGACATATTTCGCCGCCATCTTCCTGCTACGGATACCTGAAAGAAAAGGACTTAGCGAACGTTACAATTGATGCAATTCTTATGAATTTCGGTCTATCTGAGGCAGGCGTGCTTTAAAATGCACACGCTTGGAACTTAGGTTTGTTGCATTCTATTTGTTGAGCACTAAATGGCACTAAATTCTACACACTGTCCTTGTAAAGTAATTCAGGGAGAATTTAACATGAGTTGTGGAGATTTTTATTTTTTATTTTTTGGGAGACAAGATGGTTTTGGGTTGTTTGTACTGTATGATAAAGCCAAATGTTTTGTTGGTGTGTTTTTGTGTGTGTGGTGTTATCAAACGTATAGCCTAAAATATTGCTGAATTTACAACAGTGTCTGGGTCACTTTCAATATAGCAAAGTCTTCGTTTAGGAGACAATAACCTTATAGAGGACTAGAAATGGGTTATTTTCCAATTTATTAATTCTTTGTGATTAATACTTGAATAACCAGAGGGGATCTTTTTTTTAATTTTTATTTTTTTATATATTGTTCATGAAAATCTCTCAATTGATCTGCAAGTAAATTTGCTTAATGATGTCACAAGGAGGATGTGGGTATCATTATCTTGGCGTCAGACGTCCATCAACACGTTTTCCATGTGGTGGCAATAAAACTTGGCCGAGAGAAGGTGTGATCAAATTGAGCAGTCTAAATATAAGGAGCTAGCGAAAAAGAGTCAGCCTATGTTACCTACATTGCTGATGGGAACTGCGGCAGCCATGAGGTGGAAATGTGGGGCTTTGTATTTCCTTGCTTTGTCTGTTGTCATTGAAGTCAAGGGCAGACTGGGTAAGACCAATCAATTCACTTTTTTGTCACTTTGTACCCTCACCCCGACTGTTTTCCATCTCCTTCAGTCAGGAACCATGTCAGCAGTATCTGCAGCACGTGGGGCAGAGAGCACTTCAAGACATTCGACGGTGACGTTTACCAGTTTTCCGGCGCGTGCGAGTATAACCTCGCTTCCGATTGCCACGAGGCCATGCAGGAGTTTTCGGTTCACATGAGGAGGGAGCAGAATGACGGCAACCCGACTGTCGCTTATTTGGTGGTCACCATCAATGACCTTGCTTTC
Organism: Vanacampus margaritifer; assembly: GCF_051991255.1. Lineage (NCBI taxonomy): Eukaryota > Metazoa > Chordata > Actinopteri > Syngnathiformes > Syngnathidae > Vanacampus > Vanacampus margaritifer. The sequence continues at coordinate 20,112,468 of NC_135437.1, read as the reverse complement.
CACCTCACCAAGGAATTGGTCACTGTTAATGGCCAACCGTAAGTGGGAAAACTAAGCAAAAAAATGTTGCTTTTTTAATTTATTTACAAGCTTATATAATGAGATGTCTTTTGTTTTTTTAGGGTCAATTTGCCATACTATAATAGTGGCGTTCAAGTGGAAAATAATGCTGTCTACATTAAATTGCAGTCTAAAGTTGGCCTTGTTGTCATGTGGAATGGTGACGATGCAGTCATGGTAAAGACTTCTCAAAATTAATATTGTACAGTGAAAGACTTTACTAAACAATTCATCACCCAAAAATTATTGCATTAATAATGTGTTAACACAGATTAATCACACATCAATTATGACCGCTGGCCGCGTTATTCTGATGTTAAAGGTAGCGCAGGTTGTGTTTGAGCAATAAACAGAACTACTAGGGGTGTGAATCTTTGAATGTCTCACGATTCGATTCGATTCCGATTTTTGGGTGTGCGATTCGATACAAAATCAATTTTCGATTAAGAACGATTTTTGATTCAAAATGATTTGATTGACAATGATTTTTGCTTCAATTTATAGATATTCAAGGAATCGTAATGGTCTACTCCAGTCTGACTCGTTAATGCTAATTAGTGCTCTACTCGCGGCACTTTTATCACTCAAAAGAACGACTCCACGCTGCAAAAAAAAAACAACTTTTATTGGAATAACTTGATTGTGACTTTTTCCTTCTATTCTCTAATATGGCTACAAATAACAGTGTATCAGACTGCGTGAAACCACACTGCCCCTATGTGGCCAAATCGGGTACAACATGAACAGCGCTCCCAATAAAGGCACACACAAACAAAGGGAAGACAGTATTAAATAGTTTAAATAAAATCGATTTTTTGGCACACCCTTAATAACTATATGCAATAAAGTAAAGCATTTAATAAATATTTAGGTATGACATTCATGACATGTCAAAATATTGGGGTCATTTTTTCCCATTTTAATTTATCTCAGAAAAAGAGGAGGATGAAAGTGTGCAGTGGATCAAAAAATGTTGAAGACGTCCTCATAGCATTAAATGTCCAAAAAAAATGACACATAACAGGTGCTTTTCAAATTTGGTGGGCAAAAAAATTTGATCAAAAAAAATATTTTTAATTAAGCATTTAATCATGATTTATCAAAATTCTAAAATGTGATTAATCTGATTAAAAAAAATTATCCTTTGGCAGCTCTAATTTAAATGCATATTGTAAACTAAATACACTATTTAAAGCCCGTTTTGTATTGTATTGAATGTTACCACCATTACTTGGGTAAGGACTGCTAAATGTCTCATTTTAATTACATCCTAATTTTAATCATTCTTCTACCGTGCTAAGTTACCTACTTCACTTCACCCTTTAAAAGTGTAAAACCAACTGATAAATAATTAATCTTATTCTTCTTCAATTATCTGTTATTGTAGGTGGAGGTTGATCGTGACTACGCTAATCGCACTTGTGGACTCTGTGGCGATTACAATGGCCTTCCTCTCGACAATGAGTTGATTTACAATGGTTGGTTCCGAAAATTCTGTCTTATTTTTTTCCAGCATTTGACAGTATAAATGAAATCCATTGCAGATCGGATGATCAGCTACATTGAGTTTGGCAATAACCAGAAGGTTCATAACCCAAATGACGATTGTGAGGACCCCTTTGAGGACTTTGGAGAATCGCTTGAAGATCTTCCAGCTGTTGATTCATGCGAGGAGTTTGTGAGTTTCCTTTTATTTCCGTTAACAAAAGTACACTATTTGACACACAAGTAATACTTATCTGGTTTTCTTATAGAAAGCGACCTGCGACCAAATGCTGCTTTCAGAGTCTTGGAGCCCCTGCACCCAGCTTATTGACCCCGCCCCCTACGTGCAGGCTTGTGCGCAGGATTTGTGCAGCTGCAACAACCGCACAAACGACACCTGTGTCTGCAGCACTCTGTCCGAGTTCTCACGACAGTGTTCTCACGCTGGCGGAGTGCCTCCCAACTGGAGGACAACACTGTTCTGTGGTAAAGTTTTACTTCCTATATTTTATTGACACTTAAAAAAGAAAAGAAAAAGAAAACAGCAGAAAATTACAACATTCTCATGTCTGATACCACATTTTTTCAGACTGATCCTGGTAAAGTGAGTTCTCACTGATACTGATTCCAAGTACCAGTACCACTAATACTATGATACATAACACCCCCACGCCACAAAAAAAACAATGACATATCATTTTAGAGAAAGACATATATCCCAATATAGCATTTTTCCTTAAAATTGCCTGAAATTAAGGGCAATTTTATATTCTTCTAATTTCAAGCTCCGGATCCCAATACTAATACATAATATCAATACTTGCCCATTCCTACTGATATTTTTTTAACCTCCAATTTATTTTAACAACAGCAATATTATAAACCGCATTAGATGTTTATGATTCATTCGAAAAATGTAACAAATGAAACACAAATTTAACACAGTAGCAGACAACAAATAAAATTGAATGTTTGGATTATTCTTCCATGTTTGCATGGCAACTTTTTTCCAAGGCAGAATGCATAGGGTTAAATCCTATCTGTCCCGTAGGCCAATAATAAAAAAAAAAATTGGTAGTCAAGTGTGTGTCTCAACTACAACTCAAGTAAGTAAGACAGAAACACACTAGGGAATTCATATATCAAAAACTTTAATAATTTAGTTAGTTCTTTGATATAAAATACTAATAATTGACATGGAAAAAGGAGGAACCTGAAACATCACAGCACTTAAACCATATGAATTTAGATTTAAATAGATCATATGATATAAAATGCAATTCTTGCAATATACTCGCTGCTTAATGCAAAAAAAAACAAAAAAAAAAAACTAAAAGTTACAATAATGTTACTTGCATTAATCCACATCTCGCTTTCTCTCTCCACAGCCAAGCAGTGTCCTTACAACATGGCGTATGAGGAGAGCGGTTCTCCTTGCATGGACACGTGCACACACCTGGACACCAGTTCATTGTGTGAGGACCACAGAATGGATGGCTGCTTCTGTCCCCCCGGTCAGTCCTCTCTACATTTGGAATCCAGGTTTGCGCTAATTTTATACCCGTAAAATCTTTTTTTTTCTTTGTCATATCCACGTTTTAGGTACTGTGTTTGATGACATTTCCATGAGAGGGTGCGTTGATCAATCGGAATGTCAGTGCAAGCATGGAAGAATCTACAACTCTAGCGAGGGCTACCAACGAGACAAGGAGATATGGTAAGTGGAATGTTTCGTAATAATATGTCATAGGTTCCTCTTGATCGTGTGTTTAAATGCCATGTGTTATCTCAGTACTTGTTTTCAGGGCAGATGGTCTTGTGAGTATCTTCAGGGCCCGGCGACGTGTGCAGTGGAGGAAAGTTCTCATATAACCACATTCGATGGCAAATCTTACACCTTCCATGGAGATTGTTATTACACACTAGCCAAGGTGGAAAGCAAGGTGAATGAATCAGAGCCTTGATTGGTAGAGAAAATGCTGTCCATTATCTTGCAGCTATACACTGTAAAAAAAAAAATAATAATTTTTTTTTAAATATGCTTAAAAAAAACTGTAAATTTCCGGCAGCTGGGGCTCTAAAAAAAAAAAAATACAGTGAAATAACAGAAACGTATTTTTACTTATTTCTCATAAAAAAAAATGTTTTTCCATAATTAAAAAACAGTTTGCTGTTGTCATTTCAACAAGATTTTACCTTATTTTCAGGTTGTTTTTAATGTTTAATTAGAAACATTTTCACATTTTGAATTAAATGACCTAGAAATATAGTAGGTAAACGTTGTATTGCGAATAGTACTGCTTTAAATTACATTATTATTATATACAGTTGTTAGTTGTTTTTAATGTCATGATTTTATTGAAAGATGTTTTATAATAATTAGCGTTTGATGTAATATAACAGTATATGACACACACAAAATTATCTTTCAAAACATGTCCAAAACTGTTGAAAAATTAGATATTGGCTTTAAAATCTGAAGAATTAACTGTTTTAGTCATTCATTTATATAGTATTTTATCACCTTACAAGGCTCTCAAAACACTTTATATTTTGACTACTCATTCACCTCCTGATGACGCAGCATTAGGAGTTCAGTATCTTGCTCAAAGACGTTTTCACAAAGGGGATCGAACCCACAACCTCAGGGGTACTAGACAACCACTCTACGACTGACCCACGCCGCCACAGTTTTTTTTTTGTGTGTGTAATTTTAGATCACATGATGAAATGTATACTTATTTTCAATAAAAAAAAAGTCAATTAACAAATAATTTATCATAAAATAAAATAAAAATATTATTACATTTCTCTGTCATTTTAATGTTTTTTTTTTCCTTTTCCCCCAAGAGTTTTAAGGATCATTTTTACTGTTGATTCCCTTAAATGACAGACAAATATTTGTCATATTTTAACATTAAATATATTTATTTCTAATGCATTTCTTTGGACAAAAGAACAGAAATATTGTGTGTTTTCACTGTTACAGTGATTTCATGTTATTTTACATTCAGCATATGAGGTTACAGTGTATTTTTGAAAATTAAATGATATTTTAAAAATATAGGACAAGTCTGTAAAATAAAATGAACATCAAAATTCTGCCATTTTAGGATTGTTATTTTTTACAGTGTATGACATGAATCTCATTTACATGTCTATGTGTGTTCCAGGATGCCTCAAGTCCAAAGTTTACCATCCAGGTGCAGTTAGTGCCTTGTATAAACCAACGTTTTGACACTTGTCTCAAGGCCCTTAAAATCCTGCTAAACAATGACAGAAATAATGTGAGTTGAATTTTTATACGAGTTGTGCCAGTTGGCTGCTCCATTTAACTGATTAATTATGTTTGTGTTTAGGTGTTAATGTTTATTTCTGATGGGACAGTAAAGCAGAACCAGCAAACCATCACTTTGCCGTACCATACAGGTGGATCGCACAACCCCAACCCTCATTTTGTTTTGTGCCCTCATGTCCATAAGTGATAACGTTGGTTGTTGTGTTTGTATTCACTCAAAGCGGACATCAACATATTCCATGCGTCATCTTTCCACATCTTGCTACATACTAGTTTTGGGTTACAAATTCAGATTCAGCACGTTCCTATCATGCAAGTGTATGTGCGGCTGGATGAGAGCTACAACGGAAAAACGCGTGGTGAGTTTTACATTTCTAAAAATGTAAAGTATATATCACCTCTGAATGCAATTACAATTTGCACTGTATGATCCTGTATGATAGGTTTATTTTGTTTTTCTTTCTGTTTCTTCATTTTTGCCTCGGCAGATTTACACTCACTACATAAAACAGATTATTCATTTCTTTGTAAAGATACAAATTAACTCATTCGCTGCCATTGACGGTTATAGACGTCAAATATTCATTTTAACTATTTCTATTTGTTTAACATTTTTTCCCACTTTTATTAACAAGAGTATGAAAACCTAGAATGTTTTTATTTATTGTATTTATTTAAAATTTGTGATTAATCGTGCGTTAACTCGTGAAGTCATGCAATTAATTAATGCTCCTCATTTTTAATAATCTTTTCTTTTTTTTAAATCGCATCAGGCAATTACAATTTTTAATTGTAATTAATCGCATGACTTCAATAGTTAACTCACGATTAACCATACATTTTATATCTGTTCTAAATGTACAATAAAAAAATTCTAAGTATGCATACTCTTGTTAACAAATGTGGAAAAAATGTTAAACTAATACGTCAATGGCAATGAATGAGTTAAATAGGTCTTAAAGTGGACCTTAAACATTTCTTGACATAATATGTTATATGTGACCTTACTCGTCTAAACATGAAATTCTGATTGATATTAAATTTTTGGAATATGATTTATGCAGCAAAATCCAGCCGTTTTTATCCATCCCAGCCATTTTACCACTTGCTGTCGACTGAAGACGACATTACTGTTGCTCAGGGCTCAGGCAACGACCAATTACAGCTCACCTGTTTTGGGAAGCTGAGCTGTGATTGGTGGTTACCTGAGCCCTGAGCAACTGTGATGTCATCTTCACTTGACAACAAGTGGCAAAATGGCTGCCTTCTTATCTGGATAAAAACTCCTGGATGTTGCTGCTTATCTCATTTTCCACAAACACAATATTGACCAGAATACTGTATTTTGACCGGTGGGGCTGCATAGAACATTATTTAGAACATTATTTGGCAAGAATTTTTTGGGGGTGATTATCTTCCTATTTAATCTCCAAACATCATGTAACATTGCATTGTGTTTTTTATACAGTAAGCGAATTCCCTTGCCCATGGCTTGCAAATTGACATTAGCACAACAATGCAAAATGTGTCATTGTCGACTGCAGCTCAGTGCCAGTTTGAGATGCTTAGAACATTTTATAAACCTTAAATTCCTTTATTTCATCAGGTTTGTGTGGCAACTACAACCTGGTGGTGTCGGATGACTTGAAAACCCCTCAGGGGATTGTCGAAGGGACAGCAACCACGTTTAGTAACACCTGGAAGTCCAACCTCATGTGCCGAGACACAAGGGAAAGACTCGACGACCCCTGTTCTCTCAGTGTGGAAAACGGTACACGTTCACACCGCTTAAACCTTCGTGTTGGTTTGTCGTGGTCATAAGAGATGGTTTGCACGTTTTCCAGACTTGTACGCCAAACATTGGTGCGCCTTGCTGTTACGCCCAAATAGCACCTTTGAACAGTGCCATTCTTTTGTGGATCCTGAGGCATACTACAAGGTATAGTCCTTTATTTAATACGGTAAATCCGATATCGATATCCCAAGTGATGTGTGCCAAGCAAGAATGGATGTATTGGTGATTTTTTTTGGGGTTGTTTTATTTTGGTCACCCTTCACAACTTTTGACAACGGAAATGCCGGCGAGTAGTGCTGTAGTGAATCGAAGCAAACTTTTACAACAAGCAGTTAGCAATGTGTGGTGTATTCCGCAGCGCTGCACTTACGCCAGCTGCAACTGTGACAAGAGTGAAGCCTGCTTGTGTGCCGTCTTCTCCTCCTATGCTCGAGCTTGTGCATCAAAGGGAGTCTTCTTGATGGACTGGAGATCCCTTGTGTGTGGTAAGAGCTTCCTTATGGCATTCTGTTATAAAACTATTCTATACGTCCTATAAAATGGGGGCTCTACATGTTTTAGTTTTTTTTGTTGAATTTTTTTTATTCACATTTTATAGAAAAAAAGATGGGCAGATAATTGGTAACTAACAAGCCATTACACCCTGTCAGAAGATTTGGATAACTCATTTTCATCTGGGACTATCGATTAAAATTTGAATTGCAATTGATCACATTAACTCACGATTCATCACAAATTTGATATCTGTTCTAAATGTACAATAAATCCCCCCCCCCCCTAAGTTTTCATACTCCTGTTAACATAACACAAGTGAAAAAATTGTTAAACTAATACAAATATGGCTGCATATTTTAGTCATTGATTCAATAATTTCATAATAATTCAAAAATTGTAAAAAGATTTACTGTACTATAAAAGAGTGCGATATTGATTTGTGTTGAGGTCATTTTATGCCACTAGATGGCATAATTGCATTTGTAAGACATCGGTGATAGCTCAGTACATTTATCTTTTCATATTAAGAGCTATCTAAACATTAACATGAAGTAACTTGCGAAATTCTACACATTTTTAAAATAGTAAAATACAACTTGACCCCAGTCTCCAAAATTATATTATTGCATTATTATTACATTTATTACTGCTCAATTTTGACGTGGACGTGTCTGCTACATTGCAACTGGAATTTTCCAAGTACAGTCATTACTTGCGCGTTAAATTTTTTTTAAATTTCTTATAACTTAACCTTTCTTGCATTCTGCTACAAACAGACAAATACACAAAGACCTGCCCACAATCCCAGATCTTCTCATACAAGCATCAACGGTGCGAGCTGACCTGCAGATCGTTGAGTTCAACACTGCAGACTTGCTCCTCTGACTTCCTGCCTGTGGACGGCTGCTCCTGCCCCGAGGGTCAATACCTCGATGAACATGCCATCTGTATCCCCAAAGAAAAGTGTCCATGTTATCGCAATGAGGCCATCATCCAGCCAGGGAAGTCTATCAACATCAAGGATGAACACTGGTTAGTTTGGCCACTTTAAAGCATACTGTATACTCAACAGTGTTGTGTCATTTGAAGGGGCTTTTAACATTTTTTGCCCAATGTGGCTCTTTAGTGTGTGCAGTAATGGGGTTCTGCATTGCCACCCTTGGAGAGCCCGCTCATCAGGTAAATCATGTTTGTTTTGTCAAATTCAGGTGTTTGAAACCTGCGGATCAGTCACTTGATTAATTAAAAAATATATTAATAATACTGTAGTCTGTAATATTTTTTTTCTACAAGCCCAAATAATTCCTTAAAAACATGATGAATATTCAATAAAAGAGGGAAATTGGGGCGTCTTTTTTTTAAACAAAAAACAACAGAAAAAATAAAAATATGTACAAAAAAAAGGAGGAAAAAAAGTCAGCAAATATGCAAATCCAGCGAGTGTAGTTTTTAAGTTGTAATATCACTAATCATCACTAGATGGCAGACATGGCTTAGTTGCACTGAGTCTCTATATGACAACAAGCTGAATATTTTTTGGACTGATTTCGAATGATCTGCAGAAAAAAAACATAGTGCCTCAATAGTATAAAAATTTTCGGTGAGTTGATTTTTGAAAAAAAATGCACAAAATGTTTCTTGTTAAACAGTTGAAAGCTGTCCTTGAATGGTAATTTTTTATGCAAGAGAACCCTTTGGACTGGGGAAAAAAATATGTTATTTTGTGGGTAGTGGATCTTTTATACACCGAGAAATGTATTATCAAAAATAAAATATTTACGAACATGTATTTCACACATATGCTCGTATTTTGTCCATATCTTAAATAAAATTTTTGTCATACATCAGGTTGGGAAGTGTGTGGTCATATCTAGCTTCCCAGTTGTACTGAACGAAAATTGTGGCCCACTCCAGCATTTAAGTTGCCCATCACTGGTCTAATTTATTAATTGACATAAGCATTTGGTTGAACAAGGCAAACATTCTGTCTATTTTACAGTATGTCCTCCACACAAAGTGTACTTCAACTGCTCCAATCCTGGCTCAGGACAACTTGGAGTCCAATGTGCACCAACTTGTTTAAATCTGGACAGCGAGGATTGTGTAAGCTCTTTTTTGCCCAGTTTCCCCTCGCATCTGGGAACAGTTCCAGTTAATTTTCAGGTAGCTCTTTGGTCTTTCTTGGCAGGACTCCAACGATTGTGAATCAGGTTGTCAGTGTCCAGCTGGGCTTTTTGATGATGGCAGAGGTTTCTGTGTAGAAAAGTCACAATGTCCATGTAAACATGATGGAATATTCTATGCTCCTGGAACACGGATTCCAAATCAGTGTAACACATGGTATGATCTTGACATTGTAGTGTACATTATATATCTGATTATTTACATAAGCAATATATTAACAAGATTTATATTTACTGTTCGTAATCCAGTACCTGCAGAAGTGGAAAATGGGAGTGCACAGAGGAAAAATGCCCTGGAACCTGCATTATTTATGGAAGTGGTCATTATAGTACATTTGATCAGCGGACGTATGTCTTTCAAGGGCACTGCAGCTACGTTGCAGTCAAGGTTAGTCGAACACTACAAATATAGACTTTGTTGAAACACCAAAGCTTTTTATGCACTTTTAGTCAATGAGAGGCGCATCCATCCATCCATTATCACTTTTGTTTAACTACAGAGTTTGAATAATACAAGAATTTTAAACCAGATTTATCAACTAGGAATTACTAATGATTGATTTGCAATTACATTTTTACGTATTTCCATTTTAAGAACAACTGTGGCAATAAGACAGTACAGGACAACATTGGAGTTATCACAGAGAATGTTCCATGTGGAACTACAGGCACCACATGCTCCAAAACTGTCCGAATCCAGTTGGGGGTAAGACTTATTGTAAAACATACATATATTGCTGGTTGTTGTCATTGTAACACAATCAACATGAACTTTGTTTACATTGCAGCGAATGGAAATCAAATTATCCAAAGGAAAGTATGAAGAGATCAACCTTGGACAGGGCAATGAAATAAAGTACACAATAAGGACAGTTGGCATGTATCTGGTCGTCGAGTCTGTCATTGGCATGGCAGTGATGTGGGATCGCAAAACAACCGTTCGCATCCTCTTGGAACCACAGCACAGTGTAAGTTCAAGTTGAACGTATTAATTAAGGAATATTGTGTTCTGAGATCATTCAGAAAGCCAAAGATTGTAAACTACAAGTTCAACAATTAATTGGCCATAAGTGGGAGTATGAATATGAATGGTTGTTTGTCTGTATATGCCCTGCAATTGAGTAATCTTTACTAGGCTCCATCTTACCTGTGCATGCAACCCGGATCAAAATAAGCAGTAATAAAGAAATAAACGTTATACATATGACAAATAATATTGCCTGCCGGTCCTTGTCACCTCAATACTTAACAATAATTTGGAGAAATGTACTAACTCATTTGTTTGTGTCCACAGGGAGAAGTATGTGGCCTGTGTGGAGATTTTGATAGCAGTGAACAAAATGAGTTCACCACTCAGGGTCAGCTGTTAGTGACAAATGTGTTAGAATTTGCAAACAGCTGGAAAACCAGCAGCAATTGCCCAAATGTGGAAACAAACGTCAATCCGTGTATAGTTACACCTTCTCGTTCCCACTGGTCAAAAATGATGTGCAGCATTATCACTGGAAAAACATTCCATGCTTGTCACAATACGGTAATGGCAGATGTGGCTTGTAAACGTTTGAATTAGAAATTATACAGTTTATCTGATTGGGCATATGATTTGTCTTAACAGGTGGATCCGCTTCCATTTTATGAAAACTGTGTGAGAGACTCATGTGCCTGTGATACTGGCGGCGACTGTGAATGTTTCTGCACAGCAGTTGCAGCCTATGCTCAAGCTTGTAATGAGGCTGGTGTATGTGTTGCTTGGAGAACACCAGACATCTGTCGTGAGTACATTTTATAAATATGTCCTGAGCAACAGAATTGAGATTTAAATGATTTAGTGTTCATTCATTTGAAGTTACTAATAAGCTCTCAGTTTTTTTCACTCTAAAGTGAAAGTTTACAATGTAGTCACTGATGCTGTATTGAATTATATGCATATGTATACATATTTTGTGCCAGCGTGGGATACATTTTAGCTCAGTGACAATATGTGTGAGTGATTGTCTCTTGCGCCTTTTGATTGACTGGCAACTAGTAGCGTTACCTGTGACTCTAAGCTGGAAAAGAAAATGAAAGTATGACAATTTCACTATGTTGATTTATTTCCTCAGCCGTCTACTGTGATTACTATAACAACCCAGACGAATGCAGGTGGCACTACAACCCATGTCATCAACCTTGCTACAAGACCTGCTTGAATCTCGAGGGAATTTGTAGCAACCCCTTACCTAACCTGGAGGGTAAGATTATTAAATGATCATATTTAATATGTTCAAGGATAAAATGGTAGTTAAGTTCTTGTATAACTGATATGACGCTGACATGTTAAGACTCTGGATTTCGCCTAAATATGTTACAAATCCAAAGTTAGAAGGGTCAGTTTAAATTACAGGGGTTTATTACAAAACTTTGCAAGTGATTTTTTATTCAGTCATAATTATTATTTCATTATGTCATACCAATGCAATATTATAGATCATGATATATTTCATCTGCTGTGATTTTTTTAATTAAGTGTTTTCCTTTAATATTCATTTTAACCATACATTTTGTCTTTTGTAGACAGCATTTATCTAAAAAAAGGAAAAATGTCTGATGGTTTATGCTAATGCGTTTGCAGGTTGTTATCCTGTCTGTCCAGAAGATAAGCCCATATTTGATGAGGATCACCAGATATGTGTTGAAGAGTGTGAAGGTTGCTTTTACAATGGAACAAGATATGATGAATATGAAGTTATTTACAATGTGACTGACAACCTTGGAATGTGCTACTATGCAATATGTATGAATAAAACAGTAATATTCGGAAATGAAACCTGTGCCACTACAACAGCCCCTCCGTCAACAACTCCTGTAACTGAAGGGCCAAGCACCACAAAATCAACTAACCCACCAACAGAACCTCCAACTACAACTGAAGGACGAACAACAACCACAAAATCGACAACGGGATCAACAACAATTGAAGAACCTGTAACTGGAACCACGAAGACCACAAGCCCAGAAACTGCCCCTGTGGAAACTGAAGGAACTACAACCACAACCGCAGAGCCCACTACCACAACTGAAGGTCCAACAACTACAACAAAATCCACAACCTCACCCGCAGGACCCAGCACCACAACTAAAGGCCCAACTTCCACAACTAAATCTACAACCACACCCGCAGGCCCAAGCACCACAACTGAAGGTTCGACAACTACAACAAAGTCCACAACAACACCCCCAGGACCCACCACCACAACTGAAGGTCCGACAACAACAACAAAATCTACAACCACAACCGCAGGGCCCACTACCACAACTGAAGGGCCGACATCTACAACAAAATCTACAACAACAAGCACAGGACCCACCACCACAACTGAAGGCCCAACTACCACAACTAAATCTACAACAACAACCGCAGGGCCTACCACCACAACTGAAGGCCCAACTACAACAACTAAATCTACAACCACAACCGCAGGGCCCACTACCACAATTGAAGGTCCAACAACTACAAAAAAATCCACAACCTCACCCGCAGGACCCAGCACCACAACTGAAGGTCCAACTACCACAACTGAATCTACAACCACAACCGCAGGGCCCACTACCACAACTGAAGGTCCTTCAACTACAACAAAATCTACAACCACAACCGCAGGGCCCACCACTACAACTGAAGGTCCAACTACCACAACTAAATCTACAACAACAAGCACAGGACCCACCACCCCAACTGAAGGCCCAACTACAACAACTAAATCTACAACCACAACCGCAGGGCCCACCACCACAACTGTAGGTCCAACTACCACAACAAAATCCACAACCTCCCCCGCAGGACCCAATACCACAACTGAAGGCCCAACTACCACAACTAAATCTACAACCACAAGCACAGGACCCACCACCACAACTGAAGGTCCTTCAACTACAACGAAATCTACAACCGCAGGGCCCACCACTACAACTGAAGGTCCAACTACCACAACTAAATCTACAACAACAAGCACAGGACCCACCACCCCAACTGAAGGCCCAACTACAACAACTAAATCTACAACTCCAACCGCAGGGCCCACCACCACAACAAAATCCACAACCTCCCCCGCAGGACCCAATACCACAACTGAAGGCCCAACTACCACAACTAAATCTACAACCACAAGCACAGGACCCACCACCACAACTGAAGGTCCTTCAACTACAACAAAATCTACAACCACAACCGCAGGGCCCACCACTACAACTGAAGGTCCAACTACCACAACTAAATCTACAACCACAACCGCAGTGCCTACCACCCCAATTGAAGGCCCAACTACAACAACTAAATCTACAACCGCAGGGCCCACCACCACAACTGAAGGTCCAACTGCCACAACTGAATCTACAACCACAACCGCAGGCCCAAGAACCACAACTGAAGGTCCAACTACCACAACTGAAGGTCCAACAACTACAACAAAATCCACAACTTCACCCGCAGGACCCAGCACCACAACTGAAGGGCCGACATCTACAACAAAATCTACAACAAAAAGCACAGGACCCACCACCACAACTGAAAGTCCAACTACCATAACTAAATCTACAACCATAACCGCAAGGCCCACCACCACAACTGAAGGTCCAACTACCACAACTAAATCTACAACCACAACCGCAGGCCCAAGCACCACAACTGAAGGTCCAACTACCACAACTGAATCTACAACCACAATCGCAGGGCCCACTACCACAACTGAAGGTCCTACAACTACAACAACAAGCACAGGACCCACCACCACAACTGAAGGTCCAACTACTACAACTACATCTACAACCACAAGCACAGGACCCACCACCACAACTGAAGGCCCTACAACTACAACAAAATCTACAACCACAACCGCTGGGCCTACCAACCCAACTGAAGGCCCAACTACAACAACTAAATCTACAACCACAACCGCAGGGCCCACCACCACAACTGAAGGTCCAACTACCACAACAAAATCCACAACTTCACCCGCAGGACCCAGCACCACAACTGAAGGGCCGACATCTACAACAAAATCTACAACAACAACCGCAGGCCCAAGCACCACAACTGAAGTTCCAACTACCACAACAAAATCTACAACCACAACCGCAGGGCCCACTACCACAACTGAAGGTCCAACAACTACAACAAAATCCACAACCTCACCCGCAGGACCCACCACCACAGCTGAAGGTCCAACTACAACAACAAAATCCACAACCACAAGCACAGGACCCACCACCACAACTGAAGGTCCAACTACCACAACTAAATCTACAACCACAACCGCAGGGCCTACCACCCCAATTGAAGGCCCAACTACAACAACTAAATCTACAACCACAACCGCAGGGCCCACCACCACAACTGAAGGTCCAACTACCACAACAAAATCCACAACTTCACCCGCAGGACCCAGCACCACAACTGAAGAGCCGACATCTACAACAAAATCTACAACAACAAGCACAGGACCCACCACCACAACTGAAGGTCCAACTACCATAACTAAATCTACAACCATAACCGCAGGGCACACCACCACAACTGAAGGTCCAACTACCACAACTGAATCTACAACCACAACCGCAGGGCCTACCACCCCAACTGAAGGCCCAACTACAACAACTAAATCTACAACCACAACCGCAGGGCCCACCACCACAACTGAAGGTCCAACTACCACAACTGAATCTACAACCACAACCGCAGGGCCCACCACCACAACTGAAGGTCCAACTACCACAACTGAATCTACAACAACAACCGCAGGGCCCACTACCACAACTGAAGGTCCAACAACTACAACAAAATCCACAACCTCACCCGCAGGACTCACCACCACAACTGAAGGTCCAACTACCACAACAAAATCCACAACCACAAGCACAGGACCCACCACCACAACTGAAGGTCCAACTACCACAACTAAATCTACAACCACAACCGCAGGGCCTACCACCCCAATTGAAGGCCCAACTACAACAACTAAATCTACAACCACAACCGCAGGGCCCACCACCACAACTGAAGGTCCAACTACCACAATTGAATCTACAACAACAAGCACAGGACCCACCACCACAACTGAAGGCCCTACAACTACAACAAAATCTACAACCACAACCGCAGGGCCTACCACCCCAACTGAAGGCCCAACTACAACAACTAAATCTACAACCACAACCGCAGGGCCCACCACCACAACTGAAGGTCCAACTACCACAACTGAATCTACAACCACAACCGCAGGGCCCACCACCACAACTGAAGGTCCAACTACCACAACTGAATCTACAACAACAAGCACAGGACCCACCACCACAACTGAAGGCCCTACAACTACGACAAAATCTACAACCACAACCGCAGGGCCTACCACCCCAACTGAAGGCCCAACTAAAACAACTAAATCTACAACCACAACCGCAGGACCCAGCACCACAACTGAAGAGCCGACATCTACAACAAAATCTACAACAACAAGCACAGGACCCACCACCACAACTGAAGGTCCAACTACCATAACTAAATCTACAACCATAACCGCATGGCCCACCACCACAACTGAAGGTCCAACTACCACAACTGAATCTACAACCACAACCGCAGGGCCCACTACCACAACTGAAGGTCCAACAACTACAACAAAATCTACAACAACAAG
Organism: Vanacampus margaritifer; assembly: GCF_051991255.1. NCBI lineage: Eukaryota > Metazoa > Chordata > Actinopteri > Syngnathiformes > Syngnathidae > Vanacampus > Vanacampus margaritifer. The sequence continues at coordinate 20,096,481 of NC_135437.1, read as the reverse complement.
CACAGGACCCACCACCACAACTGAAGGTCCAACTACCACAACTAAATCTACAACAACAACCGCAGGGCCCACCACCACAACTGAAGGTCCAACTACCACAACTAAATCTACAACCACAACCGCAGGGCCTACCACCCCAATTGAAGGCCCAACTACAACAACTAAATATACAACCACAAGCGCAGGGCCCACCACCACAACTGAAGGTCCAACTACCACAACTGAATCTACAACCACAACCGCAGGGCCGACCACCACAACTGAAGGTCCAACTACCACAACTGAATCCACAACCGCAGGGCCCACTACCACAACTGAAGGTCCAACAACTACAACAAAATCCACAACTTCACCCGCAGGACCCAGCACCACAACTGAAGGGCCGACATCTACAACAAAATCTACAACAACAAGCACAGGACCCACCACCACAACTGAAGGTCCAACAACTACAACTAAATCTACAACCACAACCGCAGGGCCCACCACTACAACTGAAGGTCCAACTACCACAACAAAATCTACAACCACAACCGCAGGACCTACCACCCCAACTGAAGGCCCAACTACAACAACTAAATCTACAACCACAACCGCAGGGCCCACTACCACAACTGAAGGTCCAACAACTACAACAAAATCCACAACTTCACCCGCAGGACCCAGCACCACAACTGAAGGGCCGACATCTACAACAAAATCTACAACAACAAGCACAGGATCCACCACCACAACTGAAGGTCCAACTACCATAACTAAATCCACAACCATAACCGCAGGGCCCACCACCACAACTGAAGGTCCAACTACCACAACAAAATCTACAACCACAACCGCAGGGCCTACCACCCCAACTGAAGGCCCAACTACAACAACTAAATCTACAACCACTACCGCAACTGAAGATCCAACAACTACAACAAAATCCACAACTTCACCCGCAGGACCCAGCACCACAACTGAAGGGCCGACATCTACAACAACAACCGCAGGCCCAAGCACCACAACTGAAGGTCCAACTACCACAACAAAATCTACAACCACAACCGCAGAGCCCACTACCACAACTGAAGGTCCAACAACTACAACAAAATCCACAACCTCACCCGCAGGACCCAGCACCACAACTGAAGGGCCGACATCTACAACAAAATCTACAACAACAAGCACAGGACCCACCACCACAACTGAAGGTCCAACTACCATAACTAAATCTACAACCACAACCGCAGGCCCCACCACCACTATTGAAGGTCCAACAACTACAACTAAATCTACAACCACAACCGCAGGGCCCACCACTACAACTGAAGGTCCAACTACCACAACAAAATCTACAACCACAATCGCAGGGCCTACCACCCCAACTGAAGGCCCAACTACAACAACTAAATCTACAACCACAACCGCAGGGCCCACCACCACAACTGAAGGTCCAACTACCACAACTGAATCTACAACCACAATCGCAGGGCCCACTACCGCAACTGAAGGTCCAACAACTATAACAAAATCCACAACTTCACCCGCAGGACCCAGTACCACAACTGAAGGGCCGACATCTACAACAACAACCGCAGGCCCAAGCACCACAACTGAAGGTCCAACTACCACAACAAAATCTACAACCTCACCCGCAGGACCCACCACCACAACTGAAGGTCCAACTACCACAACAAAATCCACAACCTCACCCGCAGGACCCACCACCACAACTGAAGGCCCAACTACCACAACTAAATCTACAACCACAAGCACAGGACCCACCACCACAACTGAAGGTCCTTCAACTACAACAAAATCTACAACCACAACCGCAGGGCCCACCACTACAACTGAAGGTCCAACTACCACAACTAAATCTACAACCACAACCACAGGGCCTACCACCCCAATTGAAGGCCCAACTACAACAACTAAATCTACAACCGCAGGGCCCACCACCACAACTGAAGGTTCAACTACCACAACTGAATCTACAACCACAACCGCAGGGCCCATTACCACAACTGAAGGTCCAACAACTACAACAAAATCCACAACTTCACCCGCAGGACCCAGCACCACAACTGAAGGGCCGACATCTACAACAAAATCTACAACAACAAGCACAGGACCCACCACCACAACTGAAGGTCCAACTACCATGACTAAATCCACAACCATAACCGTAGGGCCCACCACCACAACTGAAGGTCCAACTACCACAACTAAATCTACAACCACAACCGCTGGCCCCACCACCACTATTGAAGGTCCAACTACCACAACTAAATCTATAACCACAACCGCAGGGCCTACCACCCCAACTGAAGGCCCAACAACAACAACTAAATCTACAACCACAACCGCAGGGCCCACCACCACAACTGAAGGTCCAACTACCACAACTGAATCTACAACCACAACCGCAGTGCCGACTACCACAACTGAAGGTCCAACTACTACAACTAAATCTACAACCACAACCGCAGGGCCCTCCACCACAACTGAAGGTCCAACAACTACAACAAAATCCACAACCTCACCCGCAAGACCCAGCACCACAACTGAAGGTCCAACTACCACAACAAAATCCACAACCTCCCCCGCAGGACCAATCACCACAACTGAAGGCCCAACTACCATAACTAAATATACAACCACAAGCACAGGACCCACCACCACAACTGAAGGTCCTTCAACTACAACAAAATCTACAACCACAACCGCAGGGCCCACCACTACAACTGAAGGGCCAACTACCACAACTAGATCTACAACCACAACCGCAGGGCCTACCACCCCAATTGAAGGCCCAACTACAACAACTAAATCTACAACCACAACCGCAGGGCCCACCACCACAACTGAAGGTCCAACTACCACAACTGAATCTACAACCACAACCGCAGGGCTCACTACCACAACTGAAGGTCCAACTACCACAACAAAATCCACAACCTCCCCCGCAGGACCAATCACCACAACTGAAGGCCCAACTACCACAACTAAATCTACAACCACAACCGCAGGGCCCACCACCACAACTGAAGGTCCAACAACTACAACAAAATCCACAACCTCATCCGCAGGACCCAGCACCACAACTGAAGGCCCAACTACCACAACTAAATCTACAACCACAAGCACAGAACCTCCAACTACAACTGAAGGACGAACAACAACCACAAAATCGACAACGGGATCAACAACAATTGAAGAACCTGTAACTGGAACCACGAAGACCACAAGCCCAGAAACTGCCCCTGTGGAAACTGAAGGAACTACAACCACAACTAAATCTACAACCACAACCACAGGGCTCACTACCACAAGTGAAGGTCCAACAACTACAACAAAATCCACAACCTCACCCGCAGGACCCAGCACCACAACTGAAGGCACAACTTCCACAACTAAATCTACAACCACACCCGGAGGCCCAAGCACCACAACTGAAGGTCCGACAACTACAACAAAGTCCACAACCACACCCCCAGGACCCACCACCACAACTGAAGGTCCGACAACTACAACAAAATCTACAACCACAACCACAGGGCCCATTACCACAACTGAAGGGCTGACATCTACAACAAAATCTACAACAACAAGCACAGGACTCACCACCACAACTGAAGGTCCATCTACCATAACTAAATCTACAACCACAAGCACAGGACCCAACACCACAACTGAAGGTCCTACAACTACAACCAAATTCACAACCACAACCGCAGGGCCCACCACCACAACTGAAGGTCCAACTACAACAACTAAATCTACAACCACAACCGCAGGGCCCACCACCACAACTGAAGGTCCAACTACCACAACTGAATCTACAACCACAACCGCAGGGCCCACTACCACAACTGAAGGTCCAACAACTACAACAAAATCCATAACTTCACCCGCAGGACCCAGCACCACAACTGAAGGTCCTACAACTACAACAAAATCCACAACTTCACCTGCAGGACACAGCACTACAACTAAAGGACCAACTACTACAACTAAATCTACAACCACAACCGCAGGCCCAAGCACCACAACTGAAGGTCCAACTACCACAACTAAATCTACCACCACAACCGCAGGGCCCACTAGCACAACTGAAGGTCAGACAACTACAACAAAATCCACAACCACACCCCCAGGACCTACCACCACAACTGAAGGTCCAACAACTACAACAAAATCTACAACCACAACCGCAGGGCCCACCACTACAACTGAAGGTCCAACTACCACACCTAAATCTACAACCACAAGCGCAGGCCCCACCACCACTATTGAAGGTCCAACAACTACAACTAAATTTACAACCACAACCGCAGGGCCCACCACCACAGCTGAAGGTCCAACTACCACAACTGAATCTACAACCACAACCGCAGGGCCCACTACCACAACTGAAGGTCCAACAACTACAACAAAATCCACAACTTCACCCGCAGGACCCAGCACCACAACTGAAGGTCCTACAACTACAACAAAATCCACAACTTCACCTGCAGGATACAGCACTACAACTAAAGGACCAACTACCACAACTAAATCTACCACCACAACCGCAGGGCCCACTAGCACAACTGAAGGTCAGACAACTACAACAAAATCCACAATCACACCCCCAGGACCTACCACCACAACTGAAGGTCCAACAACTCCAACAAAATCTACAACCACAACTGAAGGTCCAACAACTACAACAAAATCTACAACCACAACTGCAGGGTCCACCACCACAACTGCAGGTCCAACTACCACAACAAAATCTACAACGACAACCGCAGGCCCCACCACCACTATTGAAGGTCCAACAACTACACCAAAATCTACAACCGCACCCGTTGGACCCAGCACCACAACTGAAGGAACAACTACCGCAAAAAAATCTACAACCACACCTACATGGCCCACCACTACAACTGAAGGTCTGACAACCACAACAAAATCTACAACTACACCCACAGGACCCACCACCACAAGTGAAGGACCAAGCATCATCACTACTACTCCAGGCTCCACCACACAATGTTTCTGTGTAATAAATGGCAAGCAGTACAGCCCAGGTAAATAAGTTAATTTGTACAAATGTTCTGCACATTTTGTCATTTCATTATAGGTTTTGTTGTTTGTTCAACTTTATTTTCCCATACTTTCAGGCGAAAAAATTTTGGACATGGAACACATTGGATCGGGAGTTTGTCTCACAATGATTTGTTCTGATATTTGTGAGATTCATAACAAAACTGAACCTTGCTGGACCACTCCCTTGCCAACACCCACCCCCTCTGTTCCCTGGTGCCCTGAATGGGATGTTGTTGTAAGAACTTTCATTCATCTAGAATCTATTAAGCCTTTATACTGATATATAGTGATGCCCTGACATGCAAGTCAGTGAAAGGAGTTGTGACTCTTCTGACCCCTATACTCTATATATAATTTTACCTAAGAAAAGCGTAGCACAACTGAATAAATGTTTTTAAACATTCTTTTTTTCCCCCAGCAAAACGAGACCTTTGTGTTGTGTAACTGCACTATGGCAAGATGCATCGAGAACAATATAATTGAAATTATTCCATACGAATGTCCACCCTTAAAGAACATCACTTGCGCCAATGGAAAGGATCCTGTTCTTGTTTATGATGAGAACTACTGCTGCCAGCATCGTGCTTGTGACTGTAAGTTGCTGATTTATGACTAACTGATCTCTATATTGACTTATTGTGTTTGCTGACTTGAGTTTTCATTATTATTTTCTATCATTTGTTCTTTTCAGGTGAATGCAAAGGCTGGGGAGATCCGCATTACATCACATTTGATGGCCTCTATTACACCTATCAAGGAAATTGTACATATGTCTTAATGGAGGAGATTACGCCAAAGCACAACTTAAAGATTTATGTTGACAACGTCTACTGTGATGCCAATCAACATGTTTCATGCCCGCGGTCATTAATTATATCGTACAAATCAGACGTATTTGTACTCAAGAGTCAAAACCTTGTTGGGACGTCAGAACTGGAGGTAATGTAATTGTCACATGTCGCATTTTTTAAAATGTGTAAATGACAATGTACTATTTTGTAAATCAACACCACATACTATTTTTAATTTGACAGAGAGGCTTGTTAATGATTTGAAGTGTAAGATGGTCCTATTAACTCATTCACTGCCATTGACGGCTATAGACGTCAAAAATTCATTTGAACTTTTTCGAATAGTTTCACATTTTTTTCCACTTTTGTTAACAAGAGTATTGAAAACCTAGAAAAAAAATGTATTGTACACATAGAACAGATATACAATTTGTGATTAATCTTGAGTTTAATTAATTAAGTAATCAAACAAAAAATAAAATATTATTAAAAAATTAGGGTCGTCAGACGATTAAATTTTAAAATTGTAATTAATCGCATGACTTCAATAGTTACCTCATGATTAATCACAAATTTTATATCTGTTCTAACTAAACGTACAATAAAAAATAATTCTTGGTTTTCATTCTCTTGTTAACAAAAGTGGAAAAAAATGTGAAACTAAAAGAAATTGTTCAAATGAATTATTGACGTCTATTGCCCTCAATGGCAGTGAATGAGTTAATGAGAGATGAGGCATTGTCAAGTTCCAAATTACCCCTAAACTCCTCATGTTTGCCACTGATCCTTTTATAATGACATTTTTGTCTTTTAGGCCTTCAAAGATGAAAAGCGAGTGGGTCTTCCCTATTTACAACAAAGCATTAAGATCTTCAATTCTGGCATTGACTTGGTTGTCGAGATTCTGCCCTTAGAAGTGATTATTACATTTGGATTAAGTCACTTCACTGTCAACCTGCCCCATAAGCATTTTGACAGCAACACACAGGGCCAGTGTGGTAAGTCTTCCATTCCAGTTGCTCCATTTGTACATCATTACTGTGAGGTATGTCAATATTATTTTGTTGCGACTGCTACCAGGTAAATGCAACAACAACCAGGCAGATGACTGCATGCTGCCCGGAGGCCAGATAGTGCAGAGCTGCAGTGTGATGGCTGACTTCTGGCCTGCCAAAGACATTTACCAACCAAACTGCCAGATACCATCTGTGATGCCGACCGATGAACCTCTACCTCCACCCACACTAGCTCCATGCAGGCCAGACTCTGAATGTGATCTTCTCTTGAGCAGGTAGATTCTTGGGCATGAAAACACTTTTACCCCATATGTGGTATTTTGTCCAAAATTTGGATACACTTTGTAAGTGTGATAACTAAGTCATTTATGAATTTTTTTTTTTTTACTTTTGACCACTCAAAATGTTCAGTGGCATCAGACCTATCCATATACATGTAGTTTTTATGTATTTATTTTTGATGCCCTCTATGGACAATAAAAGCAATAGTGTGCAATCAGCAAAACTAACTATAATGTATATAAACACATTTGCGCACACACATATCTCTCACACACACATACTCGTGTGCATGTTGAGTATTACTGCATCCACACACACACAGGCCTGTTCGAGCAACACCTGGTGGATTGTGGCCTTTAAGGTTCTCAACTCAAATTTTTTATTTTCCACCTTTAGTTGAGGTCCCACTGAAGGGAAAAATTGGGCAATCATGGGAAATGCACTATAACACATCAGGTGTACAGTGCATCAAAAAACATGCAAAATTAGGATTTATAATGGGAGTCAATGGGTCCAATTTTTGTACAAATACCCCTTACGCACTAAATATTTGGCTCCCACGTATATTAATGACAATAATTATTAAAAAAGGATGGTTGGAGCCATTTTGAAGATGTTTGGACAATCGGTCAAATCTCAGCTCCCTAAGTGATTTTTTGAATATTAATATTAATCATAAAATGTCAACATTTTGTACAGATATCCCACAAGGGTCGTAACATTGACTTGTCATTTGCCAGCATTTTTGTTTGCCATTCAGTTTCAACTTGGGTTTTTCTTCCACAGTGTCTTCGAAGAATGCCACCCCTTTGTCAACCCTGACGATTACTATGAAGGATGTGTTTTTGACAACTGCCATGTGTCCAACCCTGCAGTAGAATGCATAAGCTTACACATGTATGCTGACGCTTGTGCTCAGGCTGGAATTTGTTTGTACTGGAGGAATCATACCACACACTGCGGTAAATAGCCCATTGTGTTTCAGTACAATCAGAATCATATTGTCCAGCTTGGTGTGTTTTATTGTTCAAGAAATATCATCCAACAAGGAAAGTTTGTTTCTTCACATACAGAAATTGATTGCCCACCCGACAAAGTCTACAAACCATGTGGTCCTGCAGAGCAGCCAACGTGTGAAGACAGGTATGTTGCAATTAAAAGCTGTATTGATCTCTATCTTGTAAACTGCTCTAGGAGAGAGATATGACATGACTCCTTCTTGTGACTCACTCCAAGTCAGACGCTCCAACATTGCATCACTGAATAGACCACGTTTCAAATATATTTGTTGTTTCTTGATGATTTGACCTTCACAGTCCCAATAACCGAAGGCTGGATTACATAACGGAAGGCTGCTTTTGTCCTGATGGAATGAAGCTCTTCAACAAAGAGTCGGACATATGTGTTGATAAGTGCGGTGAGCTTATCCTCTCCCTATTAATGAGCACACCTCTATCACTGATTCTAAATAAAATCTAATGGGATTGCTAATATTCCAACAGGGTGCATTGATCCTGAGGGTATTCCTCGTGAGGTGAGTCAAATCCAGAATTTTTTTGGCCATTGAGGCCCCAAAGGTCAATTTCAATAAGTCACTGCTGTGGTTTATTCCATCAGTTTAATGAAAGGTTTGAGTACAACTGCCAAAACTGTATCTGTGAGGAGGCCACCAAGATCATAACATGCCAACCTAAGGTTTGCCCACCATCGCCTGTTGTTAACTGCACTGCTCCAGGTTTCATCCTCATCAACCAGACCAACCCAGCCAACCCATGCTGCTCTCTCCTAGCTTGTCGTAAGATGTGCAGTCGATTTTCATCTTTATAGTCACGAAGATGCAGGTGGTCTCAGGTATTTATTATTGCCATGTCATCACAGGATGTCAAAGCAACACGTGTCCACACATCGACATGGTGTGTCCGATTGGATTTACTGTAGTTGTCAGTGTGCCGGAAGGGAAATGCTGTCCAGAACACACGTGCGGTGAGTTTTTCAGTTTATGGTTGAACTTGTATGAATACTAATAGGCCTAACCTATTCATATGGTCCGCCTTGGCATGTCTCTTACTCCATTCTAGAGCCGAAAAATGTTTGTGTCCACAAAAACGCTCAATATCAGGTACTTTATTTCATATATTTGATGCATTCAGTAGATTAAAGGCAACATACACACAATTATGAACACTTTATTTTCTAGCCTGGTGAGTCGGTTCCCGTGGTTCCATGTCAGGAGTGTGTCTGTACCAATCTTGTGGACCCAAAAACTGGTTTACTACAAATAAATTGTGAGGTTCTGCAATGTCAACAACTATGTGAACAGGTATGTATACATAAATACAGTACAAATGTGTTCTTTATATGTGAGATGTGAGTGGCGCGACTGACGAGTTATTTTGAAGAAAGAAAAACAAAGACGGGCGTATACAAATTTGCCAGCTTAATGCTAACGCACAATGCAAAACACCATAGACGTGCTAATGATTAGCATCTGTTTTGTAGTCTTTAAGCAATAGATATTTGAACATGAAGAACTAATATTACTTTCTCACTGAGAAGTTGTGACTGTCTCCATGCATACCAGAAGAAGCGGCACAATGTACATTAAATTGTACATGTGTGGCAAAAAACAGTTGAATTATTGACAATGTCAATTATCAATGTCGTCATCACGTCCGTTTTTCCAGGGTCATATATATGCGGAACCCAGGACAAATGAATGCTGTGGAAGGTGTGTACAGACACACTGCATCTTCAACATTAGTGGTAGTGAGCAGATGCTCAGGGTGAGTACGATGACTTCAAATGTTTTGACTTTACTCAAAAGACAGCCACCTAGTCTAAACCAGTGATTCCCAACTATTTGAAAGATTCTAAGTGAACCCATGCGTGGTTATTTTATCCTTAAATCTTGCGATATTATACTAACAGTAATGACCAGAAGACTGCATATTCTCAGTTGAACTATTTACTGGATGCCAGAAAGATCGATCGAGTACACAGCTGTGGAGCCTTTTTCCTTTAATATGCGGAAGAAGGTATAATCTGTCCAAAATGGTTTCTAAGAGCCCTAATCTAACATATTGTTGCGGCAAATTTGTTTTTTTGTTAGGAATGCCTCGGGAAATGATCGAGTTTCACAAATTAGTCAGACAATTATTATTTACTGAAAATAATTTGGGTTCAACCATCCATGCCAGCAACGTATAATGGCAGGCAGAACATTCTTTTCCACTAGATGTCAGAAGGTACAAGTAACCTTTGTATCCACCTGTTGCCATTCATACAAAATAGTGAGATTTGTAAAATGATATGACATGGCTCAATAAAGGTTGGAAATCACTGGACTTAAACTATAAGCAATTGCAAACATATTCATGGTGCGTAGTTAAAAGTAACAGTGAAGATCATGTCTCCAGCAAGGTGATACGTGGTCACCACCGGACGATAAATGTGAGCATTACACATGCCTGAGGAGCGGTGAGACTTTTACAGCCATCGGCACGCGAATTGTGTGTCCGCTATTCCAGCAAAGCAACTGCCAACCCGTAAGTTTCAGCGATCGATTGGAAAATAAATCACAAAGTAAAAACTGCTTCATGCTGTATTTCCGTTTGTTCCTGTAGGGCACTATTCAAACTGCAGCAAATGGCTGTTGTCAAGTTTGTGAGTACTCATGACATCCTACCTTTCTGCCTGAAGTCAGTAAAAGGAATTGAATTATTCTTTTATTTTGAAAAGGTGTGGAGCAGGAGAAGGCTTGCAAGCCAGTGCCTAAAAAAGTGCAAATCATGCATCAGAACTGCCAGTCTGCCGAGGAGGTAGACATTCCATATTGTGAAGGATATTGCAACACTTACACCAAGTAAGCTTTTTACACACACAAACCAGTCCAACAACTGAATAAATCAATAATAGAACATTTCAATATTTATTGATCTCACATTCTGTTTTCTCCTTCAGATACTCAGAGGAGTCGTACACCCTGCAGCCTACCTGCTCCATTTGTAAGGGGGTGCGATCGAGTAATCGCACTATTGACTTGCTGTGTCTGAATGGAGACGTTATTCCCTACACTTACATCCACGTGGACGAGTGTAGATGCGAACACAGCGACTGCTCCAAAACGCCAGCAGCCCCAGCTCGAAGGAGGAGAAGTTTTACCCTTTTGTAATCTCCAGGTCAAACTTTGGCCAAACACTCAATAAGTCAAATTTGTACACTTGTGTAGTTATCAGCATTCAAAATCAAATAAAAGTACAGCATCTCATGTCTCCTCAGTGTCTTCTTTGCTTTTGTGTTTCACACTTCCTTACAGTGTATCAGAATTAACCAGTCACATTCAAACGTACAGTACAGACCAAAAGTTAAACTTATTCAATGCGTTTGCTTTTTTCTCATGACTCTTTAATTTGTAGATTCTCACTGAAGGCATCAAAACTATGTACTAAAAAAAAAAAGGTGAAATAACTGAAACCATGTTTTATGTTACTGACTCTTCAAAATAGCCATCCTTTGCTCTGGTTACTTTTTTGCATGCTCTTGGCATTCTTACGTCTGGGAACTCCTTTTGATAGAATGCCAAGAATGTGCAAAAAAGTAACCAGAGAAAAGGGTGGCTAATAATTTATGTATTTTTTTATTTTCACCTTTTTTGTTAAGTACGTAACTACAAATGTGTTCGATAGTTGTGGGAATGCTTAGCATTCAGGTATTAGCATTCAGCTTTCGGCATTCTCACGCGATTTCTGCAGAAATTGCACTTAATCTAGTTGTCATAGTTTTGATGCCTTCAGTAAAAATCTACAATTTACATAGTCATGAAAATAAAACTAATTTATTAATGAGAAGGTGTGTCCAAGCTTTTGTTCTGTACTGTAAGTTAATCGGAGTCTGCAAACACCTCCAACAATTTGAATTGTCTCTGATTAGGCTTTTTCTGGCCTTTTTTTTTTTTTTTGTAGAAGCCTGAAGCTTTTGCACCTGTCACTATTTCGAATTGTTGTGTTTATGCCAAAAATGCCGTTTTCGAATTATGGCCAAAAAGTTCAACTTTGGTTTCATCGAACTGTAACAACATTTTCCAAACACGTGATAACATCTTCATAAAAGTTTTTACTTATTGGCCATTGTTGAAACGTCAAAAGTTGAAACTGGGGCCTTGGACAAAGTGGAAAGCATTTGGAACTGTTCTAAATAGCAGTCAGTATAATCACAAAAACTTCAGGCTTCTGCTAAAAAGCAAATACAATATAAGTAAAAGCCGACTAGAACAGCTGAACTTTATTTTGAGTTAATCGGAGGCATTTTGAATCGTGCAGGTGTGTGTCCTGTTGACTCCCATTTAACATGAGTTTGAATGGGATTGGTTAATTCTGAACACACTCATTCCCTGTTCATAGGGTGTGTGCACTTGTGCAACCACAATATCACAGTTGTTGTTTTTTTTATGGATTGCACTGTATAGGTTGTAGGTCACATTAATGATAAAAAATTTTTTTTAATTTATTTCCCTTGGTCTCATTTTTTTATGGCACAAAATCCAGACATTTGAACATGGGTGTGTAGACTTTTTCTATCTGTTGTAGAACTACACTGCAGAAGTATAGCAGCATTAAAATATACATACAACTTTATGAGTAATGCAGTGCAAGTATAAAACCTTGCTCTAAAACAACATTTGTTGTTTCTTCACAGTATAACCAGATCTTTTATGGCACTGCCTTACATCTTCACTGTCAAGGAGGTCCACCATTGGCAAACATTGTTGTGATCCACACTTACAATAAAAGATGGGGAAGCTCCGCGCCAGTGGGTTTGCCAAATTGTTTGGCATAGTTTTGACGAGAGGCTGGACCTTTCCAAATGTTGTGAATGCGTATTGACACAGTGTTTAATTTCAACATGTGTTATTATTCCTTAAAACTGAGCTATCATTAATTCACTGAGTTGAGACGGATCAAGACTTAAAAAAAAAAAGTCATAAATATACTTATGCATTTTGGATAAATTAAAGTCAAATATTATGTACATGCTATTTTGTGTCTGATCCCAGATTCACCTGCCAACTCAAACAAACAAAAAAAAAAACACCAAAACTTGGCTCTCACACGTACTGAAAAAATCTTTCACTTTCATCAAATAAATTCTTACGCACACTTAAACACCTCTGACACGCAAAAATATCACTCAAAGTAAAAAAAAATTCTCACACACCAAAAGATCTTGCTCACGCTCTCTCTCTCTTCCACACACACACACGCACACCCAAAAAAACCTTAACATTAAAAAACAAAAAATCTCATTCCTTTTTTTGTCTAAGTAAAAGTTTTTTTTTTTATTGTGAAACTGAACTGAAGCAAAAAAGTGTCACAAAGTTTGAATGCTGAGCCAGGTCAGAGTTTTATTTATTTTCATTTTTTATGAGAGGGTTTTGATGCGTGACGTATTTTTGTGTGTGAGTTTTTTGTGACTAAGAACATTTACTGATGTGTGAGTTTTTTGTGTGTGAGGTTTCTGCAAAACCAATACATTTTTGTGTATGAGGGTTTTTTGGGGGGGAATGAGAGATTTTGTGTGAGTGAGGTTTATGGGAATACAACAATATTTTGTGTGTGTTTTTTTTGAGAATGTGAGAGATTTTGTGTGAGTGAGAAATTTTATGACGAGAATGAGATTTTTCTATATATATTTTTTTAATAAATATTTTTTGGGCCTCATTTCTATTTACTTTTCTGTCCTTGTAGAATGTCCAACATGCCCTGTGTACATGCGTGAACAATCTAAACCACAGGTGGCAAACTGCGGTCCTTGAGGGCCGGAGTCCGGCAGGTTTTAGAGGTTTCCCTACTCAAACTACAGCTGATAACAATTAACAGGATCGTTATCAGGCTTATGCAGAGCTTGCTGATGAGCTGATCATGAATCAGCTGTGTTGAAGAAGAGAAATATTCAGGACTTTGGCCCTCGAGGACCAGATCTCGCCATCCCTGTTCTAAACTCACCCTGCGCTTATCACAGTTGGCTAGATTTGACTTTTAGTGGGTCCATGTTTGATTGGAATGAGTAGATGGCTAATATTTAATCAGCGTACGCTTGGCTGATAAAACAAAAAGATAGATAAAGAGGGCCAACCCACTGCTTAAAATGTTCTACTTGACTGAGAAGAGCATACAATCTTTGTTGAAGTACCAATAGAGTACGCTGGCATCTTCCTTGTACAAAAACCAGGGAAGTACATGAACAAAAGAGCGTCATAAGGAAAGCATACATTGACAATATGGTAGCGCCATTTCAAATGTTTGTTCTACTTACAGGAGGACGTACTGTGATGTCGAAAGATTAGCATGAAACATATCAAGGGAGCACGATGTGCGTCACATGGAGATGTAGAAGATGTGTTGTTATGAGTAAACTCTTCATACGTGTGTGACAGGGCACTAACACCCACAGTGTCACAATGTCACTCCTCCTAAACTGCAAACAGCCAATGAACTATATTACATGGCACTGGTCATTTAGGCCCAGTTCACCCAGTTGATGCCAATGAAAGCACGCAGGATGGCGCATGGATGGGTGATATCGTGGCTCAGCCTCTGCTTTGGACTGGCTGCTGCATCCATCGGTACGTATAGGCTCATGACTGAACTCTTCATTAGGCACACCTGCACATTAGCATCCAATCCAAGTGCCCCCCCCCCCAAAAAAGACAATAAAAGTTTTGGTAATGTGTTTTTATAAAAGGAAAATTGCACTTTATAATGTCATACTTTATAAAAATAAAAAAAACGTAGTAATAACATAATTGAATGTAAAGAATTGAAATGCGTGATTTGGCTACATGCTGCTGTAATATTAATCATTTTTCACAGAGGATAAAGAATATATGCCTGTCACCGTGATTATTATATTTTCTGTGTACATCTGTTGTTGCACCGTTTATTTTCAAATAAACACTTATAACACCGCCACTTAGATGCTATTTGTTAGCCCTTTCCCGTTATGTGTTAGCATTAAACTAGCAAACATGAGGTGAAGTTGTAATGCAGTGTTAGAAATATATTGCAATGCAGTTTTACGCTACGCCGATAAAGCTCTTGTATTGAATCTCACGGGTGTCTGTGCGCATGCGTTCCTAATAAAGTGACCAGTGAGTGTAAACCATGCTTAGTGTTGAAATAAAATTCTGATTCAGATTGAATCAGACTGTATACTGTATATATTTGTATGATTTTGATTGTGTGTCTAAAATTTAATAATAATATATGTGTAGCTACTATCAATTAATTAATGAAAGCAATAAAAAGTTGTTTCTTCTTTTTCAAGTACCAGTTGAGACGGTGGCTACAGTGCCGGTATTTACAGGTAAGGTCAACTTAAAGAGACAAATATGTTGTTGTTGTTGTTTTTTCCACGAGTCAAAAATGTAATGTTCTGAAGTGTCTTAATAACTTGCCTGTGATATGTTTTTGTCAAAATACCTAAAAGATCAATAATTATATTTCACTTGACACCCCCTATTTATTGTATTCATAGAAAAATTACAGCATTTTTAGAAATGGGTACGGTATTCATCAAATTTCACATTTGATGAGTGGCCAGTCTCTCCAGTCTATCGCAAATACACCAATTTGTAAAAGCTATACCAAATACTGTAGATTAATCAGACATTCGACTTCAACAGCCAATATGAGCCATTTCCTTTTTATTTATGTATTTATTTTATAATTCCTGTTTTATTTTGTCAGACGGTCCAATACTGTTGAATAAAAATGTTCTTAGTATAAATACAGTTTAAGACATTTGTGCGTAATTTTTATAAACTGATAATCTGATGATATTAGCCAATTTCAAATGGGCAAAAATTGTCAATTTTTTTAAATCTTCAAATTTTTGCCCAACTCCAAATTTCTCACATTAACACATAACAAAAGAAGATTAAGATAACGATAACCACGAGGGGGGGGGGGGGGTAAATCTGCAAAAATAAATAAATAAATAAAATCTACAGCTTCCAAATTAACTCTGTGTTGTAAAGCTAAAAAAAAAATACAAATGGATAAAATATTGTGAAATACCATACTGTTCAGTCTGTAATTTATTTATTCTTTATCGGACCAAAAAATATGTATTTTAGTTACGATAGTAATACTTTTTTATTATTACTGTACTCGGCTAGCAAATAATCGGTTATAAAAAGTATGTTGTTATGTCCTGTTTAAAGATTTTTTTTAAAAAAAAGTTATTATTGTATTTTTTTAATCCTATTCACCTGTTTCCACAAGTCACATCATTTCCCACCCTGTTACAGAAGTGAGCGCATTCCACGACAACCAGTTCTGCAGCACATGGGGAAACTACCATTTCAGGACTTTTGACGGCGAATTCTACCAGCTTCGCTCCAGTTGCAACTATCTCCTTGCATCCAACTGTAAGGGCAGCGGCAACTATGAGGACTTTAACATCCAGTTGCAACGGCAAAAGATTGGCTTGGCCGCTCCTCTCAAGCGGGTCACGATGCGGCTGGAGGGAGTGGTGGTGGAACTGTCCAACTCCTCCATCACGGTCAATGACGAGAGGTGAGCATGTGAGAACATTTGACACAATGCAAGTTTTATGGGTCATACACGGAGGTTAACCTGCAATGACTTTTCTCCGTCTAGTGTGACGTTGCCTTTCAGTCAGGCGGGCCTCTCCATCGTGAGAACGTTCTCTTACGTTAAGTTTGAGGCGACGAGCGGCGTGGTTGTTATGTGGAATGAAGAAGACACTCTCTGGGTAAGTCCATCCACCAAATCATCGTCAGAATAAATTTAAACTAAAAAAAAAAGAAAAAAGGATGAGTGAGTGACGTGCCAGCGATTGGGAAACTCCACCAAAAAAAAAGCTAAACTGCTAGCTCGCAAAGGCGCATGCATGGCGGCACGCTAAAAATGCTATGTTGCTAGCATGATTTATTCATGATGGAAAGTTGCTAAAAATGAAATGTTTTAATATTGCATAGTTGAACTGTACAATTAATTAAAACATAAGAGAGACGACCAACTTACCTCATGAACCAATGGGAACAGTTGCAGGTTTGAATTCTAAACCGTGTAAGTGCCCTTGAGTATGACATTGAACTCTATCAACTCAGCGGATAAATTAAATTGTAATTCTCACATGCCATGGATGAGCGGCCCTTTCTTACATTTTTTTGTGCAATTTACAGGTTGAGTTGGATGCTAAGTACAAGAATCAGACTTGTGGTTTGTGTGGCGACTTCAATGGAGATCACACTGATGGTAAGTAAATATTGTACTAGGGATATTTGCTACCCCTTTTTTCAAACTGATAAAAGTACAATTATTCACTTTGAGTACCAATACCAGTTCTTTTGTATATACATTTCCAATTAACACAATGACAAATAAATGTGAAGAATGATCTTTTAGTCTTTCCGACGCACATGATGATTCACCAATGTGTCAAACTGACACAGTATAGCGCCAACTACTGGCGAGGAGGACTTGCTTGATGTTAGATCATTTTTACCTTACCTTACCTTCCCTTGAAATATGGCCCGTATTGGCCCGATTACTCGCCCATTTGAGTAATTACCACCCAAAAAAGACAAATTAAAACATTTTTTAAAATTATAATTTCATTTGTAAGCGAGAATCGGCTATAAGACTCTGAAATGATGTCAGTTTTTGAGAACACCCTGTGTAATGTTTAAAATTTACAATTGACCACAATCCCAGTATTAAAATTTACTAAACCCACTTTTCCAGGCTCTCCCGAGGAATTAGACGAGGCCTGGAAAACCAACGGTCCGACTGACAACTGTGACGAAATCTTGCCCCCTACCCAAACCTGCTCCCTCAGTCAGGTATCTAATGGAAGGATGGCCTCAAAAATGAAGATTTGTCAAACACATATTTAACATGTTGCTTTGCCCCCTCAGAGAGCCGACTGTGAGAGTTTCGTGTCAGGTGCTTCTTTCCTCAGCTGTCACGACCGAATCAACAGTGACGCCTTCGTGGAAGCTTGCGTGCAGGACCTGTGCTCCTGTAAAAGCAACTCCACGTCCTGCTTGTGTTCAACCATGGCCGAGTACTCGCGCCAATGCGCTCACGCGGGCGGGGAGCCACAGGAATGGAATGCACATTTGTGCGGTGAGGAGAACATGTTTGACATGCTCATTCATCGGAATCACTTTTATTCACTTTTACTCCTATTTTATGGTTAATAGCTAAAAAAACGTGCCCATTTAACATGGAGTACAAAGAATGTGGGAGCCCCTGCATGGACACCTGTACTGACCCACAGAGGAGCCAAGTATGTGAGGAACACTGCGTCGATGGATGTTTCTGTCCACCTGGTAGGGTTACATATATATAGGGCTGCTCGATTATGGAAAAAATAATAATCACGATTATTTTGGCAATAATTGAAATCATGATTATTCAAAGGATTATTTATTTTTGGGTACAAAACAAGAAAATGTTTAAGCATTTAAAAATATTAAGACCAATTTAAAAAAAAATAGAAACTCTACAATTATGTAAGTCCCTTTTGGACCAAACAGAATTAATAATAATATATATTTATAATAATATATATGTATTTATTTATGTTGGCAAAAGCTTGAAGTTGGAGTGCAGCAGGACGATAATTTATTCATTTTTTGGTACAAAACAAGAAAATGTTTAAACATAAAAAACAAATAAAAAATATTATGACAAATAAATGTATATATTCTTTCAAACACTAAAATTATGCAAGTTCCTTTTGGATGAAACAAAATCTATTAAATTTGTTATTTTAAAATCTAAAAAGGGTGTAAATGTATAAACTATCTATTTAAACAACCCAAAAATAGTATTAATGATCTTTTTTTGTGCGATTATGCTGATTTTGTAATTGTGGAGTGTAATAATTGAAATTGGAATTGAATTTGGATTAAACCCCTTCAGACCGATTGATGGTCTCAGTGGACATGACATATTTGCGTCTAAACCAATAAAACGCATAATTTGGATGATGTCAACAACTAACAATCCAATCACAATCGCAAGTATATTTGCATAATGTTCATGTTATACATGTTGCATATAAGCTTGGTAAGTTTACAGCCATATTATCCTGGCGTCCACCATAACAACTAAAAACATGAGATAACCCCCAAAAAGATTCCATGTTGTTCTTACATGGGAAAAGAGTAAAAATCAGCAAAAAATAAATAAATAAATACATTTTGCCCAGCAGGACAGGGTTAATTGCACAGTCGTAGTTACATATATAGATATATGGTGCTGCCTTCAAATAGGTGTGATTCAACTTGGAGATTTGAGAAACAAGCTGGTTGGAATAATTTCCTAATGTATCTCCCACCAAGGGACCCTCCTGGACGACATTGGCGGTAGCGGCTGTTTGCCCGTGGACCAGTGCTCCTGTATGCACAACGGCAAGCCTTACAAACCTGGCGAATCCTACTCCAGGGCCTGTCAGACATGGTGACTATGCTCTATTCTTCTTCTTCTATGAAGCTGCTTTATGAAACTGACTTCATTGTTTCGGCAGCATGTGTACTCAGGGCGAGTGGAGGTGTCATGACACTGACTGTCCTGGTGTCTGCTCTGTAACGGGTGGCTCACACATCTCCACCTATGATGATAAGACATACACATTCCATGGGGATTGCTCTTATGTTCTTACAAAGGTAAGGCTAAAGCTAAAGGCTAACTAGATTCATATTTTTCCTCTCTAATTCAAAATTTTCCAACCATTAGGGCAAAAACTTAGATGTTTTTTTTACTGTAGCTAATAAAATGACCCTCGCTATTTGCTATTCCCCAAATAGTGGTACAATACATGTTTTCCTCTGTAGGAGATAAATGGGACCTTCATTGTCCTGGGTGACCTTGTCAAATGTGAAAAATCCGATAAATCAACTTGCCTGACTGCAGTCACTCTACTGCTGCCAAAATCCATGGTAAGGATATTTTTGTTTACCCACAATAGAAGACATATTTGATCATATTTAATGCATTTTCCACATACAGATGATTGCTGTTGACTCCAGCGGTCAAGTTTTAGTCAACAAACTCACCTCTCGTCTGCCTTTCTTCACGGGTGAGTGCTTTCTTTCTCTTCGTTTCTTGTCATGAAAAATGAAGGCATTCATTTGACTCGGATCCTGTTTATTCAAATGTGTGTGTTTTTCCCTACAGATGACGTTACAATCTTCAGCCCATCCACATTTTACATGGTGATCCACACTGTCTACGGGCTTCACCTTGAGATTCAGCTCACGCCCATCATGCAGGTTTATATCAAAGCCAGCCTTCCACATCAAGGCAAACTCCTCGGTAAGTTGTCATATCTGACCAAATCCTTTGTCTTGCCTGGCTACTCTGTTCTATCTGTTTGGTGATTGTTCTCTCTCTTTTCCTCTCTTTGCAGGTCTTTGTGGCGATTTTAACGATGTCGAATGCAATGACTTCAGAACCAGAAGTGGGATGATTGAGGGGACCGCTGCCGCATTTGCCAACTCGTGGAAGACTAAAGGAAGCTGTCCAGATGTCAATAATATACTTGGTGACCCCTGTCTTCTGAGTGTAGACAAGGGTAAGTTATATTTAAAAAAATAAAATAAAATTATATATATAAAATTGCAATATGTTATCAAAGATACAGTGATGATGCCAAAATCAATATAGGAAATAGCGTAACTAGGAATAATCTATTTCATAGGTCAGCCATCTCAAAACCCTCATTAACTGTACTAAATTGTATTTCAAAGTAATGTAATGTTGTTACGGGCAGCACGGTGGCTGACTGGTTAGCACGTCCGCCTCCCAGTGCAGAGGACGTGAGATCAAGTCCGGGCTTCGGCCTTCCTGGGTGGAGTTTGCATGTTCTCCCCGTGCTTGCGTGGGTTTTCACCGGGTACTCCGGTTTCCTCCCACATTCCAAAGACATGCATGGCAGGTTAATTGAACACTACAAATTGTCCGTAAGTGTGATTGTGAGTATGGTTGTCCGTCTCTGTGTGCCCTGTGATTGGCTGGCAACCAGTTCAGGGTGTACCCCGCCTACTGCCCGAAGCCAGCTGGGATAGGCTCCAGCACCCCCGCGATCCTTGTGAGGAAAAGCGGTCAAGAAAATGGATGGATGGATGGGTAATGTTGTTACGAGTGCTGTCAAAGTTAATGCGTTAATCGATTAATTAATCACAAAAAAATATCGCATTAATCATGAATTAAAGCATATTAATCACACTATTCATTTTTGCCAAGATGATCCTTTAGCGTGACAGCGGATGGCTACGTTTATTTAAGGTAGCACAAGTTGTGTTTGAGCAATAAACATAATTTCATGCTTTAAAGTAAATTTAATGAATGTTTGCGTATCCCATTTAGAATATTTGTTCATGTCAAAATACCGGGGTCATTTTTTTCATTTTAAATTATGCAAGTAATTAACTGATTAGAAAAAGAGGAGGATGAGCGTGTGCAGTGGATCAAAAAATGTTGAAGACGTCCTCATACCATTAAATGTCAAAAGAATGAACACATAACCGGTGGTGCTCTTCAAATTTGGCGGGAATTTTTTTGTGGAGAAAAAAGCCTTTTTTATTAAGGGATTAATCAAAATTCTAAGATGTGATTAATCTGATTAAAAAATGTAATCGTTTGACAGCTCTAGTTTTTACATTCTTCTGCATTCCCTTATACTGCATGTATATGTGTCTTCTTAGAGAAATATGCTCACCACTGGTGCTCCATGCTCATCGACACAAGAGGAGTGTTTTCCAAGTGTCATTCCGAGATAAACCCAGAGGACTATCTAACTGTAAGCACTTGTGCTACATACTTGTCTAAAATGGTTGTGTGTGGATTTTGTCATTTTTGTTCATACATTCATTACTAAAGTAGTAGACTAATACTACTACTACTACTACTACTACTACTACTACTAATAATAATAATAATAATAAATGACTAAAATATTGTAAAAAATAAAATAAAAATTCTACATGTAGAAAGAAAATTCATTCATTTATTGGTATCTGGGACCACGCTAATATTTCAATGGCCAGACAATTTTATATATTGAACAAACAAAAAGACACATTATCCATTTGGCTGCCATTTTGCAGTGAGATTTAACATTATTCACTACGAAATTACAGTTTTACCAAATGAGAAGAATTCCCTTGGTGGGGTTAATAAATAAAGTATTAAAATATAAAATATTAAACAACACATTCATTTGATATGTTCTCTTCCCACAGTCTTGTATATATGACACGTGCGCTGGTGAAAACAGTTTAGATTCTATATGTGCTATCATGTCCTCCTACGTTCACGCCTGCGCCGCCGCTGGCGTCTCTTTGGCAGGATGGCGTGAGGTCGTATGTGGTGAGTTTCACGCAAACATTGCGCAGTTTAATCAATTGGATTAAGCCTAACTGTATTGCATGTTCGTTCAACAGGCAAATACACATCAACCTGCCCTTCAACTTTAGTGTTTGACTACCACATGACAAGCTGTGGTCGCACCTGCCGCTCTCTGGGTCAGCCGGACTTAACCTGCGATGCCGACTTGACACCTGTGGATGGCTGTGGCTGCGCTGAGGGCACTTACCTCAATGAGAAGGGCGAGTGCGTGCCAGCCTATCAGTGCTCCTGCCATGCAGGGGACATGGTGCTGCGGCCGAAGCAGGTCATCAGGGTCCATGGACAAATTTGGTGAGTGCCATACCATGGGCATTTTTAGCCCCTGTTGGGTGATGCTCAAGCACCCCTAAATTGAATCCCAGCACCTCTAAAATTTAAGAAATTATTTGGTTATTTTTTTTAACTTATTCAAACCCAAAAATGTATAAACACGTTTTTTTTAATACTTTGTCCTTCACCCCAAAAACGTATTTAAACGTTTTTATGTTGTTGTTTTTTAATGCAAGAGCATACAAAAAGGTTTGATGCAACTTCTGACATGAAGAGGTGGCTTAAAGCAATGGCAGTGCTTACAAAACGGCCAGCAGGTGGCAGCAGATTATAAGAGATCAACCAGGGCATGTTGCAACAAGCACTTTTTGTCAGTTTTCTCACCAGAAATGTGAATATTGATGAAACTTAGCTATATTCTAATACTAATTGCTGCAGAACGGAAACCGACACAAATGTACTTTTTTTCCTGATGAAAGAAGAGACTCTAATCTTTCTTTTGGTAGTTTCCATGTTTTTGTAGCAATAGAACACAATATTCTGTGGGTCTTGCGAAATCAGTCAAAATCCAGGAAACAACCGGAGGTTGCTTCAGTGAGAATGTCTGGAAGTGAAACGAGTTCAACAAGCTAGAAACTAACACAATTACACCAATTACTAGGCGTTAACTGCCCCTTTTTTCTAGGAGACACTTCAGGTGGTCACAGTCAGCAACACTATCCTCTGAATAGGAATGGGAGAAGCTTGTTCTATGTCCTGTGCGTGTGTTAATATTAAAGCCAAGGTGCTACTGACAAGCTAACTGATTGAACGGCCATGACCGAAAAGTGTTATACTTCTGTTTCATAAATGTGGTAATGAAATTCCGTTAAAATGTTCAAAATTGTTACATTTATCTTGTCTGGCCGGGAGCTCAATAGCCCTAAACCTCTGACCCTAGAACTTCCCCTGGTACTCAAAATAAGTGAAGGATATTCAGCTTTCTGGTAAAGTGCAGGATGAACTTAAAATGCTTTAGAACCTTTACAGGTGAACTTAAATTGAAGTTGGCGAATTTAAAAAAAATTGCTATTTGAATGTAGCCTCACTTCACTAATCCTTAACGCTATTAGATAGTATTCCCAGATTATTTTTTAAATTATATTTTCATTTTTTCATTTTCCATGTATTGAATGTTTATCAGCATTTGGGGGATCATTTTTAAGGTTTAATTGTTTTTTGAGTTTTTTCCCCAATGCATTTCAGTGGCCATAAATTGTATGTGAATTTGTGGGCTGGGCCGACCCCAATCCTCCATGAATTGCGGGGGTCAACTGTACAGTAAATAAACAAATTGTTTAAATAGATTAGATAGAGCGGTCCATCAGTGCTGATCAATTATCTTTTTTTGCTGATTGGTGATTGAAAATCCTGATCATGTAAAAGTGTCAACTTTATCCATATTTTCTTTGCATTTCAGCATCTGCCGTGGTGGGAAACTTAACTGCACAGGAAACCATCTGACTGAATGTAGGTACAACACAAAGCATCCTTCGCAACATTTTTTTAAAAAATAGTTCAGAAAAACCTTATTCTTTAATTATACTGACATCCATCGATTTTCTATAAGTGAGAATGAGAATGGTGGATGGATTTTTTTGACCAATGCCAATGTATTGTACACTTGTGTTCTTTCTAACAAATTTGTTGACTAATCAGCATGCAGCGCTCCAATGACTTTCTTCAACTGCTCAAGTGCAAAGCCCGGTGACTCAGGGTCAGAGTGCCAAAAGACTTGTCAGACTCTGGACACAGAATGTGTAAGACTCAAAACAATTATTCAGAATTAGTCATGTATACCGTCAGATAATTGTCGAATGTGACTATGCAGGTTTTCCTCTGATGTGTACATAATTTAACATTGTGATTTCGCCTGACAGCTTAGCACACATTGCGTCTCGGGCTGCGTATGTCCTGCTGGCCTGTTGTCTGATGGTAAAGGAGGTTGTATTGAAGAGACGCATTGTCCCTGCACTTATAACGGACAATCCTACAAACCTGGGGAGACTGTTAAAGTGGACTGCAACACCTGGTCAGCACTCTCTTATGTGTCCTTTTTCATTAGCGTTGTATCCAACTTGTCTTATGTAAATTTTATTACGTGATGAAAGCACTTGCAAGAGCCGACAATGGGAATGCACCAATCAGCATTGTGACGGAACCTGTACAATATATGGAGAAGGCCATTACATCACCTATGATGACAAAAAATTTACCTTTAATGGGGACTGTGGCTACGTCTTCTCTCAGGTATCACTTGTGTTCAATGTGTAATTACCTTTTTTATGCTTTAGCGCGATTATTTTGATATCTGACCTCATTGTCATCTAGGATTACTGCGGGGACAACAAGGACGGCACCTTCAGGGTCTTGACTGAGAGCGTTCCATGTGGACCTAGTGAAAGCATCTGCTCTACTGCGATCAAGCTCTACTTAGGGGTAAATTGTTTTGTCTTAAATTATTGCATGTAAAATGTTGTACAGGGGTTCCATTTGTATGACTAGGGATGTTCGATATCACTTTTTCAGTATTACACTCTAAAAAGAGAATTGTTGTACCAATTAAAGATCACAAATTGATTTGTTGACCAACTTTTAAAAAATCGCTTGAATTGGTAACACACGATTGAATTAAGTTAGTCTAAAGTGAATATATTAAGTTTAATTAATTATGAGTTCATTAAGCTTAATAATATCACCTGAATTAAATTAATCCAAAGTGACTCCAATCCAAAGTATTAGGTTTAATGAACTCATAATTAATTAAACTTAATATATTCACTTTGGACTAACTTAATTCAATCGTGTGATACCAATTGAAGCAATTTTTTTCAAAGTTGGTCAACAATTCAATTTGTAATCTTAAATTGGTTCAACAATTCTCTTTTTAGAGTATACATTGCATTAGTGTGGGCTAGTGATACAGTACAGTTCTGACTTATGTACAAATTCAGGTTACATCACCAGCATAGGATCGGAACTACTTTGAAAACTGAGGACCCCTTATTAGTATGAATACGAATAAACAATTAATAAATGATTTTGAAAAACATTGTGATTATGATTAATATGCAATTATTTTTTCAAGGTTCTTTTCCCATGTAAATTTTAACAAACACAAGCAATAATTTAATCTGTATTACAATAAATAATATCATATTTAATATAAATATGTTTTTGTGTTTTGATTAGTATTATGCTAAAATAAAGCAAATTAACCCTTAATCAGTAAAGAGTTTATTTATGTAGCTCAGTTGTAATTGTTAACTGAATAAACACTTTGACCTTTGACAACTTCAGAAAACAAGTGTGGCATACACATAAATCAGTAATTCATAAACCAGATTACAATAATGCAAACAAATCCGTGACTTGATCACCTCAACTTTTTATGTTTCATGATTGATACGCCTCGTAAGCATTGGACTTTATGTAGACACTAAAAAAATTTAAGAAACAAAATAAAGTATACATATAAATAGAAAAATAAAACCTACCAACCGACCAAAAAGAAGCCGCTTTTTTCTCCAAATTGCAATCTTTGCAATTTGAAAATGGCATTTCTACTATTGGGATGCTGATTTAAATTCGATTAACCTTTTTTTTCTTTTCTTTTTCAGAACAGTGAAATTGTCCTTAAAGATGGAACTGTAATAAAGAAAAACACCGGGTTAGAAATACCTTATAAAGTCCATACGATTGGATTATATCTTGTCATTGAGGCGAAGAATGGTCTTGTTCTCATCTGGAATAAGAAGACAACACTCATGATCAAACTCAGCTCCACATTTAAGGTGAGGGAACCCGCATCAGTGATTTGTGTCGTCTCGGTAAACTAACACGGTCTTGTTTCAACACAGGGGAAAGTTTGTGGTCTGTGTGGGAATTACGACGGCAACATCAAGAATGATTTTACCACCCGAAACAAAGAGGTGGTGGTAGATGCCTTTGAGTTTGGAAACAGCTGGAAAGTGTCACAGAGCTGTGCCAACACAAATGTGATAAAAAGCCCCTGCACGTTGTACTCGCACAGGCAGGCGTGGGCACTAAAACGCTGCAGCATCATCAACAGTGCGGTGTTTGGTGCCTGCCATTCAAAGGTAAAATCCAATATGCTGCACTTACTTTGTACATTCAGTGCAATACATTTGGGGGTTATAAATTTAACTCTATTTATTTTTACATGTATTAATCTTTAAAGGTGGACCCTCAGCACTATTATAACGCTTGCGTAAGAGATACATGTGCCTGTAATACCGGAGGAGATTGTGAGTGCTTCTGCTCGGGTGTGGCTGCCTATGCAGCTGCCTGTAATAAGGCCGGAGATTGTATAAAATGGAGAACTCCCTCTGTCTGTCGTAAGTACTCATTTTACTTTTTTTTCCAGAATTAATCGACATCTAATCCTGCATAATCCTCACTATTTTACAATTGAACCACGCTATGGGTTATTTCTTATAGATGAATGCATATTCTGTTCATTTTAAAGTAATAAAATGGTATATAAGTACATTTGCCTTCAGGGATTAACATGTTTAAATTATTAAACTATCTCTTCTATAATCTACATCTTAATATTAATTTCTTGTCTTAAATCAGCTCTATTCTGTGATTACTACAATCCTGACGGTGAGTGTGAATGGCATTATGAACCTTGTGGAAAACCTTGTATGAAGACCTGCAGGAATCCCTCTGGAAAGTGCTATACTCACATCCCAGCTTTAGAAGGTACGTTGGTCATGATCAGCATCAGTCAATAAAATGTATGCAGCTGTTTGAACTCCGAAAGGTTTGCTTCCTAGTTTTGTCTATTATGTGCTTGTGCAATTGACAGTTACATTTTTGTCTTTAAGGCTGCTATCCAAGGTGTCCACCCGCTCAACCATATTTAGAAGAGGTAACAATGAAGTGTGTATCGCTGGAGCAATGCGGGTGCTATGATGATGAAGGGAAGCATTATGCAGAAGGAGAGATGATGCCTCAGACAGAAAACTGTCAGAAATGGTAGGATATCCATCAAAACATTCAAAAACACTTGGACTTTTTTTTTTAAATTTTATTGTCTAATTTGCTGTTTAGCCACTGTTCTTCATCAGAGAGGCAGTGCATCAACAGCATTCAAGGTAAAAACATTGCTGTTTCCATAATTATTTAAGTTTTTTTTAAACACAGTTTATCAAGCTAATGTTTTATTTTACTTTGCAGATTGCACTTGTTTATATAATGGCGAAATATACAATTATGGAGATATAGCATATGACACTCATGATGGAGACGGAACCTGTATTACTGCTATTTGTGGAGAACACGGAAATATTACAAGAGAAGTAAAGGCCTGCAGTTCCTCAACCACGCCGATGCCAACGACAACAGAATTTGTGTTTGTGACAACAGGTAATGTTCAACTATGAAAAACATTAATGATAAGCATTATGCATTCTAATCAGCATACATTATATTGCCCTATGGAGCAACACACTGATTGTTTTTGGTTATGTTTTGGCTATCATAGAAAGACCAACCTCCACAAAGGCCCAGACTACCACACAGGAACCCATCACAACAACCCTCCAACCCACAACATTTACAAACAAACCCACCACAATCACTTCAACAACAACAACTACTACTCCAACAACAGTTACAACTGGTCTACCATCTACACCACCCGAGTGTTTTGTTTGCCACTGGTCATCTTGGATCAACAATCATTACCCTGATTTCATTCCCAATGGTGGGGATTATGAATCTATAGCAAATGTAGATTATGAAAGTCTGAATGACTGCAAACAACCACTTGAAATAGAATGCAGAGCAAAAGCATTTCCTGATGTACCTTTGGACCAGCTCGGTCAAAAAGTAACATGCAACCCAACAGATGGACTGATTTGCCATAACAACGAACAAGGCATACCTCCAATTTGTTATGACTATGAGATTAGAGTCAAATGTTGCATCAACAATTGTGTCACTCCAACCAAAGCTACGACTACAAGGGCCACAACAAATGCAGTTACAACAGAAAAAGCCACAACTACTGTAGCCACAACCACAGAAGAGCCAACGACTACGGCCAAAACAACCATTCCACCCACAGAAAAACCAACCACAATTACGGTAGAACCCACCACCTTGACAACAACCACACAAAAGCCGTCCATACCAACGACTACTCCAACAGAGGCAACCACATTTACTACTGAACAGGCTCAAACCCCCACAACCACCAAAAACCCAACAACAGTCACGGAAGTACCAACAACAGCAACCAAAATTACAGAAAACCCCACCACCGTAGTTACACAAAAGGCCAGCACTGCTGTAACAACAGAAAAGCCCACAACTGCGGCTGCTACGACCATCAGAGCCACAGAAGAACCCACCACAGTTACAGAAAAAGCAAGCACTACTATTGCTGTAACAACAGAAAAGCCCACTACTGTGGCTATTACGACTACCAGAGCCACAGAAGAACCCACCACAGTTACAGAAAAAGCAAGCACTACTATTGCTGTAACAACAGAAAAGCCCACAACTGCGGCTGCTACGACCATCAGAGCCACAGAAGAACCCACCACAGTTACAGAAAAAGCAAGCACTACTATTGCTGTAACAACAGAAAAGCCCACTACTGTGGCTATTACGACTACCAGAGCCACAGAAGAACCCACCACAGTTACAGAAAGACCAACAACTGTTACAGAATCTCCAAGCACAGCAACAGTGATCCAAACCACAACAATTACAGTTACAGAAAAACCCAGCACAGCAACAACTGAAAAGATAAGTACAGTTGTTCCAACAACAGAAAAATCCACAACTACCACCGAAAGCCCCACAACAGTTACAGAAAATCCAACTACTGCAACCACCGTAGTACAAAAATCCACAACCACAGTTTCAGAAACTGCTAGTATCACCACCACTACATCCAAAGTTACAGAAAAAGTAACTGGAACAACTACACAACAACCTAGCTCCACTGCCAAGACCACAGAAAAACCGACCACAGAGACTACAGAAAAGCCTACCACCATAACCACTGAAAAAGCACCCACAACGAAGCCACCAAGAACAACCACAGAAGGTCCCACCACAACTGCAGTCACAACTGTAAAACCAATTACTACAACAACCCCTGAAATTGTTACATATACAAATGTTCCAACTGCACCATCAACAGGACCCGTGGTAACAATTACTAAAGAGACCCAAACTACGACGACAGAAAAACCCACCACAGCAACCCTCCAACCCACAACATTTACAGAAGAACCCACCACCATCACAACAACTACACAAAAGCCATCTGTACCAACAACTACTCCAACAACAGTCACAACTGAAAAGGCCCAAACCACCACAACCACAGAAAAAACACCATCAACACCATCTGACTGTTTTGTTTGTCACTGGTCCCACTGGATCAACAATCATTACCCTGACCCGACCCCCAGTGGTGGAGATTATGAATCTATCGCAAACATAACTGATCCAAGTCTGAGTGACTGTAAACCACCACTTGAAATAGAATGCAGAGCAAAATCATTTCCAGATGTACCTTTGGATCAGCTAGGTCAAAAAGTAACATGCAATCCAACAGATGGACTGATCTGCCATAACAACGAACAAGGCATACCTCCAATTTGTTATGACTATGAGATTAGAGTCAAATGTTGCATCAACAATTGTGTCACTCCAACCAAAGCTACGACTACAAGGGCCACAACAAATGCAGTTACAACAGAAAAAGCCACAACTACTGTAGCCACAACCACAGAAGAGCCAACGACTACGGCCAAAACAACCATTCCACCCACAGAAAAACCAACCACAATTACGGTAGAACCCACCACCTTGACAACAACCACACAAAAGCCGTCCATACCAACGACTACTCCAACAGAGGCAACCACATTTACTACTGAACAGGCTCAAACCCCCACAACCACCAAAAACCCAACAACAGTCACGGAAGTACCAACAACAGCAACCAAAATTACAGAAAACCCCACCACCGTAGTTACACAAAAGGCCAGCACTGCTGTAACAACAGAAAAGCCCACAACTGCGGCTGCTACGACCATCAGAGCCACAGAAGAACCCACCACAGTTACAGAAAAAGCAAGCACTACTATTGCTGTAACAACAGAAAAGCCCACTACTGTGGCTATTACGACTACCAGAGCCACAGAAGAACCCACCACAGTTACAGAAAGACCAACAACTGTTACAGAATCTCCAAGCACAGCAACAGTGATCCAAACCACAACAATTACAGTTACAGAAAAACCCAGCACAGCAACAACTGAAAAGATAAGTACAGTTGTTCCAACAACAGAAAAATCCACAACTACCACCGAAAGCCCCACAACAGTTACAGAAAATCCAACTACTGCAACCACCGTAGTACAAAAATCCACAACCACAGTTTCAGAAACTGCTAGTATCACCACCACTACATCCAAAGTTACAGAAAAAGTAACTGGAACAACTACACAACAACCTAGCTCCACTGCCAAGACCACAGAAAAACCGACCACAGAGACTACAGAAAAGCCTACCACCATAACCACTGAAAAAGCACCCACAACGAAGCCACCAAGAACAACCACAGAAGGTCCCACCACAACTGCAGTCACAACTGTAAAACCAATTACTACAACAACCCCTGAAATTGTTACATATACAAATGTTCCAACTGCACCATCAACAGGACCCGTGGTAACAATTACTAAAGAGACCCAAACTACGACGACAGAAAAACCCACCACAGCAACCCTCCAACCCACAACATTTACAGAAGAACCCACCACCATCACAACAACTACACAAAAGCCATCTGTACCAACAACTACTCCAACAACAGTCACAACTGAAAAGGCCCAAACCACCACAACCACAGAAAAAACACCATCAACACCATCTGACTGTTTTGTTTGTCACTGGTCCCACTGGATCAACAATCATTACCCTGACCCGACCCCCAGTGGTGGAGATTATGAATCTATCGCAAACATAACTGATCCAAGTCTGAGTGACTGTAAACCACCACTTGAAATAGAATGCAGAGCAAAAGCATTTCCAGATGTACCTTTGGATCAGCTAGGTCAAAAAGTAACATGCAATCCAACAGATGGACTGATCTGCCATAACAACGAACAAGGCATACCTCCAATTTGTTATGACTATGAGATTAGAGTCAAATGTTGCATCAACAATTGTGTCACTCCAACCAAAGCTACGACTACAAGGGCCACAACAAATGCAGTTACAACAAAAAAAGCCACAACTACTGTAGCCACAACCACAGAAGAGCCAACGACTACGGCCAAAACAACCATTCCACCCACAGAAAAACCAACCACAATTACGGTAGAACCCACCACCTTGACAACAACCACACAAAAGCCGTCCATACCAACGACTACTCCAACAGAGGCAACCACATTTACTACTGAACAGGCTCAAACCCCCACAACCACCAAAAACCCAACAACAGTCACGGAAGTACCAACAACAGCAACCAAAATTACAGAAAACCCCACCACCGTAGTTACACAAAAGGCCAGCACTGCTGTAACAACAGAAAAGCCCACAACTGCGGCTGCTACGACCATCAGAGCCACAGAAGAACCCACCACAGTTACAGAAAAAGCAAGCACTACTATTGCTGTAACAACAGAAAAGCCCACTACTGTGGCTATTACGACTACCAGAGCCACAGAAGAACCCACCACAGTTACAGAAAGACCAACAACTGTTACAGAATCTCCAAGCACAGCAACAGTGATCCAAACCACAACAATTACAGTTACAGAAAAACCCAGCACAGCAACAACTGAAAAGATAAGTACAGTTGTTCCAACAACAGAAAAATCCACAACTACCACCGAAAGCCCCACAACAGTTACAGAAAATCCAACTACTGCAACCACCGTAGTACAAAAATCCACAACCACAGTTTCAGAAACTGCTAGTATCACCACCACTACATCCAAAGTTACAGAAAAAGTAACTGGAACAACTACACAACAACCTAGCTCCACTGCCAAGACCACAGAAAAACCGACCACAGAGACTACAGAAAAGCCTACCACCATAACCACTGAAAAAGCACCCACAACGAAGTCACCAAGAACAACCACAGAAGGTCCCACCACAACTGCAGTCACAACTGTAAAACCAATTACTACAACAACCCCTGAAATTGTTACATATACAACTGTTCCAACTGCACCATCAACAGGACCCGTGGTAACAATTACTAAAGAGACCCAAACTACAACGACAGAAAAACCCACCACAGCAACCCTCCAACCCACAACATTTACAGAAGAACCCACCACCATCACAACAACTACACAAAAGCCATCTGCACCAACAACTACTCCAACAACAGTCACAACTGAGAAGGCCCAAACCACCACAACCACAGAAAAAACACCATCAACACCATCTGACTGTTTTGTTTGTCACTGGTCCCACTGGATCAACAATCATTACCCTGACCCGACCCCCAGTGGTGGAGATTATGAATCTATCGCAAACATAACTGATCCAAGTCTGAGTGACTGTAAATCACCACTTGAAATAGAATGCAGAGCAAAATCATTTCCAGATGTACCTTTGGATCAGCTAGGTCAAAAAGTAACATGCAATCCAACAGATGGACTGATCTGCCATAACAACGAACAAGGCATACCTCCAATTTGTTATGACTATGAGATTAGAGTCAAATGTTGCATCAACAATTGTGTCACTCCAACCAAAGCTACGACTACAAGGGCCACAACAAATGCAGTTACAACAGAAAAAGCCACAACTACTGTAGCCACAACCACAGAAGAGCCAACGACTACGGCCAAAACAACCATTCCACCCACAGAAAAACCAACCACAATTACGGTAGAACCCACCACCTTGACAACAACCACACAAAAGCCGTCCATACCAACGACTACTCCAACAGAGGCAACCACATTTACTACTGAACAGGCTCAAACCCCCACAACCACCAAAAACCCAACAACAGTCACAGAAGTACCAACAACAGCAACCAAAATTACAGAAAACCCCACCAGCACTGCTGTAACAACAGAAAAGCCCACAACTGCGGCTGCTACGACCATCAGAGCCACAGAAGAACCCACCACAGTTACAGAAAAAGCAAGCACTACTATTGCTGTAACAACAGAAAAGCCCACTACTGTGGCTATTACGACCACCGGAGCCACAGAAGAACCCACCACAGTTACAGAAAGACCAACAACTGTTACAGAATCTCCAAGCACCGCAACAGAGATCCAAACCACAACAATTACAGTTACAGAAAAACCCAGCACAGCATCAACTGAAAAGATAAGCACAGTTGTTCCAACAACAGAAAAATCCACATCTACCACCGAAAGCCCCACAACAGTTACAGAAAGACCAACAACCATTACAGAATCTCCAAGCACAACACCAGAGATCCAAACAACAACAATTGCAGTTACAGAAAAACCCAGCACAGCATCAACAGAAAAGATAAGCACAGTTGTTCCAACAACAGAAAAATCCACAACTACCACTGAAAGCCCCACAACAGTTACAGAAAGACCAACAACCATTACAGAATCTCCAAGCACAACACCAGAGATCCAAACCACAACAATTGCAGTTACAGAAAAACCCAGCACAGCATCAACAGAAAAGATAAGCACAGTTGTTCCAACAACAGAAAAATCCACAACTACCACCGAAAGCCCCACAACAGTTACAGAAAGACCAACAACCATTACAGAATCTCCAAGCACAACACCAGAGATCCAAACCACAACAATTGCAGTTACAGGAAAACCCAGCACAGCATCAACAGAAAAGATAAGCACAGTTGTTCCAACAACAGAAAAATCCACAACTACCACCGAAAGCCCCACAACAGTTACAGAAAGACCAACAACCATTACAGAATCTCCAAGCACAACACCAGAGATCCAAACCACAACAATTGCAGTTACAGAAAAACCCAGCACAGCATCAACAGAAAAGATAAGCACAGCTGCCAAAACAACTGAACAAGCCACCACTACCACAGAAAAACCCACAACAGAGGGTCCCACAACAATTGCAGCCACTTCTACTGAAAAACCAATTACTACAACCCCTGAAATAGTTCCATCATCATCTACACCCTTGGTTACATTTAGTAGTACAGAGTCACAAACTACTACATTAGCAACCCTGCAACCCACAACAATTACAGAGGAACCCACCACTATCACAACCACCACAGAAAAACCCACCTCCGTTACTGAAAAACCCACCACCATAGTCACACAAAAGCCCAGTACTACTGTTGCCGTAAGCACAGAAAAGCCCACTACTGTGGCTATTACGACCATCAGAGCCACGGAAGAACCCACTACAGTAACAGAAGGACCGACAACTGGAACAATTGCAGCCACAACAAAGCCACCAAGAACAACAACAGAAGGTCCCACAACAATTGCAGTCACAACTGGAAAACCAATTACCACAACCCATGAAGTTGTTACAGATACAACTGTTTCAACTGCTCCATCAACGGGGCCCTTGGTTACATCTACTAAAACCACCATACCCGCAAAACCTACCACAGTGTCAACAGAAAAACCTTCAACAACTCAGACAACAAGTGGAACCACTGAATGCTTCTGCAAATACCTTGATCAAGTTTTTGCTCCCGGTAAGTACTGATGATATCTATGGATATATTTGACCTGTTTCACAGCTGATAACAAAAGCCTGGTGACCTTTTTGGCGCAATCCATCACCATAAAAAACAATCATTTAATTATGTTAAGTACTGCAAGTGTTTTTCTCAAACTGACTTGATTATTAAATGATTGCTTTTAGGTACCATCGTTTACAATAAGACCGATGAAGCAGGTTGGTGTTTCATTGCATATTGCAATCAGACTTGCAATATTGAGAAGTTTGCAGGACCGTGTCAGCCAACCACTCCACCAACACCTACCACCACCTTAACAACAACTGCCATAACAACAGAAGTTGTCACAACAACCGCCAGTACCACAAGGGTAACCACTGAAGCGCCTCCCAAAGACTGTGATTACCTCATCCCACCAAGAAAGGTACCAAACTTCTACAAATATTATTTTGAATAACTGTTGCCTCTTCTAATCTCACCAAGAATCACATGGCAGTATTTCATCAAATCAGGAAATTCACTTCCTAGAGGAAATCCCAAAAAGTTCAACTAAATTTTGTGGTGTCACTGATTTCAACATTTAAAAACATTTACAAACAAATTAGCTTCCTACATTTAAAAGCAAAGTAAAGAAATAAATGTAACTTACTAAAAATTACTAGTGCTGTAAAAAAAATCATTTGTTTTTACTAATTAATCACACAATTCTCCATAATTAATCAGGATTAATCGCGATTTATCATTTTGTCTACTTTTGCTATTGTAAAATCATGGAATTAATTTAAAATCATCAAATAGAAAGTATTTTTAGAATCAAAGACTGATGTAATAGCATTCTTTGAGACTTGAGTAGAATACTTCTGTAAAAAACAACTGTTAAACAAAACAATCAAAATGGCATCTTCTGCTGGCATCTTATTCCATTTGTGTGCAGCATAACAGCTAAATGTTACTTCACCATGTTTGGTTTGAACTGTGGGCTCCACTAATTGTCCCGAGTTTGCAGACCTTAGAGTCTTACTGGGTTAATATTCAATTAGCATTTCTTTCATGTTTTCATATGATATTATTATATATTGTTATTCTACAGCTGAAAAAGTCTGAATAAAAACAATGCTTAGATTGCCAGGGTAAAATGTTTTTGTGTACTTGTGTGTCATTTGTCCTTTCCAGCATGGTGAGACTTGGATTTCAAGCAACTGTACTTTTTCAAAGTGTGATGATGGAAAAGTCCTCACAGAACATACGCCATGCGACCCAATAATTATTCCTGTGTGTGAAAATGGCCAACCACCAGTGAGGGTTTATGATGACAACGGTTGCTGTTTCCATTACGAATGCACATGTGAGTTCAACTGGAAGCATTTCAGGGATTTCACATGCAAAAAAAAAAAAGATCCTAAAATCACTAACAGTCCTGTCCAAATTGATTTCTATCACTTTCTAGGTATTTGCAGCGGCTGGGGAGATCCACATTATATCACATTTGACGGTCAATACTACAGCTTTCAGAAAAACTGCACCTACGTACTGGTTAAAGAGATTATTCCTCGACACAATTTTACCGTCCTTATTGATAACAAAAACTGTGACGCCACTGGTGAAGTAACCTGCGCTAACAGCTTGATTGTGTATTACAAAAGCTACGAGGTCATTCTCACACAGGAGAGGGGCACAAATACAGTCAACACGGTACCAATTTTTACTTCTTTTTACTTGATATTTTGTTGATCCTTGTTAAAATGAAAGTATAGTTTAAACATAAATCAGAATTGTTGAATCTCAAATCTTATGTGTTCAGGTGTACGTCAATGGCAAGAAAGTAATTCCAACTTACGCCAACGACGACTTCATCATCACCAGCACTGCAATCGAGCTGCTCCTGAGAATCCCGGCCATCGAAGCTGTTGTGATGTTCAAGGGTCTTTTATTCAGCGTTGATTTACCCTTTTCACTTTTCCACAACAACACAGAGGGACAGTGCGGTGAGCTAATCGTGTATTTGCTCTCAGAGTAACAACATGAAACAAGTCTTCATGTTACGGTGACAATCGCAACTGTTTTCTGATCTCACCAGGTACATGTGACAATAATAGAAAGAACGACTGCAGATTACCCAGCGGGCAGATTCACTCATCTTGCGCCGAAATGGCTCATGAGTGGCATGTACCAGATAAGAACAAACCATACTGCGAGAAGCCGCCTACTCCGCCGACACCAATTCCAACACCAACTCAACCTACTTGTAAACCGGAAATTTGTGAAATCATAATGAGCGGGTAAGTACGCATTATATATGCATTGTTTCTGAAGTGTGGCCCGCGACTAATTGTCTTCCTGGCTGTGTTTTGTACACAGTGTATTTGGGGAATGCCACAGATTCATCGCACCAGATGACTTTTACGAGGCCTGTATATTTGATGTTTGCCACATGCCAAACTCCAGAGTGGGTTGCTCCAGTTTAGAGGCGTACGCCGGCATGTGTGCTGCGGCGTCGATCTGTGTCGACTGGAGGAACGCGACGCAGGGGCATTGCGGTAAGACCATTTGGTTTTAGCGTAGCCCTTTTTACGCCAAGGAAACTTAATGAACTTTCTGTATAGTAGACATGGATGACACACACCTCACAGTAAGGGATTATTAGAATCATGGCTTTTCTCTCCTGCCAAACAGTGAAAAAAGATCATGCTAATAATGACCAATTAATGAAATCAAGTAACAATTCTTTTTTTTTTAACCAGGGTATTTAAGGAAAAAATAAATCTTCATTTTGTATGTGTGCCCTATAAATAGGGATGCAACGATAATGGCAATATTGTAATATTATAATTGCCACTATATTGTTGTCATCATGTCACAATATTAAAAACTCATTCACTGCCATTGACGGCTATAGACATCAAAAATTCATTTTCATTCATAGCTATTT
This sequence comes from Vanacampus margaritifer, assembly GCF_051991255.1. Classification (NCBI taxonomy): domain Eukaryota; kingdom Metazoa; phylum Chordata; class Actinopteri; order Syngnathiformes; family Syngnathidae; genus Vanacampus; species Vanacampus margaritifer. The sequence continues at coordinate 20,057,938 of NC_135437.1, read as the reverse complement.
CTAGTTTAACATTTTTTCCCACTTTAGTTGACAAAAGTATAAAAAACTAGAATTTGGGGGGGTATTAGAACGGATATAAAATTTGTGATTAATCGTGAGTTAAGTAATGAAATCATGCGATTAGCCCGACTGCCCTAATTTTTAATATTTTTTTCTTTAAAAATTAGGGGTATCAGGAGATTAAAATGTGTAATCGTAATTAATCGAATGACTTCACTAGTTAACTCACGATTAATGACAAATTTTATATCTGTTCTAAATGTACAAAAAAAATCTAGGTTTTCATACTCTTGTTAACAAAAATGAGGGGAAAAATGTTAAACTAATAAAAATAGTTGAAAAGAATTTTTGACGTCTATAGTTGTCAATGGCAGTGAATGAGTTAAAAGCAGCACATCTACAAAGGCGAATTTGCATTTCATTTGCAAAATTCTAGCACACTCTGGTACAGTTTAATTTTAAGTAAGAATGTTTTGGCCACTGTGGAGGTTATCACTCCCATAAATCATACCAGCAATTGTGCTTTTTTTCCACAATATTTGCTTCTCTTTTTTTTATAATAATATTATGGGTTTTTATACAATATTGTGAGCTTTTTTTTATTTTTTTATATGGCCAACATCCCCAAAATGTCGTGATAATTATTGTATCGTGAGGTTCATACCGCGATATTTATCGTATTGTGACGTTTAAATAGCTTATATCGATCTATAAAAGGGGATATTCATTTATTTTGATTCATCAACACATTTCTCTAATTGTAGAATATAAATGCCCTGCACATAAAGTCTACAAACCTTGTGGGCCGATTGTGGAACCAACTTGCAATGCAAGGTAACAACTCTCATTTCACTCACTCCATATGTATTTATATACTCACGTGATTGTGCAGTTCTGTATTGCAACTCGCACACACTCAAACATTTGTTTTGATGTCATCGTATTTTCCTGCCATCCCTTTTCGTCATTGTAGATACAACAACAAGTATACACTGCAATGCCAGGGAGAAAACTATTACCAGAGGTCTGACTGTAATACATTTGTGGAGGGATGTTTCTGTCCACCTGGCACAACCTTGTTCAGTTCAACCTCCGACATCTGCGTCATTGCCTGTAAGAGCCGCTGATAATCAACTATCATGTGATTAAATTAATTGAAAGCCCTAAAGAATGTTTCTTGTCAAAGGTTGCACTGGGCCTGATGGCGAACCGAAAGAGGTACCTGTGGTGTCGTTTTGCTGCTTCAGGTTAGTTAATATATTGATCATGGTTTACTTGTGTTTCACTACCTAAAGATTGGTGACACCTGGGAGAGCGGCTGCCAGCAGTGTGTCTGCGATGCGGATACGCTGAGTGTGCATTGTGTACCTCGCGTGTGTCCCACTCAAGCGCCAATAACCTGTAAGGAAGGCCAGGTGTTGGTGAACCAAACGGTAGACTGCTGCCAGACCCTGACATGTGGTGAGTTGGAGAAGATGCAATTCATCAGGAGACCAGTAGAAATGGGTTAAAATAATTAACAATAATGAGGCTCTTTAAAGGGATACTTGACTCATCGACAATATTTTGTCCAAAATGAATTTAATAACTTCATTGTTTTTCTTGTACGATTAACTTATTCACTCTCAGCCATTTTCACTGAAGCAACCCCCTTTGCTCACGGCTGTTTTACTAGATTTTGACTGATTTTGCAAGGCCCACAGAATATTGTGTTCTAATGCTATAAAAACATGGAACCTACTAAAAGAAAGATTAAATTATATTTCTGTTTATTATATATCTGTTTCCATTTTGCAGCAATTAGCATTATAGTATAGCTAAGTTTCATCATTATTCACAAATCTGTTTAGAACTGTGGAGAAATCCGCCTGTTTGCAGCATGGCCCTGGTTGATCTCATACTCCGCTGCCATGTGCCACCATTTTTTGTGATTACTACCATTGCTTCACTCGTTCTCTGCAGTTCAGAGGCTGCATCAAAGCCTTCTGTATGCTCTAGCATAAAAAACATAATAACGTATAAATATGTCTTTGGGACACTTAAAACATTTAAAATAGAACGTATTTATACGTTTTTGGGAGCAAATTAGTTAATAACTTTATAAACAAATTTTTCCACTTGCTGTCGACTGAAGACGACATCACCCGTGCTGAGGAAGTGGGTAACGACCAATCATGTCTCACCTGTTTTCTGGGTTTGGTCCGCAAACTGAGCCATGATTGGTCGTTACCCACTTCCTCAGCACGGGTGATGTCGTCTTCAGTCGACAGCAAGTGGGGGAAAAAATATTTTAAGGTATTAATCTTACATGAACAATAATGAAGTTACCAAATTCATTTTGGACAAAATCTTTAACTTTTTGCTGCTGAAAATGTCTCAATGAGCCAAGTATTATATTTCATAAGAGAAGTTTGATGGCATTTTCCGATATAGACATCCTCCCATCCACTTAAGATATTGTGTGATGAATTTTCTAATACATACAAATGTGCATTCTGTTGTCTTTCCTAGTTGATCTTCCCTCCAAATGTAAAATAAACACAAACAACACCTACTTGCACATGAATAATTGCACTTCCGCCGTGCCGGTGGAAATGTCAACCTGCGAGGGATCCTGCGGAGCGTCGACATCAATGTGAGATTTCTCATTAACAGCACTTTTTCCTCATATATGCTTAGCAATAGTAATTATGTGTGGATCTATATCTATCTGCTCAGGTACTCTGCGGAGAGCAACAGCCTGACGCACTCTTGCTCATGTTGTCAAGAAACGGCCACCAAAAAGAAGGAAGTGGAGATGATCTGTGCTGATGGCAGCAAGATGAATCACTCCTACATCTCAATTGAAAAGTGTGGCTGTCAACTCACACATTGTACACAAAACACAAGCCATTAAATCTGACATTTTTAAAGGCTGTATTATATGTGAGGAGGACAGTCACTATTCATATGAAATCATTTATTCTTCCTCAGAAACAATTAGAGAATCAAGGCTCTACAGTATGTGTAATGATGACCACTTGTATAATGACTAAGTAATACAAAATGTTTATTCTACTGTTAAACTTCCATTCAGACCTATGGAAATGGCTCAGAAACAGTTAAGCCTAATAAATAATGAATTCATTAACTATGTCTTCATATTTAATTTGAGAATATTTTATGTTTGGAAATTAGACCAAAATACCTTCATGCAGGTCTAGCAAATATTGGAGCCTTGATGACTCTTTTAGTTGTTGAGAGTAAATTGTTTGATTTCATTGCATTTCAGTCTTCCATCTGGTTGTTTTTAGCATTGGCGGTGTTTCTGTACCTGCATACTGTAAATCTTGGGATTTAAAATGGGAAAAGTGCTGTCAGATAACGAACTGCACATTGTGCAATGTGTTTTGTTGAACATCGAGAAGAGGAATGTGTTCATAGTAACTAACACATACATTGTTTTACAAAAAATGTAATGCATTGACACTTGAATTTCCCTCAATGCTAAATAAGTTGATGATGGCTAAATGCATCCCACTGCTATGAACATTGATTCTCTATCATTCACTCTGGTTTATTGCACAACACGACCACTGATGTTCTTTGACTTGGCATTCTTTAACACTCTTAATTCCAATAAACAATTTCCTATTGCAGCTCTTCATGTCTTATTTTTATTGTGCAATGTCAAATATTCTGCCAGTACCCGGTACAAATACAGTACACAATTTACATTTCACATTCATAGTGGTAAATGTGAGATTGAATTGACCACCCTCCCTCAACATATTTATTTAAAATAGATGGGTAGCACTACATATTGTACTATTTTTACTATCATTATGCAGGATGTTTGAATTATAATCAAATTCTACTTGCTTACTTACTTGGCTGTAAAAAAATTAAATAGGCTATTATACTATTATAATTTGAAATAGCCAGGAAGGTGCAATAGGTTTTGAGTGGGATTATTTATGATGATCACCACATTTTAACAAAACGCAAACACAGATTGTCTGAAAGGATAATCGATATTCACATGTTTTACGGTGAAATAAATTCTTATTGTAAAAAAAAAACTAAAAACGAGGAAAATGTCCCAATGACTTCAGGAATGTGAGCGAACAGAAAATAGCAACAAGATGCTAGTCTGTTTTCTTGACTACTGTTGAGAAGCCCTTAAGAAAGGCATCAACAGGCAGCAAAGTGTGAACGGAAATTCCCCTTGAGGGTTTATAATTTAACATAATGTAGTTTAATTTAAATAAATTTAAGTTAATTTAATACACACTCGTTAGACGCTAGTCAGTGTAGTCGAAAAAAATACTGCTAAGTATAACAAAAAAAATTGCGTATTATTATTATTATTATTATGTAAATTTATGATAAATATAATTTAAATTAATGCAATTAAAGAGGTTCCGTTGTTTGTTTGCACGGGGAGTATTTTCTGGTCGGAACCAACGTTGCGCTTTATTTTACGGTCGGAAATTTTGAGTGTAACACAGTATCAGCCAGCTATGTCGGCGCTAAAGTATGTCTGTTCATTATTAGACTAGTCTACATTTTTTTGATAGATGACTCGTTTATTTAGATTCAGGGACTACCAGGTATTTATTTTTAGATAATGCGTTGAATAAAGGTGAAGTATCCGCAGCGGAGTCCGCCAGTTTTAAGGTAAAGTAAATTATTTTCTGCCGACTTTTGCTCTCAGGCTTTTCCTTTTTACTGTTAGAGCTAGCTAACGTAATGCTGGCTAGCTGAGTTATAATTCATTTGAAATACGCCACTGCACTACTTGTTCAGTTACAGCAGTCATCCTCTTGTATGGATGATTAGCATTGAGTCGATGTACATTTTGTCATGGCTTATTGTTTATTATTCCCCTCAAGAATACACGTGTTTTGTTATTACAGATGCATGATTAATAACGACCAGAAACAATGACACTCTTTTTTTCTCCCCCACAGTCCCTCTCAGTTTACACATCCGAGCCATGGCCTCACTGTCAGAAGAGGTGCTTCTGGTGGTGAAAAAGGTTCGCCAGAAGAAACAGGATGGCACTCTTTATTTGATGGCTGAACGCATAGCCTGGAGTCCAGAGGGCAAGGACCGTTTTACCATCAGCCACCTCTATGCGGATATTCGCTGTGAGAGCTCTTCTAGTGTAAACATTAAAATGCAAATACAATGTGTAATGGAGCGTTATTTCTCGTCTGATCAGGTCAGAAAATCAGCCCAGACGGCAAAGCAAAAGTTCAGCTCCAGCTGGTCCTTCACTCCGGCGAGAGTACCACATTCCACTTTGCAAATGAGAGCACTGCACTCAAAGACCGGGAGGCTGCTAAAGAGCTTCTGCAGCAACTCCTGCCCAAGTTTAAGAAGAAAGCTAACAAGGAACTGGAGGAGAAAAACAGGTGAGCTTGCATTAATAACGAGACGTGAATTTTCTCAAAAACATAGTGAGAATTTAATATGTGTCTAAAATAATCCATAACATGTAAAAAAAAAAAAAAAATGGGGGGGAAACAATTGGATGCTAAAATACATGACTTATTCTACTGATAAAAAAAGTTAAACTATACGTAGCCTTGTTAAAAAAAATTCAGAAATGTTTCTTTTTCACCCATAGGATGCTTCAAGAAGATCCGGTGCTTTTTCAACTATATAAAGATTTAGTGGTCAGCCAAGTGATCAGTGCTGAGGAATTCTGGGCTAACCGATCAGGAGGCCTAAACCACACCGTTCATGCAGTATGCAACAATAAACAGGAAGTTGGTATATCTGGAGCCTTTTTGGTGAGTGACTCAATAAACCTTTGTGTACAACTTTATCCAAAATTTCAGCTGCATTTTAAATCATTCTTGGCATATTTTTTTATCTTTATAGGCAGACATACGGCCTCAAACAGACGGCTGCAATGGCTTGAGATATAATCTGACAACAGATATCATTGAATCTATCTTCAGAACCTATCCTGCGGGTAAATGAGGCTGCGAATGTTTTTTTCACAAAAGCGTACGCAATCCACATCAACGCCGCTTGTCGTTGCAGTCAAACAGAAGTATTGTGAGAGTGTGCCTAGTGACCTGACCGAGAAGGAGTTCTGGACGTGCTTCTTCCAGTCGCAGTATTTTCACCGAGATCGCATCAACACCGGCACGCAGGACATCTTCACAGAATGTGCCAAGCTGGATGAAAAAGGTAGAAAGCATTTAGATGTTGCAAATATGTACAGGTAGTAATATGTACAGTGTGTGTCATTATGTGATACTTTAATGTATTTAAAACGTGTTTCTTATGAAGGGTTAAAATCTATGGTGGTGCAAGGAGTTAAGAACCCCCTGGTTGACCTGCAGTCATTAGAAGATAAATCTTTGGATGAGGTAAGAGTTACTGATAGAAAACAGTCTCTTCCAGGACCCTGGTTGACCTGTTCAGGTTTTCCACCCCATGTGAAATCATAGAAAATGAATCTATTCCGGAGTCAAATTGTTGTCACCATAAAACCTTCAAAACTGTACAGGCAATGTTTTCTTAATGATCATACACATGCAAAAAAGAAAGAAAGAAAAGTAAACAAATACTCTTAACCAGCCGTAAGAGATTAAGATGTTTTATATATAATATCAAAATTTTATTTATATATATATATATATATATTTTTTATTTTATTTATTATTTTTTTTGCCTGCAAATAATACACTAAAATTTGAACCATTGAAATGTAAAACAATACAACTTAACAGGAAAACTTTTGCATCAGAAGCAATTAAGGATGTGCATTCTTTTTGAATAATTGTCACAATAAAAAGCCCCAATAGCCAAAGAAACTGCACAACACACCAAGAGGTAGTAATACAGTGTTGCCTTGAGATGCGAGTGAATCCTGTTAAAGTGAACATAAACGAAACAGAATTACACCGTGTATATTTAAAACAACACCAAAACGTTGCCGTCGAGCTTAACGCAAACACATAATAGAAAACGCCATAGACTGGCTAACAGATAGCATCGATAATTTCAGCTCTTAAGCAACGACTATTATTCTAGTAATCGATAAAGTAATTGATAGGATATTCAATTGTAAAAGATTCGCTTGTGACAGCCTTAAATAGATTGTAGTAGCACTGTAGATTATAATATACTGCCCCCTGTTGACCAAGGTATGCACACCCGAAGGAGCAGCCCAATGAATTGAAGCATTAAATCATAATGCACAAACTTAATTATTCACATTCTTTTTAATAATATTTTTATTCTGTGTTCATGAAGTACAATATTACAGAGTGCTATTTTTCTCTACAATATTAACAAAAACAACTGTTCAGTCTCTTGCTTGTGTTTGTTGCAGGGTTACGGTGTTGGCACACCGCTGCCCTCCACTTCCAATTCAAACAGAACAGTGAAGGAGAGCAGCAACTACGCCATTATAAAGCGCTTCAACCATCACAGCGCCATGGTGCTGGCAGCAGGCTCACGCAAGGGGTACAAATATAGATAGGAATGTCCGTTGTCAATTTCCAAAGAACGTCCTCATCCGAAATCTTCCCCGCCATTGTTTTCAAGGGAGAATGACCAAGGTAGTGAGACCAGCAGCACTGATGGAAACTCTCGGGATTCAGACCTCTTTCAGCCTCCCATCAAGAAGGTACAATTGTTCTGTTATTTTATTTTCATTTTATTTTTTGTCCATCACATGAAGCAGGGATGTGATTTTTCCGCTAATTCGCGGAATTCCGCTTTTTTTTTATTCCCCCCCCCCCCACACACACCCACAAAAACAAAATTCCGATTTTTTTTATTATTATTTTTTTTAGTAGTTCATTGTGTATGCACATGACTCCGACAGATAACATCTTCTGCTATAACAAAGACATTTGTGGTATGCTCTAATATGAATTACTTTTCATTTGGTCATGATACAATTATTTGTTCATGAAATTTGAACTCTTCAACATTATTTATGTGTTAACTTAGTAATCACATTAGTTAGATATGATGATATTCTCAGTGATAGTTTTTAAAAGCAAAGGCAGTCCAATGTTTTTGAATGTGACTGATTTTGAGTTGACTAAAACTGCCATTTTATATGGGATAGTTCAATATACATTGAAAATTTATGCTGTTGTTTTGTCTATTTCTTTGTCATGTGAGTGCATTGAAAGTACTTAAAAACACGGAAAACCCATGAGCTCCGGGGGGCTACGCCCCCCTTGTCCCCCCACCCTGGACCTAGCTGGGTGCCAGCGGCCCCCAGACCCCCGGCTAAATTTTCAGATAATTTCACTTTGGTCAAATCACATCCCTGATGAAGGTAAAATGTGCATAATCACTGACTTGCAATGTTTTTAGGTGAAATTACAAGAAGCCATAGAGTATGAGGATTTGCAAAGGGAAAACGGACCAAAAGTGGTTGCATTAAACCTCAAAAAGTCAGACAGGTTAGAATTATTTCCACATAAAAGGCCTATGTATATTATTGTTATTATTATTATTCTCCACAGTGTTGTTAATGGAGTTCTCTTTCAAATTTTCTTGTAAAGGTATGCGCATGGTCCTGTGCCTCTTCAGTCCCTAAAGTACACAACAAGCCAAGAAATCATCAACTCCGTCAACCACATCCGGCACGAGATGGCCAATTACAAACCCAACCTAACTCAGGTTTGATCAAGTGAACGCTATACGTTTCCATTATTTGCTCTCGCACTACTTTTGCAATTTCATTAAATGATATTTTTGTTTTGAGAGCCAAAAACAAATAGTCTACATTCGCTAATGTATGTAATAAAGAATCGAACAAAATGACAGTACAACAAACTCAGTGCGATGGCGTATTCTCCAACCAAGTCCATTTAGGATTATTTTCCGTTTGATGACTTGTGATATCAGATCCGGCTGTGAAAAACGTCTCAGCCATTTCCTCTCTGCAGGTTCTAACCAGCGCGGCAGCAACTTCCGCCATCGCAGCGCTTTCTCCCGGCGGCCTCCTCATGCAGACAGGATCGCAGCAAGCCATAAATCGTACGTCACGCCGCTGTTGATGAATCACAGTCGAAAACATCCCACTTCCTTTCATAGGGCATACATACTGTTTTATTTTGTTTTAGTTTTTTTTATCCCACAAACTGATTTCCATTCTTTTGTCTTTTCTCATTTGTGATACTGGCAGAGATGGTACCATCTGACATACAAGGGGAACTGAAGCATCTTTATACAGCTGCGGGGGAGTTGTTGAGACATTTCTGGTCCTGTTTTCCTGCCAACACACCATTTTTTGAGGAGAAGGTGACTAATTGTTGAGTAACACCATTGTAAATCACAATAGCGCCTCCGCTTTAAGTTTAATTTCAGATGAATTTACGCAGCAGATTTAACATTCCATACCACTGCGTTGGCCTAGAGCAGGGGTGTCACACTTATTTTAATTCTGGGGGACACTTTAACTCAAATTTGATTTCAAGTGGGCCGGACCAGTAAGTTATACATAATGACATGTTAAAACATTTTCTGTGTGCAAATAATTCCTAGTACACTATAAAGATATTAACATTTACTATTATTTTTTTTGCAGAGTAATCCACATTTCTGTCAAATCCTGAGTAACAACTATCAGAATGTTATTGTTGTCAGTGCGCCCTCTAGTGGACAAAATGAGCAACAACAGTTCATTTGGGTGAAAAACCGCACTTTGTGTGTCCTGTTGTCACGGCCCAGATTAAACCCCCTGATGGGCGGGTTCCGTCCATGGGCCGTATGTTTGATACCCATGGCCTAGACAGACTCTAACACCCTCCCCCCGACCAATATGTATAAAAAAAAAAATGCGCCATTTGCATTTCTCCTCTTAATTTAAACCTTCATATGTCTTATTTTTTTTATACAGTTGATTAAAATGAAGTCCAACCTGGAGAGATTTCAGACAACCAAGCTTTGTCCTTTTCAAGAGAAGATTCAACGTCAGTACTTAAATAAAAACGTAAGTATCTATTTTTCTTTCCCATAGTTCAACCCAATTTTTTTTTGGTCACCTATTCTGCACGCTCGCCACAATCCATTACATTAGCTGACAACATCAAAAAATTATCTTAATTAAATAAAGCCATGGATGGAGAAATTTTTTGCTGGTCCAAATCTGTTGTCATTATCGCTCCCAGTCCCTGGTTGACATTCATCCATGGCACTGCCGTCTCTATTTTTATTTATTTTTTACTGTTAATAAAACCCTCAAAATATCAACTAACTTGACATCTCTTTACATTTTTTATACATCATGTCATCAGCAGAAGATTGAAAAAGTAATGAGTCTATTTTAAGAAAGTAAAGACTAAGAAGTAGAGATATCTTTTTTTTCAAATGAAACGACTGATTAGTTTTAACATCATATATAATCACTTCTTGTTTTGTTGACACCCCTGCAGCTCACAGCACACTTAGAGCAGATGTTACAGACGGCATACAGCAAGTTCCACGTCTGGCAAACGCGCCGCATGATGAGGAAAACCTGAGGCCTGACGCTTTGTCGGCGAAGGACAATGAAGACAAAACGGACAAGGATGTCCCATGGAAGCCTTCGGCGCCTGCTGAGACGACAGATCGCAGCCAGGCGGCTTCACCGGACGCTCGTGGCGAAGACATCGACGGCCGCCGCCGCCGCCGCATCAGTTAACGTTTACGAGAGGCATATGGCATTTTAGTCATGAAAACTTGTTTCTTAATCTTTGTGTTCTTTCTACGGATGAGATATTGGTTTCGGTCATGGGACTTTTATGACGCTGTACACCAAGTTTCTCATGAAAATCGTGTAGGCTCTCAGGATGACAAGCAGAGGACTGCCGACGTTTCATCAGTGCGGAGAGCCCCTCTGGGAACACGGCAGAGAATGGAAAAGTGTTCCAGATTTAGTGAATTTAGCAATATTTTAAAGACACATCACACTGGAGAGTGTTGGTGTGTTTGAGACACGGTTCACTCTGGCTGTTCTGTCTGCACTGTACTGTATATACAAAATGTTACTATGAATTAAAAGGTAGAACGTTTTTGTTGCTAGTTGCAGCATTTGGATTCATAGCTTCATTTCAGGGAGAGAAATAAACTTCCTCTAATGAGAGATGGATTTTTCTCCTAATTTGCGGATTCTTCATGAGGCGTGTCGTCCTTCCACTTAAGATTCAAAACATGCTCAGTAGTCAGCACGCTTTCAGGAAGTCTACTCTTCGCCGGCTGAGGGAGGCTGACCACTCGGCTGCAGCTCCAAAGGTAACGTGAGTGATTTTCTCCAAAAAGTTGACCTAGTAAACACGCCGGACGGAAATAAGTTGTTAAATGTGTCTTTGTCCTCACGTTCAGCATTTCGTTTTTGTTTTTTTGTTTTGTTTTGAACGACGACTGAACGAAAACAAAACAGCTAGCATGCTTGCAATCGTTTTCATACAAAAAAAAAATCAGCGATGTAAAAACAATTCCAAATTTATTTCCAGTACGCTTATGGTGAGATAAGCTTTTGTTGAGCTGCCGTTTAGTTTCGACACAAGTGTTTATTCCCAGGGTCATCAGCAGACGTGTGTCGTCTCGTGACCGACTCGCCCCTAGGTTGTTTGCGAGAGCGCTGCTAATCGACGAAAACGAGTGAAACACTTCATTCAACCGAAATGTAATGACAAATGTTTGTCACGTGAAGGTTCGTCAACCGTTATTTATCGAGGTAACTACAGTTCAATTGTGTGACGTCACTTTCGGCAAGTTTACAACAGATTTGAGAACACTTCCTGGTGCAGTCACGTGACATGCATTATGGGCTGAGGGTTGCTCGCTTTACAATGTTGGGTCTGTACCTTAGAAACTTTTTTTTTTTTTATCTTGTGCACCCCGCACTTTTTTGTCATAGCATGAGGAACCCCTCATACGCGTTGATGGTTCTCTAAAAGTAGAACGTAACACCATTAAATAAATAAAAATGAAAAGGTTATTTCGTTTCCTAAATTCCTTTTCACACAAAGATAATTATCAGTATGTTGCCTTGACACCACAAAACATGGAGCTCCTTTGAAGCACACTTTAAACAGGCATTTCATTTAAAACTTTATAAGAAACAAAACACACTTAACAAGAATAATGTGTAGACAACTTTAGCAGGTTTACTTTCTTTTCATCAATCACCTGAGGTTAAAAATGAAACACTTGAGCTAACACAGAATATTTAACATCTTGGAAATAAATTCTTAAAACTGTTTGTACCCCTGCCCTCGTTAGGAAACACTGTCCTAGAAGAGGTGCAGTTACCGCCATACTGGTTGTAAATAAACTGTCCCTTGGGTTAGGGTTAGGGTAACCCTAACTTACCCTTGTATATTACATGCGCTTTAGTTTCCTTACTCAATTACTGATGAAGCAGCACAAATCTCTTGGTCAAGAACGCTAAAACATGGTAACAGAGGCTCAAAATTGCACCTACAACCTTTGGGTCGAGAGATGACATCCAGGCGTAACGTAGAGGCCTTCAAAAAGGTGATAATTTATTTGTCAGATTAACCTGCCCGCCTGTTGTTTTGGCGCTACTAAATTATTTCTAGTTTATATTGATGTCATACATTTCAAGTTAAAGACGTTTTTTGAAACACCCCATGATGTGGTGTAGTTTTGTACAACTAAACAAATACTAATGCATATTGGCCAGAAATTTGCAAATGTAGTTGCGTAACTCCAGCTTTCTTCTTGTTTTGATTACATTTATCCCCAATTAAGATGCCTGACTAATCCCTTTTATAGGTAGAACTCTCCCTCCCTGCAAAGCAGGAAATTAAGGGCTATTTTTGACTCATTAAGGCCTTGGTGTTTTCCCCCACCAGCGTGTGTAAGGTACAAGCTGATATCCGAACCCAAAATCACGGATAATCAGTTTGGCAAATACGTTCTGCTCTATCGCTATGAAGCAAGCAGTCATTCTTGTTTAAAAACTCATCTTAAATAAGAAGCCTTTAGGGAATGTAGGGTCATTTGTTCCAGAGCAAAGACATGTTTTGGATTATAATTCTTGATGACAAATAATACTATGATGCGAGATATTCACCCACCTACACTACAGTGCTAGCAAGTGGCAAATAAAGGAAAAAGTCAAATGGCTGATACATTTCACTTTTATCGAGATTATGGAATAAACTACTAGTTCTAAATATAAAGCTCTAACCTTATAGTTCAATTTTGGAAAATGTACTTTAACAGCTGCCTCCTTGTATCTTTAAACCACCGGGAAATAAAACATACATCTTAATATTTTGTGACATTTTTTTTTCTTAAAAAGTGCAAAATGGTCATTTCACTTTCAAATACAGGATGTGATAGTTTTGTGTGGGCTTGTACTTGTACAACCAGAGTCATGGCTGGCCAATTTGAGAGACTTAAGAACCCTGCTGAGAGTCATATGATGCTGCAGCATACGTGACCAAGCACAATCGTGACTGCGACAGGCTGCCTGTCTGTGTGCTTCTCTTCCAGTTGCCGACGAGCGCGAGGGAAGATGCCTCGGATAGCGGTCGTACCAGATGCCCACAGTCACGTCCTGGCAGAATTCGACTGCCTCGATCCTCTCCTTTCCACTCTGCGCTTAGACTCTGGCAGACTCAAGGTAGCGCAAATCACCAAAGTTCAGACTATAAGATGCGTCTTGTTTATGGAAATTGACTTCCTAAGCACAACCTGAAAGTTTTGTACGCGCGTTCTCGTGTCATTCGAAAGTGTAATGTGAGGGTATTTTCACATATTGTCATTATTTGACTTTTTTGTAGCTATCCATTTCTGTTGAGTTAAGCATAGGAGGACCACATATATTAAAAACAAACAAACAGGACACTCCTATTTTGCTGAAAATTGAATACAGGTATACAACAAATTCTCACCAAGAACTATTTATAACAAATTTAATCGCTAGTCAATCTGGTGACCAGTAGTGGTGTTATTACTAAGGCTAATGCTAATTGCTATCTTGGTTGACAGTTAACAACGCTACGTTTACCTCGCGCCGGTCCCACATTGTAACAAATTGGAACTATGCCACCAGAAAATCTCAATTTGCGTTCAGTCTGACCGGCAACCACAGCATTAGACTACTAGGACTACATTTCCTCTGATTCTTAGGCACGGAAGCAGGAAGTAGTTCTAGTTTTTGGTATGACGGAAACACAGCTGTTAGCGATTTAGATGAGAATTTGAAAGTAAATAGGAAAGAATTTAACAGCTAAATTCCCTTTCAATTTTATTTTATTTTTTTGTATGAATTGCGATGACAACTGTGTGATTGACACTCACATGGCCCAAAATGGGACGGGACCTGAATAAAAACGGCGGGACAAAACATTGGGACTAGCAAAATCCGCCTGGTCTCGGGACACAAGACCAAACGTGGGACTGTCTCGTCACCCTAGTTGTGGATGACCTGTAGCTTATAGTTAACATCGTGTTTCATTTTAATATTTTGAAGCAGATTTATTATTTATTTGAAGCAACCCCCTTTTCTCCCGGCTGTGTTTATATTTGTTTACGTTTTGGAGCAATTAGCATTAGAATATAGCTAAGTTTCATCATTATTTACAAACCTGTTGAAAACACTGGGAAAAAAGCGCTCATTGCAACATGGCCCTGGTTGTTCTCTTATACTCTGCTGCCACCTGCTGGCCGTTTTTTTTGTAATAACTGCCATTGCTTTAAGCCACCTCTTCAGGTCAGAAGCTGTATTAAAGCCTTCTGTATGCTCTAGCATAAAAAAAAAAACTAATCATAAAAACGTAAAAATACGTTTTTGGGAGTGCAGGACAAAGTATTAAAAACGTAATTATAAATTTTTGGTTTTGATATTTCCTTTACGTTGTGTTTCAGTGCACATGTCTGGCTGTGTCGAGGAAGTGGCTAGCATTAGGAACATCGGCCGGTGGCTTGCACCTGATTCAGAGGGAGGGCTGGAAACAAAGACTTATACTTACCCACAAGGTAATATGTGACTCAATGTTGAGCGGATTCATGAAAGTCATTTCTGATTAATTGACAAGACCTCCCTTTCAGGAAGGGTCTATTACTCAGGTGTCGTGCTGTCCACATGACGAAGACTTCATTGCTGTTGCAACAAGGTAAACGTTGCACAGGAAGTGCATTTTACTGGTCGATATCTTTATGATTGACAATGTGGGGATCCAGTCAGGGTGTGGTGGTGGTGTGGGAGCTGCAGCTGGAACGGCGTGGACGTCCCGAGAGAGTGAGCGTGTCCTGGGAGCACAGGGGCCAGAACATCACGGCGCTCTGTTGGGACACCAACGCGCTCAAGGTTTTTGTCGGAGACTCGGCAGGCAAGGTGTCTTTTCTCCGGGCAGGATCGACTAAGATGGGAAAGGTACTCCCAACAAAATATTCTGCCTTCATTTGTTGCTAACTCATTCACTGCCATTGACGGATATAGACGTCAAAAATTAATTTGAACTATTTCGATTAGTTTCACTTTTTTTCTCCACTTTTGTTAACAAGAGTATGCAAACCTAGATTTTTTTTTTAATTGTACATTTAGAACAGATAACTAATGAGTTAACTATTGGAAAAAAAGATTATTAAAAATTAGGGGTGTGAGACGATTACAAATCTTAACTGTAATTAATCGCATGACTTTAATAGTTAACTCACAATTAATTACAAATTTTATATCTGTTCTAAATGTACAATAAAAAAATTCTAGGTTTTTATACTCTTGTTAACAAAAGTGGAAAAAATGTGAAACTAATAGCAATAGTTCAAATTAATTTTTGACGTCTATAGCCGTCAATGGCAGTGATTGAGTTAAAGCTGCTCTATGTAACAATTTTGCCAAAAACTCTTCTTTCTTCTTTACAGTAGCATTTTTATTTGACCATTTATGATGGAAACATCTTCTAAATGCACTATGGGCAGTCCCGCACGCCTCTGGATTCGGGTTTGAATTTCCCGCCCTCTGTCTGCAGATGTGACATAATGTGCGCATTGTGGATGTGAAGAAGGGAATGTGCAGTTTAATTTTTCGGCTACAGGTGGCAGTAGCGATTCAAAATTCAACCTTCTGCATTGACAGGTTTAATTTGTTTGAAATTTGTTGTATCTTTTGTCGTTTAAAGAACCACAGATTGGGTCTTATTTTTCCCCTCCTCTCTCATGTTTCCTTTTTTCCATCTAAGTTTCCTGTTCTGTCTCCCTCTTTTTGCCATTTTTTTCCCAAACATGTGTATAGGTTATAGGTTTGATATGATTAAAAAAACAAAAAAAAAAACATTGAGTGTATATATATTTAAATTCCTTTGCATTCTTGTTTTTTTTTTTTTTTTGCTAGCTAATTGGCTTCCTTTTTTTTTACTACTGTATCACATGATCGAGGTGAGTGGTGAGTAATAAAAAAAAATTAATAATTTTTGTCCAGTTTCTCTGTGCAGCTTGCTACTAAATGAACTATGAACTGGGACAAGTGGTTTTGGAACGCTGCAGTAGACTAAATTTTTTTTATTAAATCTCATTAATTAAATTGTGTTGTGATTTTACGTTATAGTGAAAGTCGTATAAATTCCACTATAGCAGATTTTTTTTTTTTAAATGATGATTTCATAATTAAAAAAATATTTTTGTCGTTTGTTGTACAGGGATCAGGATTTGTTATGTTTCCTGTTCAGACTATCACCACCGTTGACTCCAAAGTGGTTCAGCTTGGGTACCAGGAAGGTCGGCTGCTGGTGTCCTCTCTGAGCCGCTGTTACCTCTGTGATACCGACAGGTGAGTTTGGTGAGCTCTTTACTAAACTGAAGAGCTACTTTCCGGATACACACCTAAATGTCAGTTTTGCTCAACTGACCTTTAATTATGCCAATAATAATGAACAATATTGTATCTAAATTCTGACTTGAAGTGGAAGTCAACCTTAAACATTTCTTGACAATCATATGTTATATGTGACCTCTCTAATCCAAACATGACATTTTGATTAATATTACATTTGTGGAATATGATTCATGAAGCAAAATCCAGCCGTTATTATCCATCTCAGGGGGGCGGCTATTTTGCCACTTGCTGTCGACTGAAGATGACATCACAGTTGCTCAGGCGTCAGGCAATGACCAATCACAGGTCACCTGGTTGTCACCTGAGCTCAACAGCAAGTGGCAAAATGGCCGCCTTCTGATATTGGAAAAACTGCTGGATTTCACTGCTTAACTCATATTCCACAGATGTAATATTAATCAGAATACCATAGAGTAGTGGGGCTGCATAGAACATAATTGTCATCATCAAGAATTTTTTTCTCATTTTGTAATTCTGTTTCCCCCCCCTAAAGAAGTAATTGTATTTAGAAGTAACATCACAATCATCTTTCTTCATGCTTTAATATCCTGTCGCCAGGGAGAAATTTTGGCGCGTGGGGAACAAAGAGCGTGACGGGGACTACGGAGCTTGTTTTTTCCCTCAAAACAAGGGATTGCTGGCGGGTCAGCCGCCGCTGCTCTACTGTGCCCGGCCGGGGTCTCGGATATGGGAAGCCAGTTTTAATGGCGAGGTTTTAAGCACGCAGCAGTTCAAACAGGTGCTCAACTGCCCTCCTCTACCTCTTGTTACATACAGGTAATAACCTCCGGGGTCTTGGAGGTAAAGTTACTGCTAAACTAATTGTTTTTCTTTTTTGTAAGTGAAATAACACTGAAGGCCTTTAAAAGTCTGTGATGTCTGCAGAAATGAGCCACAATACAATCCAGGCCAGAAGAGCCCCCAATCCATTGCCTTCCCAAAATTACTATATTTTGGGTAAGAGTCATTTTGGTTGATTCATACACAGCGTGTGAAATCAAAACACAATTTCTCAAGAAATAATGGAAGAAGCAATTGACCACTTGTATTTTGTTTTGTTTTGTTTTTTTGACAGAGACCAAAACTTGCTTACCTGGACTGATTCAGCCATTTATATTTTTACACCTCACAATGGCCAAGTTCTTCTATGGACAGAGCTCAAAGGTGAATGACATTGTTACTCACACACGCAAATATTTACAGTAAATGCCACCATCAAGCTGCTTTTTTTTCCCTCCGGTTTTGCAGACGTGGTGGACATCGCAGTCTACCGCAACGAGCTCTTCTGCCTCCACAGCGGCGGCCGTCTGTCCCATCTGTCCCTGCTGTCGGCAGAACGCTGCGTTGAACGCCTCCTGCGACGGGAGTCCTGGGTTCTGGCGGCTTCCGTCTGCTGTATCTTCCAGCACACCATCTGCGTCAGTCGGGTACGCCGGCTTGTATTTCCACAGATGTGCGTGCGCGCGTGCGGTCCAAAACCTGTGATGTCATTTTGCTGCTGTCATGTTGAATATCTGGATAAGTACACGACCTTCTGTATGTATAGGAAATTAAGTAGGCCTAATTTTTTTATAAATAATATTCTAACCAGGCTTGGGGAATAACGGAATACATGTACCACCGTTACGTAATTAGATTATTAAAAAAAAAGATGTAAAATGTATTCCATTACAGTTACAGGAAAGTACATTTAATCAAAATGGGGATTACTTCGAGGGATTCCAATTTCTACGATGAGAGCGAGAACGAGAGAGAACAGTGTTTCCCATCTTTCGGCAATTAATTTGATGATCTTTCAGGATCGTTTTTAAACGTATTTATTTTGATATTACTGTAACGACGAAGCAAGGTCAAACTGTCATTTGGGAACTGTAGTTTACTTTATTACACAATACTTTCTAAAAAATGCTCCATATATGGAGGGGGGGAGATCTAATACTAAAACTAATAAAAAAGAAACTAAAATGAAGCATTTTTTAAATTATAAAAACTAACAATCCTGCTCTAAGAACAAAAGAAGACTAATTGAATTTGAGTACAAAAGTTAAGACGAAATTAAAAACTTATTATAATAAAAAATTCAAGACTTTTGTCACTCTTCATAGAGGTCAGTTGTTATATATATTTTTTTATATTTATATTTTTAAAGTCTCAATAAAAATAGTGTTCTTCCCCTAAATGCATACCAAGCAGAACCAGTAGTTCTCTCATTAAAAAATCAGTGCTTCTCAAATAGGGAAGCGTAATAGCACATCCACTACACTAGGTGGCATTGGGCGCGCTCATTGTCTGAGAGTTCGGAATGAATTTTAGCTCTTCTACAAAAGTGTACTTACACCAATTTTATGGACAAATGATACTATTTATAATCGTGCCGAAGAGTTGAGGCGCGCAATATTTTCTTCTTTCCCGGGCGGGCGTAACAAAGAATAATTGAGAAACATTGCAACTAAATGCCTGTCTCTGATTGGTGCTTTCTGAACACAAACCTTATTTTTGTCTAATTCAGGCCAGAAAATCAATTCCCATGGAGCGCCTGGAACACCTTCACTCCCAGCTCAGTTCCAGCACTCACCCCGAGTTGATCGGCCAACTGGATGAGGTGATGGCCAAGCTGGAACCCCTGGACTCGGCCTGCAGCAGCCGCAGAAGCAGCATCTCATCACACGTATGTGAAAATCACACTTGATGACGGTTGTGTTTTCGTCGTTCGAGTCTCGCTTCTTGTAAAAATCCAGGAGAGCTTCAACGTGCTGGACTGCGGGATCTACCGAGTGATCAGTCGTCGAGGGAGCCAGTCCGACGATGAGACGGGCTCGCTGGTGAATCAGTCCACGTCGGAGGAAGAGAGGCTGAAAGAGTTCAGCTTTGCGCAGGAAGAAGATCAAGCGGACCACGGTAGGAGTCACTTAAACTGCAGGCGCCTGCTTTGAATTCGGGATAGACCGGCCCAGCAGATAATCGGCGCCGATATTCAGCATTCTATGAATATGGGCATCGGCCTCTTTTTTTGATTTGATGGCCGATATGAAAAACTGTTATTTTTGCTCCGATGGGTGCTTTTCTCCTCAGTCTGCTCTGTGTCCCTGCAGCATTGGCCCGCCCACAGCACCATCTGATTGGTTGCAGCCAATAAGCAGGAATTAGCGGCTATTAGCCTGCGAGCTAACGGCTAGCTCGCACATTAGCAGCTATTTGGTAGTTAGCGTGCGGGTGAATGGTTAGCCCGCAAGCTAACCGTTAGCTCGCAAATTAACGGCTATTAGGTTAGCCGGTGAGCTAACGGTTAGCTCGCACGCTAACCCAATAGCAGTTTTTTAGCGGCTATTTGGGAGTTATTTCGGGGTTAATGTGTGGGTGAATGGTTAGCCCGCGAACTAACCGGATAGCTCGCGAATTACCGCATATTAGGTTAGCCCGTGAGCTAATGGTTAGCTCGTACGCTAACCTAATAGCTGTTTTTTAGCGGCTATTTGTGAGTTATCCCGGGGTTAGCATGTGGGTAAATGGTTAGCCCGCAAGCTAACCGGCTAGCTCGCGAATTAAAGGCTATTAGATTAGCCTGTGAGCTAACTGTTAGCTTGCGCGCTAAAAAGCATATCTGTCTATCTCTACTTTGAATGTGCCAGTCCAACATAATGAACATGTAGTTGATGCCATGTGAGAAATTCAATTTAATTTGGACTTTTTATCAAGCACAATCTTCTGGAGTGCTCTTCTCTGTGTCATATGCATCACCAGCTGTGTTCAGTTTTATTTGTATTGCACAGCATTGACCCCCCCAGGTACCCCAGCCACATGCATGTGGTTTCCACCCTCTCATCGTATTCCATCCATCTTTGTGTTTGTCCTCTGGCTCTCGCCCCGATCTCCATTCAGATCCGCAGAGCGGCGAGCGCGCGGAAACCGAGCGAGCCGAGCAGGGCCTGCCATTCCATCTGCCCCTCTCATTCCGCACCAAACCCCCCCGCATTGCACTGCAGGCCGTCAAAGACAGGTGAACAAAGTGTCGCAGCAGCTGCCGTGCGGGAGCAGAAGGGTCCTAAGAGTTTTGGACTTTTATTTTGTTTTGGCTTTTTTTTTTTTCAGATTTGGTTAGTCTTAGTTTATTTTTAGAGCAGGTTTGTTAGTTTTTAGAAGGGACCAACCGATTAACTCATTCACTGCCATTGATGGCTATAGACGTCAAAAATGCAGTTGAACTATTTCTATGGGTTTCAAAAAAAAAATCCACTTTTGTTAAGAGTATGAAAACCTAGAAATTTTTTAATGTACATCTAGAACAGGTATAAAATTTGTGATTCATCTTGAGTTAACTCGTGAAGTCATGTGATTAATTACAACTAAAAAAAATTAATCGCCTGATGCCCCTAATAAAAAAAAAGAAAAGGAAAGATCATTAAAAATTAGGGGCGTCAGACAATTACATTTTTCAATTGTAATTAATCGCATGATTTCAATAGTTAACTCATGATTAATCACACATTTTACATCTGTTCTAAATGTACAATACACTCAAAAAATGTGAAACTAATACAAATAGTTCAAATGTTTTTTTTACGTCTACAGCTGTCAATGGCAGTGAATGAGTTAATTGGCTGGATGATTTTAATTGGCCAATATTGACTCCTTTAAAATTAATTAAATCATATTGGTTTTTGATTCTTTTTTCTTTTTTTTTTTACACATTACAACATAAGGCAAAGATAATAATGTTTAAAGCACGCATTAATGGACCGGGAAAAAAAAGTTATTTTATTGATGTATATATTTTTAATTAATCTGCCTATTAATTGATTTTCTGAATTTTATTCTGCCAAACAAAAAATAATAATAAAAATATCTATATCAGTCAGGCCCTAATTTTTCTTTTTTCAAAAATGTTTTATTTTAATTTAGTTTTTATTAGTTTTAGTCTTAGTTTTTATACAAGATTTAACTCATTCACTGCCATTGACGGGTTTAGATGTCAAAAATTCTATTTAATAAAACTATTTCTATTAGTTTCACATTTTTTCCACTTTTGTTAACAAGAGTATGAAAACTTAGAAAAAAGTTTTTAATTGTACATTTAGACCAGATATGAAATTTGTGATTAATCGTGAGTTAACTATTGAAGTTGTGCGATTAATTACAATTAAAACTAAACTAATCAATTGTAATTAATCACATGACTATAATAGTTAACTCACGATTAATCACAAATGTTATATCCGGTCTAAATGTACAATATTTTTTCCCTTAGGTTTTCATACTCTTAACAAAAGTGGAAAAGAATGTTAAACTAATAGAAATACTTCAAATGAATTTTTGACGTCTGTAGCCGTCAATGGGAGATGAATATGATAAATGAGTAAAAAAAAAAAAAAAAAAAAAGTCGCAATAATTACTGTTTGTAATATTAAAACTTTTTTTTTTTTTTTTTAATTGTTAGATGAACAACCATCCACAAAATAAAAAACTATACAGGTAGGTACCAAAAACATGATTATATATTTTTATTTATTTTTATTTTTAATGGCAGCGCTTCCCAATGGCGTTGCTTCTGGGTGAAAGAATTCCCAAAAGACCGTTCAGACGGCGTAAGGTGGTACAGCTGTTATAAAAACATGCAAAATGAATACATTTTCAACATTAAAAGCTCATAGGATACTTTCGTTATAATTATGGTTACTTTTGTAAATGGAGAATGTATTTTCACTTGACCCCCCCCCCCCCCAAGACAATTCTATTTTAGTTTTAGTTATTTGCTTACTGGCTTTTACTCGAAACAATGAACTGAAACTTAACAGAAACGAGCGACTGAGCTGTAGCAGTGGCTTTTTAACTTCCCCTTTCCCGTGAAGATTTCAACCCACGTCAGTTTTATTTCCATGTCGTTCATCTGTTTGTAAAAATGTGGCACGTTTCATTTCCAAGCATCACGCTCATTTTGCCAACCGGTCGTGCATGTTAGTTGCCCTGACAATCTCATTGAATTCCGCCACCCGCTCCCTCTCAGTGTTTCTAGTTTTGTCAAGAAGACAACCGAGAAGATAAACACGCTCCAGATGAATTCTGAGCTCTGGCAGCGACCGGAATTTAGAGAAAGTGCTCACGCTGAGATGTCTGCCACATCTTCTCCGTACTTTGAGGAAGCAGATATTGAGTGAGTACACCAAGATTCACTTGGAAGTCGTTCGCATTTTGGGGCATGTGATTAAATTGCTGACAATCAACTTGTTGTCACAGTGTTGACACAGACGTGCCCAACACGGAGTCTGAACTGCTCCAGCTTCAGTCAGCCACTGAGCGGGCCATGTAAGTACTTTTTAGTATTTTAGTTTATTTTATGACAGAAAATCTTGAGATAATAAGGTTCAAAGTATTCCTAATTGAGCGGTTCACCTAGATTTGTGAAAATTGTGAGGCATAAATACTATGGGTGGGAATCTTTGAATGTCTCACGATTCGATTCAGAATCGATTCAAAATGAGTTGATTGACAATGATTTTTGCTTCAATTTATAGATATTCAAGGAATAGTAATGATCTACTCCAGTCTGACTTGCTAATGCTAATTAGCGCGCTACTTGCAGGCACTTTTATCACTCAAAAGAACGGCTCCACGCTGCAAAAAAACAACTTTTATTGGAATAACTTGATCGTGACTTTTTCCTTGTACTCTCTAATGTGGCCACAACTTAACAGTGTATCAGGCCGCGTGAAACCACACTGCCCCTAAGTGGCCAAATCGGGTACAACATGAACAGCGCTCCCAATAAAGGCACACACAAACAAAGGGAAGAAAGTATAAAATAATTGAAATAAAATCGATTTTTGGGATATTTAAAATCGATTCTGAATCGTACTAAATGAGAATCAATTTTTTGGGGCACACCCCTAAAATACATCATCAACCCAATACCTAAAAAACTAAGTATTTGGCAGCCATATGCTAAACCTAACATGAGGTCAGCCATTTTGAATTTATTTTGAAATTGTGTGCCAATTTTGCCCTCTTAAAGAGGTCTTAATTTTTCACTACAAAATGTCAAAACTTGGGTGTTTATCTAAAGACATTTAAGATAAAAAGTTATCGAATACTTTTTTTTTTTTTTGCACGCTGTTACCGTGGCTGTTTGCAAAGAAATGATCAAAATCACTCTTTTGCTTGATGTTTACATAAAAGGCTCTTTTTCTCCAGATTTTGGGAAAAGTGTCTAAATTTCTTAAAGCTTACCTGCGTTCTTCTGTTGATTACTAGAGAACGTTGTGTATTCTTCGTTTGGTAAATTTAATGTAAAAATAATCATAGGGTCAGTGCAAATTGCTGGCATTGACTGACTTAATAATAATTACAAATAAGTCAATTTATGTATCATACACATTGCTAGCTTAGCTTGGTATGCACAGCGCATGAAACCCTGTTCTGACATCAGTTACCAGATCCAAGATCCCTCGGTTCTGCTGGATCCAGATTTCCTGGAAGAAAGTCTCCAAGAGTGGTTGAAGGCACTGGAGCGAGTCCTCAGGCCGGCTCAGCCTGAGTCAGATGTTGGAGTTCCTTCAGACATGCATGAAGCCAGACATTCATGGGAACCGCAGAAACCAGAAGAGTCAACAGAACCTACAGAGAGCTCGCTACAAGAGAACACCAAAATCCCTCCAGAGGCGGAGCGCGACTGTCAACTGGCCTCGGAAAACCAGACGGCGGCACATGAAGAAGCCGTTCGATTGGTGTCTCCTAAAGCGTTACCCTCCGATCTCTTGAATAATCTCACTCAGCTGGCTACGCTTTATACAGAGATGAGCTGCTTCAGCAAGGAGGCAGATGCCATGGAGTTGAGCTGCGCCACGTTCCTGCGCCGCTACTTTTTCTTGCTGGACCAAGAGCGCATTAGACGCATGTGTCTGCTCTGCTGCCAGGAGCAGGACGACGTGCAGAGGTGCTTTGTCGAGGCCATGCTAGGTAAAAAAAAAAAAAATCAAAAAAACTCATTTTTGTCACTCATCACGTGAATATGGTGTAAAATGGTAGCGTTTTAGGTAGGGATAGACCGTTAGCTCGCGAGCTAACCTAATAACCGTTTTTTTAGCGGCTATTGGGAGTTATCCCTGGGTTAGTGTGTGGGTAAACGGTTAGCCCGCGAGCTAACAGTTCGCGAATAAGCAGTTATTTGGGAGTTAGCGTGCTGGTGAATGATTAGCCCGCAAGCCAACTGTTAGCTCGCGAATAGCGGCTATTAGCCCACGTGCTAACCGGCTAGCTTGTAAATTAAAAACTATTAGGTTAGCTCGCGGGCTAACTTAATAGCCATTATTTAGCAGCTATTTGGGAGTTATCCCGGGGGTTAGCGTGTGGGTGAACGGTTAGCCCGCGAGCTAACAGTTAGCGGCTATTTGGGAGTTACTTTTGCGGTAGCCACATAGTTGGTGCTAAAGCTGATGGCAAACAAAAAACTCTAAACATGTTGCAAATCACAAAAGCTGTTTAATAAACACGTCCTTGAAAGCATTTAAGCAATCAAGTGCTAGAGTTTTTATTATTTTATTCTTAAAAATTTTGACACCAACTTTTTTTTCTGCAAATATATATTGTCTTTAAATATCGGTTATCGGCCTCCCTGACTACCGATAATCTGTATCGGCCATAAAAAAAGCATATCGGTCTATCTCTAGTTTTAGGATAAACCTAAAATACACTATAGCGGAACCTTTGTTTTGGTATGCTGTAGTTTTTGAATGTTTCTGTTTTTGACACATTTTTTCATGTTAATTTTGGTTACAAAACATTTTATAAGTTGTGTAGAATGTGTGCGACAATGTTAGCAACTCATAACAATAACCACCCAGTCTGCTTGGCAAAAACATCATGTCAAAAAGCAGACCTTCAAAATAAAAGATCGCTGTATATTTGCAGTTGAACTACACATTCTTTGGCCAGGTGGCGGCTTATTTATCAGTCACACTAAAAAATATATATTAGGAATGAGCCGGATATCCGTACATCACGAGTAGCCCCGATATAATTCCTTATTATCAATATCCGTGCTCCAGCGCTCCTCTCTCACTGCAGACTGCTTCTTTTTTCTTTTTATAAAAACTTTGAAAAATAGTTCTTACTTTTGTGATCAAAAGCACCGATTTGAATCTCAATCAAGCTTTTGCCAATAGTTTCCAAATAAACAAATTCGAGCAACTTTTAATCAATCCATATTAAAAAAAATACTATCGAGGTAAGCCCCACGTGTGCCACGCCCACGTCCGGTTTATGCCACGCCCCCTCTTCGAATACAACTACGGATCATTTGGATGGTTATCCAGATCGATAGTGGTGTACTTGCTCGTCCCTCATATATATATATACACTTTCAGTGTGGCTTCTCAACTGTTATACTGTCGTGCTTTTATTTTGAAGGCCTGACTGTTGACAGGTTGTTACGTCCCAACTTTTCATAGTAAATTTGAACAATAATTGAACAAACAATTCTTAACTTCTGATTTCAAAACTAGTAATCTATCAATCTGTCGTTTATGTAATATGATGAGACAATTACACATTTATTTGTTTTTTGGTTTGCCCGTGACAAAACTGTGTTTGACACCCAGAGACCAGCAGAACGTTTTACAATTTTTACACAATGAAATGGAAAAAGCTCATAAAAGTTGTCTTTTTTTCCCCAAAGGTGTGACGCAGTCCAGTAAAGTGGTGGAAATCATTCACAAAGGAGATTTACAGAGATCGCTTCGCTACCTGCGAGAACTGCAGCCCTGGAGTCCTCCGGTTCTGCTCGCTCACTTGCACAGGTCGGTCCAAATCCCGATTGTCTGCGTGAGCGACTTCTACAGAGTACGTCATTGAATACGTGGACCTCCAGGTTGTACGGGAAGCACGGGGAGGCGGCTGTCCGCTCCTTCCCCCCCTTCTATCCCACCATCGTCCCAGCGGATGTGATGCGGATGGCTCACAAAAGCCACTTCTTGGCCTATTTGGATAATCTGGTCCTGTCCCAACCAGAGGAGCTCAGGTACACCCGCATCTCGGCACTTTCAAACAATCCGCACTCGACTATGCATTTTGATGAATTCTCCCTAGGCTGCCGTTCCTGCAGTCTCTTCTTGAGCCCGAATCACTGCGTGAAGAGTGGCTTGAGCTGGCCCTTACCCACGATGCACCTCAGCGCTGCGATACGTTGACTCCCGAAGGACAGCCGAGGTCTGCTTAAATCTGTTGAACAGCGACTTGCTGTATTTTTGATGTTGTCTTTTATTAGCTCTCATTTTAGCATCGTCAACATTTTCAAACTCGCACCCGGCGTGAAATGACCTCTTTTGCAGATGGAATTCTCATTGCTTCAGTTGGGGTTACGGGCGCCTCCTGTTTCTGCTCATCCAACTTCCCGCAGACTTGTCGTCCAAGGAGAAGATGGCAGAAACGTGCCGCAGTCACGGGTACTTCAAACTTCTCAAGTTTATCCGCCTGAGCTCTGAGCAGCAGCTGAATCACATTTATGAAGAGAAGTGTTCTTCCGATTTTAGTTGTAAACTCTGTTCGGACCTTTGCTAGAAAATCTCTATATAAAACCAATTTATTATTAGTAGTAGTAGTAGTAGTAGTAGTAATAATGGTGGTCGTAGTAGTTTTCTCTCATTTTCACTACAAAGTTTAAATTCCATGTCATGTGACATTGTGTCATCAGTTACTGGACAGGTTATATCCACCTTTGTTGTGAGCTGCAGCGCCGAAGCGAAGCTTTTGCAACAATCTGTCAGTTGGATGACATCAGCCTACTGGAGGAGCCGAATGGTGGGTTTTCGGTTTCCTCGTTTCCATACCATACACTGGCCATCAAAAGCTGTAATTATATCACTGATTTATTTTAATTTTTTTAATAAGGGGTCGCATCTTATCCTCTGTGAAAAACAGTTTCACTGCACCACAGTTTACAGTAGATGTGAAATTCTTCTTCCTTTGTGTCTTCACAACTGTATTATACTGCCCCTAGTGGCCAGGTTGCGCACACCAGAAGAATTCATTAATTAATTGTGATACACCAACATTACTACTAGGGGTGCGAATCTTTGAATGTCTCACGATTCGATTCCGATTTTTAGGTCTGCGATTCCATTAAGCATGATTTTTGATTCAAAATGATTTGATTGGCAATGATTTTTGCTTCAATCTATAATAGATGTGCAAAGAATTGTAATATTCTACTCCAGTCTGACTCGTTAATGCAAATTAGCGCGCTACCCGCGGCACTTTTATCACTCAAAAGAACGGCTCCACGCTGCAAAAAAACTACTTTTAATGGAATGACTTGATCGTGACTTTTTCCTTCTACTGTCTAATGTGCTACAACTTAGCACTGTATTAGACCGCGTGGAACCACACTGCCACTAAGTGGCCAAATCGGGTACAACATGAACAGCGCTCCAAATAAAGGCACGCACAAAGGCAAGATGGTATAAAATAATTTAAATAAAATCGATTTTGGGACATTCGAAATCGATTCTGAATATTAAATATTAACTCATTCACTGCCATAAATTCATTTTAAAAAAAGATTAAAAATTAGGGGTGACGGGATTAAAAAAAATTCTCGTAATTAATCGCATGACTTAAATAGTTAACTCACGATTAATCACAAATTTTATGTCTGTTCTAAATGTACAATAAAAAATTCTAGGTTTTCATACTCTTGTTAAAAGTGGAAAAAAATGTTGAACTAATAGAAAGAGTTAAAATGAATTTTTGACGTTTATAGCCATCAAGGCAGTGAATGAATAAAAAAGAAAAAGAAAAGACTTAAAAATTCGGGGCATCAGGCGATATATATATATATATATATATAAATAATAGTACCTAATAAAATGAATAAATAAAATACAGATTTTACATCTAGGCGTGGAGCCTCTAAACTTGGCCGAGTGGAGGCTGTTGATCCAGCTGGCTCAGGACGGCAGCCGAACGTCAGACACTTTGTCCAACGGCTCCGCGGACCGCAGCACAAAGATCAGCCCCGAGGCCCTGACCCTGCGGCTGGCCCGCACGGCCGGGCCGGAGCGCGCCGTGGCCGTCCTGGAGGAGTGCGGAGTGCAGCTGAGTCTTTCTCCTCACTCGCAGCTGGTGTGCGAGCTGCTGAAGGTGGCTGAGAAGAGGCAGCGGTGAGTCGGGCCTCGAGCTTGCGTTATGCGGAGAAAGTCGTGCAAGCGTTACATAATACTTGTGGATGTCGTTAAAGGCTATTTGCTACTAAAATTTTGCATGTGACGTGTTGAGTCGTATCTTGTGTTTCAGGGCAACCATTCAGACGATGCTCGAGCGCTGCGATCGCTTCCTGTGGTCCCAACACGCATGAGATGCCAGCATTTTACGCGAGCGTCACCTCAAACTGATACGGACTAATTTATTTGCTTTTTTACTAATGAAGGTACTACTACTCACCCTTGAAACTAAAATAAAAAAATGTTAACTGCTCGTATTTTGCACGGAAATCATCTTGTTTGAAAATGAATGTAATGTTGGTGCAATACTGATTTTTCTGTTTGTTTTGCATGTACCGAAGACCTTAACGGTAATATTACTATATGTTCTAACCAGGTATTATTTAAATAAATAAATAAAAATACACGCATTATGTACCATGAAGTTGCCTTTTATGTTTTAGCGTAGGCTCTAATCAGGACTTGCATTATAGAAAACTGACAGCTGACGCAGCCTGACACTTTCAACATTTTTTATAAAAACAAAAATTGTGATGCCTTTTTTTTTTTTTTAACCAGAACAATTGATTCTAAGTGGATGTTTTTGGATGTGACATATGAAAGCACACAGCAGATGAAGCTAATGTGGATCAACATTAATGACACCTGATTCCTGTGATCTTATCACACACCTGCCGCATCAAAGGAGCAAATTGGGGATTCACATTTTAATGTTCTCCTTTTATAACTTTCTTATGAGTCACCTCGACCCTTTCAACCTCATTCCTGCGTCAAACTGCCAAACTGAAGGCAAGAATTCCTTCCTCCGACTCCGACTGGCACACAAACAATCAGCCGCTTTCAAGCTTTTTACGGACTTGCACACTTAAGGCACACTGCTCGCTGATGGAATTTAATTTAATTTATTTATTGTCTTAGATTATAACTACAGATGCAAATACAGCTTAATTTAGTTTTAAAAAAAAGTAAAGTACAAACAAATCTAGTTTTCTAGACCCAAAGTTAATTAGTATAGACACTTCCAAACATACGACGTTTGTGATATTTCCACAATGCAACGCACTTTACACGGTGAAAGCAAACAGCGTGTTGCATTGTTTTTATCTGTGCCTAGCATTCAAACCAGGCAGATTGTTAGTAACTCAAACGACATTTCATCATTCTTTGAAATCAAAATAATCCTCATAAATGAAATTAAAAAGTCCAATGCTTTTCAATGAGGGAGAGCCAGCTTTCCCAGAGTACGACCGCCATTTTGACTTATGACGTACTTGTGACATAAACTCGGAAAAGTGCCGGTAGTACTTTTTTTTTTTTTTAATTAAAAAAAGAAAAGAAAAAGCAAACGTTTTCAGGAGTGAGACAACCTTACCTTTGATTCACAAATTCGGCGACTTTGCCCATAAAAACACACACACACACACACACACACACACACACACACACACGCACACACACGCACACACACGCGCACACACACACACACACACACACACACACACACACACACACACACACACACACACTAAAAAAAAAAAAAAAAAATCTTCATGAGAAAAATTACTATCAACTGTAATGTATTAAAACAAAAATAAATAAAGAAAATCATTTGCTCGTCATAACCTTCAAACTCGAAGAGAAAATGAGCACGAAACATGACATCGTCTTACCTTGTTCTTCTTCTGTGGTGTCTATTAGTGGTTGGCAAATCAGCTGACGGTAAACAACCCAATGCTGTTTTATAGTTTGCTGGCGCCATCTAGCGGTGGAGGTTTAAAGAAGCACAACTGACACACTTTGATTTGTTTGAAATGATCCTAACATGACAGAATGCTTTTCATCATAAATTGAATTAATTAAAAAAAAAAAAAAAAAAAAACATTGTGAGGCGTAGGCAGCACAGCTTGTTTGATGTTGCCTTCCTGTCACCAGCGGGACTGATAAGGGGATTCTGCACATACCTGCTAGTGTATAAATGGCCATTTGATACACACACACACACACACACACACACACGCTTGCTGGCGCTGGCCATGAGCCTCAGTCAGCACAGCAGTAAGATACTGTTCTGTACCAGCAGCCCGATTTTAACAGGGAGCATATCAAGATGGACATTTTACACGGGGTGAGTTGGTTGAAATTCAGTTTTGTGCTGGATGTCTTCTTTTCAATGTCGACTCCTTGTAGGTGACCATCATCCTGCTCTTGTCCCTCCCATGGCGAGCAATGTCATTTGATAACACCTCAGGTAGGACCTCAGCTCGTTACTTATGGAAAGATGTGAACCGACTACTCAAAATATTTTATATATATTTAGGGTCTATCTACAAGTATGCACTTTGTTCTCACAAGTCAGACATATCAGCTCAATAGTAGTCCGACTGTTAAAAGTTTTTGCCACATGCCGTTTTGGTCCTCCATACTTTTTGGTCCCTTTTTGATGAGTTTCTCGTGGAACTTGGCAAAGGTGATCTTGGGCAAATGCTTGAGATAGTGTACAATATACTCCGCGATCCATCTTGTATCTAGCGCCTAATATAAGGACCAGACGTTGAGCCCCACAATGATGATGTATTTTAATGCATTTTTTTTTTGTGAAAAAACATCCATAGGGACCTCACAGCAGTCGCTGCTGGGGCCCTTATAATAATTAAGTGAGCTTCTTTACTACTGTGCTGCTCTCGCGAGTTGCAACACTACTAGGCCCAACTAGTAATGTTTTCTTTCTGTCTAAAAAAGTGCATGCGGGCTCTGTGTTTGTGGAGGAGGCTCTTCGAAGGGCTATTGAGCTGACCGATGGCGCCTACGCTCGCACAAGCGAAAGGTCCACCACATCTTGCCTGCAACATCTCCCAAAAAGACTTTTTCCCCCAACAGTTTTAACAATGTGCCACTTTTAGGGTGAAGAAGTCTCTGTCAGAAGGTGCCCTGAGACCGACTGATCTGCTGGCTCACTTCAAACAGACCCAAAGCACAAGCAGGGCTCACATCCGGGCCGCCGAGCTGCTGGACAACACGGTGGAGCAGATCAGAGAAATGGTCTACACGAACACTATGATGCAGCCCATTGGTCACGGTATGAAAACTTAAACTAATATGCTTGGCGGACGCTTCATTAGGTACGCCTGCCCACGGTTATGTGTTTGTATAGTATTGTATTTTTTTTATGTGCGGTTGTAAATAACCGTAGGTAGGCAATATGTACAATTTTGCTGGTCCGTCATTCATCAGCACCGTCCCTGGGCATACTTCTTTTTCATTGATATGACTGTGTTTGTCCCGCAAGATCTGCTGAGGGAATCAGATGTAGAGAATCTATTGCAAGCCACTGGCTGCTTGGCTCAACTGCGCACAGCCGGATGTCCGACTGGCTGCGTGGCAGAACGCTACAGATCCATCACTGCCAACTGCAACAACAGGTCAGCTCTTGGTCATTTTCTTTCAAATCTCTTGCTAAAAATCACGCTCAAGTTAATTTTATTTATACAACACTTCAAAAACAACTGCAGCTGAAATACAGTTTTCTACATACGGTTTGTCGTATGGTGTTCCACAAGGTTCGATTTTGGGGGCCCAGCTGTTTTTTTTTAAGTTGATGATTGCTAGTTTATGTGTGACCTTGGTTAAGGAGAGTAAAGCAATTTTAATAGGTACATTTTGTTACTATTCCTCCTGCTCAGACAACATCCCAGATGGGGCTCTGCAAACATTCCCTATTCTCGCTGGTTGCCTCCAGAGTATGAAGACGCATGGGGGACACCAAGAGGCTGGGATCCAAATCACACCTATCACAACTTCAGCCTGCCGCCAGTAAGACACACACTCTAAAAACAGTTTAACAAAACGTTCAACAAAATGCGTCATAAAGGGACCGACCAAACTTCTTCATTTAACCCAAAAAGTTGGGTCAAATAATCAAAATTGGATTGTTTTGCACAACAAATACCCCTACCCCGTTTATTTTACCAACACACAAAAAAAAGGGTTGCTGTGTGATTTAATCATTGGACCTAACTTTTTGGGTTAAAAAAAATAACCCCAAATATAGGTTAAATAAATAACCTCAAAAGTTCAGTAACTGGATTATCTGTTTTGGTTGAATAAATAACCCAAAAAGTTGGGTCATTAAGCTTTTTAGGTTAAATAAATAACCCCAAATGTTGGGTTATTTAACTTTTTGGGTTGAATAAATAACCCCCAAAATTGGGTTATCCGCTTTGGGTTGAATACGTAACCCAAAAAGTTGGGTTATTTAACTTTTTGTGTTGAATAGACAACCTCAACAGGTGGCTCAGTTCCTTTTTTGACCCAACTATTTTAGAGTGCTCCCTCCACCACCACTGTCTTCTCTGTCCTGTTGACAGCAGGTTCGCCCCCTCACCTCTCCTTGTTGGTCTGCGCAGGTCCGACTGGTGTCTCAGGAAGTTCTGTTCACTCACAATGACAACATCTCTCTGGACTCCACTCTGTCCCACCTGCTTGTTGAGTGGGGCCAATGGATTGACCACGACCTCGTGCTGACCCCACAGAGCCCCAGCATGGTGGCTTTCCGGACCGGGGCGGACTGCACCCAGACCTGCAGCCGAGATTTACCCTGCTTTCCCATAGAGGTGTTTCAGCTATAGCTTCTTTTTTTTAATTGTGCAAAACTAGTGCAATGAGTTAAGAGGAGCGACCAGTGGGGCACCCCCCAACCGGGCGGGGGCGGGAAGCGCACCCGCCCACCAAATCCCCTCCCACCCCATCAGTACCCCGGCGGGCATATGGGACCAGCCCGGCGGGGCGATAGGGCTCGCCCCCCGGATACTGGGTTCCGCCCGAGGTACCCGGAGGTCCACCGGAGCGGGGCGGTTACGACACCAACCCATCCACCCTCCCGGCCCCCGGAGCGCCGAGACCCGGGCCACGGATGGAGCCCCCGGCCCAGGGGAGGGGAAGGAAGGCGGACAGGGGAGGGGGAAGGAGACGACAAGAAGGGCAGGGGGCAGCGGCAGGGCCGCAGAGAGGGGGGGAGAGGAGGAGGAAGGGCGACAAGGGAGAAGGAACAGGGAGGCGGAGGATGGGCAGGGAGAGGCGACGAGGCAGAAGCTATAGCTTCTTAAAGGGACTGTTGTGTTTTGTTACAATCAAAAACTTTTCTCCTCAGATTCCACCATCTGATCCTCGTTATGGCATCCAGAGTTGCATGCCCTTCTTCCGCTCTGCTCCGAGTTGTGTGGATGGAGTCGGGCCCCCTCTGCACCGTGAGCAGTTCAACGCCATCACTTCCTTTGTGGACGCCAGTATGGTGTACGGTAGCTCTGACAGTCAGGCTGTGGCGCTACGCGATCACTCCTCGCCTCTCGGCTCGATGGCTTGCAACTCGCAGCACTCGGACGGGGAACTGGCTTATCTGCCCTTCTTGCCACGCCCGCAGACTCATTTGGATCCCTGCGGCCCGAGAGAGGGCTCCGTGCCACGGGACAATGCCACGTCCTGCTTCCAAGCTGGTGAGTCGAGTCCGCGATGGACTATGCATCTCACCAAAAAGTGAGCTGTGATAGTCATTACTCATTAGGGATGAATATTAAAATTGCCACAATATCGTCGTGGTGGTCGTTTCACAATATTAAAGGCACACATCTGTTCAAAAAGGCGAGGTACTATTCCATTTGTGCACTTCTAGCACCTTCTGGTGGTTTGTTTATTAGTGCAGTATAATTTTAATTAGGACTGCGCTGACTGGGGTGGTTATCACTCCTATAAATTGGCCATACCAGCAAATATTTTTCAACATCTTCATAAAAAATAAAAACTTTTGGTCCACTTCATTCGAACACAACATTGTGAACTACACAGACCATGACGGTTTGCGCCGCTGAGCCAATAGGAGCAATGACAACGACATGGCAGGTATCTGTTTTGTACTGAGTAAACCCCTTTTCACACTGCACTCACTCATTTTATTTAGGCTTCCTCCATTGTAAGTATCTGCACATTGTTACTTTGCACAACTGGAGCTGGAGTCATGTTTGACAGGCGATTCAAGAGCCAACGAACATCTCGGCATGGTGGTCCTGCACACACTCTTCCTGCGAGAACACAACCGTCTGGTCAAAAAACTACATGACCTTAACCCTCACTGGAGTCCCGACACCCTCTACCAGGAGGCCCGGAAGATCATAGGTGCCATCCACCAGGTAGAATGCTTCAAACATGGCAGTTTTTTTTTGTGTCCTTCAGTGGCTGACTTAAGTCTTGTTGCTTTCCAGATCCTAACATGGGAGCACTACCTCCCACGAGTCCTCGGAGAGAAGGCCATGTCCAGGCAGATGCCTCCCTACAAGGGTTACGACCCCGACGTGGATCCCAGCATTGCCAACATCTTCGCCACCGCCGCTTTTCGTTTTGCTCACGTCACCGTGCAGCCCATCGTGACCAGGCTTGGGCCCGGGTACGCCGCAAACTCCCAGCATCCCTCGCTCCCCCTGCATCGTTCTTTGTTCGCCTCGTGGAGGGTCGTCCAGGAAGGTCAGATGAGACATGGAAAGGAAGTGGTGTCCTGATATTGATATATGGTGTCGTCATCAGGCGGTATAGACCCAGTGCTGCGCGGCCTCTTGCTATCTCCTGCCAAGCTACAGACTCCTGGTCAGATGATGGTGGAGGAGCTAACAGAGCGTCTTTTTCAGGCGCAAGGCGGAATGCCTCTAGACCTCGGGGCACTCAACCTTCAAAGAGGCCGGGACCACGGCCTGCAAGGTACCAGCGTTGACTCGAAAAGCCCTTCCCGTGTAAACTTTTGCTGACCTTCCTCAACTGATCCCCAACCAGGCTACAGCTCATGGCGAAGGTTCTGCGGTCTCTCCGTTCCCAACGCAACATTGACACTGGCAGACATCCTGGGTAGTCCGATTCTAGCTCACAAATTCCAGAAACTGTATGGAACACCGCATAACATTGACGTGTGGGTGGGGGCCATCTCTGAACCGGCTCTACCCGGAGGCAGAGTGGGACCACTGTTGTCCTGCTTGCTGGCCAGACAGTTCAGAGCTCTGAGAGATGGTGACAGGTAGAGTAATCTCTGCTCAGTCTCTACTTAACTGTTTTAGGCTGCGTTCACATTGCAGGGCCAATTCGGCTTTTTGGTTAAATCCGATCTTTTTATGTACCGTTCACATGACATAAACAAATGCGACATCTAACGTGAACGCAACCGGCCCGTGAAGCGACTCGCATGCGCAAAGAGTTTTGAACGTGCAACTGTTTACAAACTTTTTTTTTTTCATCTCATGTCGCCAGAGGAGCAAGGTTGGAAGAGGTAATAGAAATATTTGGGGGAAATTAGGGGACACTCCCCGACCTCCTCATTTCATTGAGAAGTCTACCGAAGATGACGTTGCGTCATCGCCGTACGTGATGAACCGTCTTGCAGGGCTGAATTTCTACGCCACACACGTCAACTTTATGCTTCATGTTTCAAGTGTGATTAAATTAAAGACAAATAAAAATGTAACACTGTTACTCAAAACAGCCTTGTATATATTCACAGACGTGTCAGTAGTCTCCCTTCCAAGCGCTCTCTCCCGCCCACGTAGAGCGCATATCAGGCTTTTGATGACGTATGAATCAGATGCGTGCGGATGAGCGTTCACAGTGCAGACGCATCGCATACATATCCGATTTATATCCACATACGAAAGACTCCCAGGTCTGGTGTGGAAAAATTTGAATTTTACCGTTCACACTGCATGAAAAAAAATCTGATACTTGTGAAAAAAAATCAAAAAATTGAGCTGCAGTGTGACCGCACCCTTAATCACAAAAAAACTCTTATCTCAGGGGTCTGCAACCTGCGGCTCTGGAGCCACATGTGGCTTTTTTAGTCCTCTCCTGTGGATCTCTAAAAGAATTAGTAGAAATTAAAAATATTTTTTTTCATACTTGGTTTTATTTATTTAGATAAAATATTCTTCAAAGTAATTAATGATTTGGATAAAATATTCATAATTAAATATTTTAAAATGCCAGTCCCAAATTTTAAGTTGTCAGAAAAAGAGAGACGGGAAAAAAAACTCAAAAATGTCCCAAAAGTGCCCATAAAGTGTCCAAAAAATGTGAGGAAAAGATGAAAATTACCATAAAATGTCCATGAAATTGCCCCCAAAAAATGTCAGAGAATTGAATAAAAAGGCAGAAAAAACATTCAAATAGTAACTACGTATAAAATGTCCAAAAACAAAAGAGGAAATCCTGAAAATTACCATAAAATGTCGATAAATTTGCCCCAAAAAGTCTGAAAAATGCTAATATAAAGCTGACACCCCCCTACACACACACACGCACACAAAAAAATAGCCATAAAACATCCAAAACAGGAAGAAGAGAAGCAGAAAATGACCATTGACCATAATATGTCCAGAAAATTGCCCAAAATGTCAGAAATTCAACAGAAAAGCAGAAAAGTCTAAAAGTATGAAAAACGAAGTATAAAAAAATCATTATAATGAAAAAACTGAAAACAAAAGTTAGAAGAAAATAAATGTCCAAAGTATTGGATGCTGCATATTTTTGTGTTACGGTGACTAACGCTAAGACCTTCATCACAATGTTCGAATGTTTTGTGGCTCCAGACCGATTTTTTGTTATTTGGCCTAAAATGTCTCTTTTGGCAGTAATGATCGCCGACCCCTGTCCTCTCTGAAGGTTCTGGTGGGCGAGGACGGGAGTGTTCACCAGCGCGCAGAGGACACACCTCCGCGCCGTCTCTCTGTCCCGAATCATTTGCGACAACAGCCACATCACCCACGTGCCCCAAGACCCCTTCTCACGCACAGAGAACCCAGACGCCATGCTGACCTGCTCCAGCTCGCTCATCCCCAACCTCGACCTCAGCCCGTGGAAAGAACCGCACTCAGGTGAAGACGGTGAACAAAAAAGTAAAGCTCGTCCATAACATTGTCACAATTCGGTAACCTCTCTCCAAGATCCAAACTGCGGTCCCATACCCAGAATTCAGTCCGGCTACTCCCTGCTCTGCGACCATGTGATCATGTATGAGTGTCAACCTGGTTTTGAGCTGCAAGGTTCTTCATCTATCAGCTGTGACGCACAAAGTCAGCAGTGGAGCTCCCCACCGCCAACATGCCAGGGTATACAAATCTTACTTTTAACCCTGGAGAACCCACGGGGTCAAATTTGGCCCCTATAAATTCTGCTACTCAAATAACAAGGACCTTTTTTTTTTTTAAACAAATTTAACGTCAAAGGTCCAGAGTGCCACTTCTGACCCCTGCATGGGGCCATCTAGTGGATGAATATTGCACTTACATGAGCCAGAGGTGACAAGATGGCTGGCAACAAACATGCTGTTTTGTTGAGCTGGAAATCAATCCAAACAAAATCATCTTCTCAGCAAACCATCAGATGGTAAAATTGTGGTTTTTTTGTTAATCTATTTCATATCATGTTGCAGAATGCCTAGGAGTATGTTTTATATATATATATTGATAAATTAGCAACTCTGAGCTAGTTTAAAAAAAAGGGTTACAATTGAAAAAACATATATTTTGGGGTTCAGTGAACTTATAGCAGTCATTCAATGTATAATTCATAATTTTCCAAAGAAGAAAAGGGTTCTTGGGTTCTCCAGGGTTAAAACATAAAAAGTTGTCAAAGTCTTATCTACGCCAGTCTCACCAAAATTGTCCATGATATGCTTTCATTTCAGACATGAATGAATGTGAACAACAAATTCCTGTTTGCCACCAAAACTTGGAGTGCCTCAACCTGCCGGGCTCATTTTCTTGCTCAGGTTGGTGTAAGACAATTTCTCAAACAGAACTCTTACACCACCAGCACCACCAACCTACACGCTGTGCATTATGTTTTGTTTAGCATTTAGCTTTCCTTGTGACTGTTTCTGCTTGTGTGCACTGATCCAGAGTTCTCCTCGCCATCCGCCGCGTTGGTCGTGACGGCAGCCATAGTCGTGCTTGGTGGTGTTGCCGGAATGCTGATCATCCTTAGCTGTTTTCGAAGGCAAGTTACCACACACACACGTGACACTGAAATCGCAACTTTTCAGTCATTTTTAATAGAAACAGACCAATGTTTAATAAAAATCTTGGATGTCTTTGTTTCAGGTTTTTGCCAAACAAACAAGAGTCAGGCTGTGCTGGATGTTGCCAAAGGCAAAGTTAAGCTGCCCCTTCCTAAAAATAAAAATAAAAAACCTGCAAACTGAAGCTTTCATTTTACTGCAGCAGCATGAACAAATATGAAAGATCGAGCTTGTGTTTTGTCTTTTGTGCCATTACGACATCACCAAGCACTCTCATTGTACTAAATTATTAACAAATGATTTCCTGCAAACTGTATTGTGAGGCCACGGAATCAGAGCAGTAAGCTTACAAAAGGTATTTCAAGCCAGAAACCACAGGCTTTCGCAGGAATTTCTGCTCCCAAAGAAAGGTTTTCTTTCTATACAAAGCCCCTTTCTCCCTCATTCTTACTTTCAAAATACAGTTGAAAGTCAAAAATCATAATTTTCTTCTTTTCCTTTCGGCTTTTCCCTTCAGGGGTCGCCACCGCGAATCAGTTGCCTCCATCAAGCCCTGTCCTCTGCACCCTCCACTGTCTCCAGACCAAACCTTTCCTTTCCTTTGAGCTGAAACTCTTCTATCACACCTGACACTTTCCTCCACCCGTTCCAGCCTGCCTGCACACGCTTCGTCACTTTCTTTCCCACAATTTTCTTTATTGCTCTGGACTGTTGACCCTAAATACTTCAACTCCTCCACCTTCTTGGTCTGTTCTCCCTGTAAGCTCACTCTCCCACTTGAGTCCCTCCCATTCAAACACAGATACTCCGTCTTGCTACGGCTCACCTTCATTCCCCTCCTTTGCAGGGCAAACCTCCACGCCTCGAGCTTCTTCTCCATCTGTTCCCTGCTCTCACCACAGATCACAATATCATCAGAGTCCATGGAGATTCCGTTTGAACCTCGTCTGCCATCCTGTCCATTACCATAGCAAACAAGAAGGGGCTCAGAGCTGATCCATGATGTAGTCCCACTTCCACTTTGAACTCCTCTGTCACACCTCACCACTGTCTTACAGTCCTCATACATATCCTGCACCACTTGAACATACTTCTCTGCCACTCCAGGCTTTCTCATACAAAAGCACAGTTCCTCTCTAGGCACCCTGTCGTAAGCTTTCTCCAGATCTACAAAGACACAATTCTTCTGCCCTTCTCTGTACTTCTCTATCAACATCCTCAAAGCAAATACTGAATCTGTGCTACTCGTTTTTTGGGCATGAAACCATAGTGCTGCTCACAAATGTTCACCTCTGCCCTCAGTCTAGCTTCAACTACTCTTTCCCATGGCTTGATTGTGTGGCTCATCAGCTTGATTCCTCTGTAGTTGCCACAACTCTGCACGTCGACCCTTGTTCTTAAAAATGGTCACCGGCACACTTCTCCTCCATTCCTCAGGCATCTTCTCACTATCTAAGATCCTGTTGAACAACCCAGTCAGAAATTCTACTGCTACCTCTCCTAGACACTTGCATACCTCCACAGGTTGATCATCAGGACCAAGTGCCTTTCCACTCTTCAATGCCCTTTTCACTTCGCCCTTACTAATCGTTGCTACTTCCTGGTCCACAACAGTCACCTCGCACCTACGCTTCCTTCTCTCTCATTTTCCTCATTCATCGACTCTTCAAAGTACTCTTTCCACCTTCCCATCACACTACTGGCATCTGTCAACACACTTCCATCCCTATCTTTTATTACCCTAACCTGCTGCACGTCCTTGCCGTCTCTGTCTCTTTGTCTTGCAAACCTGTATAGATCACAATCTCCCTCCTTACTGTCCAACCTAACAAACAAGTCATTGCAAGCCCCTTTTTGGGCCTTTGCCTCTTCTACTTTCACCCGACGCTGCATTTCCCTGTACTCCTGTCTACTTTCTTCAGTCCTCTGTGTGTGTCTTACTTCTTCTTAGCATACTCTTTCTCTGGATCCACTTCTGCACCTCCTCATTCCACCACCAAGTTTCCTTATCTCCTTTCTTTCCAGATGACACACCAAGCAAGGACTGTCCTACCCGTCTCCCTGATCACATTTGCTGTAGTTGTCCAGTCATTTGGAAGCACCTCCTGACCATGCAGAGGCTGTCTCAACTCCTTCCTGGAAGTCATAAAACACTTTTCTTTTTTCAGCTTCCACCATTTGGTCCTCTGCTCTGCCTTTGCCGTCTTTGTCTTCCTCTCCACCAGAGTCATCCTACACACTACCATCTTATGCTGTCCGGCTACACTCTCACCTAGCACTACTTTGCGGTCGCTGATCTCCTTCAGATGACACCGTCTACACAAGATGTAGTCTACCTGTGTCCCCTTTGGGCTGTCCCCTTTGGGCTGTCCCCTTTGGGCTGTCCCCTTTGGGCTGTCCCCTTTGGGCTGTCACCTTTGGGTTGTCCCCTTTGGGCTGCCCCCTTTGGGCTGCCCCCTTTGGGTTGTCCCCTTTGGGTTGTCTTCATCATATGTGTGAGTGCGTGCGTGCGAATGGTGGGGCATGGCTTACGTGCTGACAGATGTGTGAGAGTACTTTGATTAAGCGCAAAGCCAATCAGTCTGCGTTCATTCTTTTTCTCCTCTTTTAATAAACTAGTCAAACGTACTCAAAATTCTCCTCCCAGAAATGTACTTTGAATTTCTGAGTGAAAAAGTTTTTTTTCAAGCAAATATGACTCCCCATTTTTTGCAGTGTTCCGTCCTTCCCTCCATGTTTCCGTCCTTCCTTGCACGTTGCCCATCGTGACCACGAGACGTTTTGTCCTGTCACGTCGTTAGCCCAACTTGGCTAGCATGGTGGTGACGTCGTGTGTCGTGCAGGTCTGTCGTCATCGGCGATGGTGGCCAGTCAGCAAGCGCCGTCCATGTACCCGAGAATGGAATGTTTCAGAACAAACGGTGCCAGTCGCGGAGAGGATCCAGAGGTGATAACACAGAGGCAGCTGGTGGGAAAATACTGTGAGGAAACTACAACCAGGAGGAGCAAGCAAACGATTCTGCAGGGGAAGAAAGACCAATGAGAGCAAGCTAAAGTTAACTGCAGTATACACATAGCCAATAGAATAATGCCAGGATGCCTTTGATGCTGTGCCATTTGCATATTGTGTAGTATAACTCATTGCTGGGCAACTCGGATGTAGAGTATGTCTGCTGTTGGCAACAGAGGCGTACAGAGCTGTATTGAGAGGGACCCGAGACCCAGGTGCTTGTATTAGATCTGTGTGTTAGGAATAAATCCACTCGTGTGTGAAAATGCCGGCTTCCTGATACCTTTCTATTGCAGAACGAGCGCGCATATTGTTGAATGAGTGGCAGTTGGGTAAGGTCACAAATTGGAGTCAGATTACTAACTTGAGTTTATGTTGATTTAGAAATAAATTCCAACAGCGTAAAAAAATACAAGCCTGCAGTAAAGGTGCCTTTTTCAATAAGTACTCTTAGTTGCATTTTATGGAAAAATTTGCATGTAGCTGGGTTTGCAAATGGTGTTTCATCAATGTGCAACGTTTGCATTGATTGCACTGTCTTCAAGGTGCTTGATGTGTATGCTGCTTTGGCTTGCCTGGAGTACCCGGAGCCCAGAGTCCTGGAGACGGATGCCCAAAGACAAGCATGGGTCAGACGTGTAAACAAACTCAAGTTTCCGATTGAGCTGATCTGCTCGGAGGACAGTGTGAGAGGTTACCAAGACAGGAGCAAGACGATTGCCTGCGTTGTCCGGTAAGTCAACATTTAACGAAAGGAGCTTTTGAACAAAAACACCTTTTTTTTACTCCTACTTCTCAGAGCTAGGTGGAATCGGATATTTTCACTGTCCTTGTTTATGGAGCACTTTGAAACCTGCCAGAGGGAAATAACATCTTTAGTTCTGAAACACGGGTGACTTCTGAACCAGGTTGGTGAGGGTTTTGTGCCTGATAAACAGATGACATCAGGCACCATAAAAAAAGGAATTAACTTTTCTTTCTCAGGCTCTAGAAAACAATTCTGATCTGAAAAGTCAGCAGCCGTTTGAGGTGATGATCGCCTGCTGAAGACCTGTAAAAATGAAGCTCTCGAAGGAATCTTCAAGTACATTTTAGCAATGATTGCTCATAATCAGTCTCTTCAATTGTCAATTATTTTTCTGTCCAGCTTTCGTTCTGTCCCGTGGTGCTTACTGTGTCGAGGAGACCCACAAGATCCCGTCTGTCTGCCCTGCAAGCACATCTTCTGTGCCGCATGCATCCAAAAGTGCTTGGTCCCCTGTCAGATGTATGTCTGTCCCCACTGTAAGCAGGCCGTTGATGACTTTACCCCTGCTGTTCCCTCTGAGGACTTACGGTTGGTGAAAGTGGATTTTTTATTTTTATTTTAAAGACCAATGAATTAATTTGACTTCACAACATGAGTTACAATTTAAAGCCCCAGTGAAATGAAAATAAGTTCTAAAATATAACACACCACAGGAAAAATGTTGTGACAACACTGCCATGTTTGAATGCACACTCACAGCTAACAACAAGGCACTCTAGATCCACGATCATATTTCCTCAAATAGTACAACATACTCTGTTAAATGCGGTAACCACGCTATACTGTACACATGCATGAAAATGAACACTTGATTGAACTAAATATTACTTTATACATCTTCAGATAGTGTTTTGTGTTTGTTTTTGTTAGCAGTATTGACAAACACAATTTTGGTGGCGGAAAAATCATGGTCTGGGGTTACATCCAGTATGGGGCCTTCAAGAGATTTGCAGGGTGGAAGGCAATATCAATAGCCTAAAATATCAAGACGTATTGGCTACCTCTTACATTCCCAACTATAAAAGGGGTCAAATTTTGCA
Organism: Vanacampus margaritifer; assembly: GCF_051991255.1. Lineage (NCBI taxonomy): Eukaryota > Metazoa > Chordata > Actinopteri > Syngnathiformes > Syngnathidae > Vanacampus > Vanacampus margaritifer. Next base: position 20,014,007 of record NC_135437.1, on the reverse strand, counting down.
GCAGGATGGCGCTCCATCGCATACTTCCATCTCTACATCAAAGTTCCTCAAGGCCAAGAAGATCAAGGTGCTCCAAGACTGGCCAGACATGAACATCATTGAGCATGTCTGGGGTAGAATGAAAGAGGAAGCATGGAAGACCAAACCAAAAAATCTTGATGAACTCTGGGAGGCATGTAAGACTGCTTTCTTTGCTATTCCTGATTACTTGTATGATTCATTGCCGAACCGCAAGGATTCAGTCCTTCAAGCTCATGGAAGTCATACAAGATATTAGATATGGATCTCACAGCACCACTACTTCATTCTCTGATGTTATGTAACTTTTTTTTGTATTTGAAGTCAATTATTTGTTCCATTTTCACATGACTTTTTGTAGGCGACAAAACTTTTGTCTTGCCAAAATCTGACCTTTCTGTGTTCATTAAATGATCAAAATTTATTCAGTGAAGCAAATTTATTTTTGTATATTAAACATCATTTGGGAGGGTTTTAGCTTTTATATGAGCCATTTCCAAAACGAATGGGTTAATTAAAAGTCAGGTTACAAGCTGGTGTTTCCACAAAATGGATAAGCGACAAGACTTTTGTCAGGGACTGTAGAATTGGGCTGTGACAAACAAGACTTAATCCAATTCACTCTAAATATACCAATCATCGATTCAAATTATGGAGCTTTCACACCATCCTTGTCATATTCCTTAACTAGCTGGGTTCTTTTAATATAATGCATTTTATTCCGCCATAAAAACTGAAAAATAACGCTATTGGTTTTATTCATATTTCTTGAGGATATACGGGAACTAAACATGTTTCTTAATCGTCCAAATGGAGTTTGAAGATTTATTTATTTTTACTCTCTATATGAATATAGAATTAAACGTGTTATTTTATTTTTTAATAATGTATTTCGTCACATGAGATTTGTTCAAATGTGGTTGCCGTAGAGTTCACGTGACGGCGACAGAAAGTATTAGTTCATTCCAGGCTGCATTCACATAGCCGCACACGTTTATTTACATAATTCATCCTGAATTCGTACTGAACGGACTTAAACATCGACACTGTGCCGCCGTCACTTCTTTATTGAAGTCAAACATAATTGCTACATTTCGTGTCTGATTAAATCGTATCAGACAGTGCTCGTTAGCCTAGCTTAGCTTAGCTTGCTAGCCGCCAAAAAGGATACGGCGGTCAAATGTGTGCGTAAAGTGTCGTGACTTCGTGTGGAAATGTGCGCAAGAACGAAAGTCAAGTACGAAGAGGAGCTTTGTGGAGCACAAGAGGAGAACCAGCGACAACGTCAACTACTGGACGCTGTTTACAAGCAGCCTCGAGTTGTGTTGAATAGAGCGGGTTTGTCACTTGTTTAATTCATACTTTTCAACAATATGTCCGTATTTATTTTTGAAAGGAATCTTCATCCGGGCACTTTGTTACGTACAATTACAGTTTTTCCTCAGTCGCCATGGACTATATGCACAAATCAGTTCCGCATTCGACGTACGAGTGCACCCAACCTTCCGGTGCGGGGAGACTTTAGCGGAGCGCACTGTTGATGTGATGTAAAACTCTAAGCCTAAATCTTTAATCCACTGAAAAAGAACAGGAGTCGCTCCTTGCTTTAATACTATGTTATCAGAATTTTAAAACGACTAATTAGATCACCCAGAGCCGTAATTTTAACGGCTTGAGCTCTTGTAATGATGTAATTGCTTAAAATTCTTATTACACGTAAATACAAGCCGTTTGAGTAGCTACTAAAGCTATTTTGTTTATTAGATTTTTTTTAATGTAAATTATGTATTGTAGCTCCTCTCCTGGGACTACTGGAGTCCACACAGTGGTTGGTGTTTTCATCCCTAATGTTTGTATATAAAAATTGTTTTATTATATCCGGAACAATCAGGGTTACAAAGTTATGCTAAGTGATTTCTGGAACAAAATGAAGACTGAGACAATACGTAATATTCGCCAGATTTGTTATTCTTTCACGGATTTGGCCCATGTGATAATCTTAAATATAAAATACATAACATCACAATAAATTGACTTTACGAAACCATGTGTATCTTGTGTCCCGCAGACGTCAGTGAAAAATATCGTTGTCCTGAGCGGAGGGAGCCAGAGTTCCCTGGTGTGAAAGAGGAGGAGGACTTGCAGCCTCTTCAAGTTAAAGAAGAGGAGCAGCCACAGCCTCCCAACATAAAAAAAGAGGAGCGGCTGCCGCCATACATTAAAGAGGAGGAGCATTTCACAGAGTTGCCCGTGACTGCTGTCCATTTGAAGACTGAAGATGAATGTCAATATGAAGAGAACAAAGGGGCGGAGCTTCCTAGCAGCAGCTCAAGACAACAAACAACAACAGAAGATGATGAGGACCAAGCAGACAATCGGTTACCTCCAATGTCAGACGGTGAAGACGCGTCACACTCTCTTCACACTAGTGACTATGAACAGTTTGACGGTGATGTGACGTGTCACACTGACAGCAAACGTTGGAAATGTTCTCAGTGTGGGAAAACTTTTGGCTACAAGTGTCATTTGAGAACCCATTTGATTGGCCACACTGGTGAGAAACCTTTTGCCTGTTCAGTTTGTGGTCAAACTTTTGCTCAAAGGGGAGACTTAAAAATACACACGAGAACCCACACTGGCGAGAAGTCTTTTGCCTGCTCAGTTTGTGGTCAAACTTTTGCTCGCAAGGAAAAATTAAAAATACACACAAGAACCCACACTGGCGAGAAGCCTTTTGCCTGCTCAGTTTGTGGTCAAAATTTTGCTGAGAAGGGAAACTTAAAAATCCACACAAGAATCCACACTGGCGAGAAGCCTTTTGCCTGTTCAGTTTGTGGTCAAAATTTTTCTCGCAAGGAAAAATTAAAAATACACACGAGAACCCACACTGGCGAGAAGCCTTTTGCCTGCTCAGTTTGTGGTCAAAATTTTGCTGAGAAGGGAAACTTAAAAATCCACACAAGAATCCACACCGGAGAGAAGCCTTTTGCCTGCTCAGTTTGTGGTCAAAAATTTGCTCACAAGGATAGCTTAAAAATACACATGAGAACCCACACTGGAGAGAAGCCTTTTGCCTGTTCAGTTTGTGGTCAAAATTTTGCTTGCAAGAAAAGCTTAAAACTACACACAAGAACCCACACTGGCGAGAAGCCTTTTGCCTGCTCAATTTGTGGTCAAACTTTTGCTCGCAAGGAAAAATTAAAAATACACACAAGAACCCACACTGGCGAGAAGCCTTTTGCCTGCTCAGTTTGTGGTCAAACTTTTGCTCGCAAGGAAAAATTAAAAATACACACAAGAACCCACACTGGCGAGAAGCCTTTTGCCTGCTCAGTTTGTGGTCAAAATTTTGCTGAGAAGGGAAGCTTAAAAATCCACTCAAGAATCCACACTGGAGAGAAGCCTTTTGCCTGCTCAGTTTGTGGTCAAACTTTTGCTCAAAGGGGAGACTTAAAAATACACACGAGAACCCACGCTGGCGAGAAGCCTTTTGCCTGCTCAGTTTGTGGTCAAAATTTTGCTGAGAAGGGAAACTTAAAAATCCACACAAGAATCCACACCGGAGAGAAGCCTTTTGCCTGCTCAGTTTGTGGTCAAAAATTTGCTCGCAAGGAAAGCTTAAAAATACACATGAGAACCCACACTGGAGAGAAGCCTTTTGCATGCTCAGTTTGTGGTCAAATTTTTGCTCACAAGGAAAACTTAAAAATACACACGAGAACCCACACTGGCGAGAAGCCTTTTGCCTGCTCAGTTTGTGGTCAAACTTTTGCTCACAAGCTAAGCTTAAAAAGACATACAAGAATCCACACTGGCGAGAAGCCTTTTGCCTGTTCAGTTTGTGGTCAAAATTTTGCTCGCAAGGAAAACTTAAAAATACACACAAGAACCCACACTGGCAAGAAGCCTTTTACCTGCTCACTTTGTTGTCAAAGATTCCCAAGTAAGGCTGAAGCTGAGAGGCACGAGTGTGCTTGTGAGAATAGCAGCGATGAATGAAGCTTGATATGATCTCATTTATGAATTTACATTTAAAATGGTGCATAAATTTCCAATGATCCGTGTACTTGTGTTGTGTGTCTTACTCTTGACTTACCATATTTTGTAATTTAAATTCATATTTAAAATGTTCCCTCAACCTGACAAGGAGCTGCAGATGAAAACTATCGGACGGCTATAATCTGACATGTTTACTTGTAAATGTCCGTTCATTAGCGCTGTGCTGTGCTGTCACTATCAAATAGTTTTAGAATAGATTAATCAGATTCATTGGAATTTTGCATAACACTGTATTACAAAAGGATTTTCCCTGATTATTGTTTATTATTGGTGTTTATTTCATACTTCATATTCGTAGAGTGATTTAAAAAGAAAAAAAAGGTGGCGTTGAAGAAAAAAATGGCTCCAAACAATTAGTCGATTATTACAGTAGTTATCGATTGATTAATTCTGACAGCTCTACACTGTGCCTTATATATTTTTTTATAATACATTTTCCATGTTTAATATGCATGAAAGGTAATTACAATGACAGTGGTTTTAAATGATCTCCATTTTTGTGCTCTATTTGTATTGTGTGGACAAGTGTTGACAATTCGGGAGAAACTTTGATTCATTGTGGTGAGATGAAAAAGTGTACCTGATTATGATCCTGAATAAAGTACTGCTCTTCGCATGCCTTTATCTCAACGACGTGCTCACACTCACGACTTTCAAATTTTCAATTCCATTTTCTTACAATAAATCAAAAACAAAGGTCTGCATTTAATAAATCTACATCTATCAATAAACTGTTTTGCCATTATTAGCAAAGCTTCATTTGCCCCTTTCTGTCTTGTTTTACGATCCCAAATTTAATATTCTTGAAATCTAGTGTCAGTGAATGTGCTTACTCCACTTACTTATGAAGGGATTTTATTATTATTATTATTTGCAGGAAAATAGCTAAATTTGTTTTCAAAGCTTGATATTGATGAGATTGGGAGTGGGACTTAATAGGTTTCCATTAGCCATTTAAATTGTTACCATGGTAGGCAAGAGGCGGCAGGTCAGTGCGTGTCCTATGATGTCACGTGATCACGTGACTGTGGAAGGAAATGATTGTTGAATGGAAGTGGACGTGACCCGGAGCGACTTAGTGATTTAGCGACTGCTATTTTACAAATTAAAAGTTATGATTGCCCATAGAGCCATGGAATCTATTACTTCAACTGAAGTTCGCCTGTCAGTCGAAGTTGCACATTTAGTCGGGACTCATAGAGTGCGATATTTACTTAAGTTGGAGATTGAAGGCATTATTTGATTACTTTATTAAGTGTAATCTTTTGCGTGTTCAAATAAATTGCAGAATTGAGATCGTATGAAAAAGTTCCCTTAAGGAGTTTATTTAAGAGCTCTTAAAGACACAGGAGAATGGCTTACATTCGAAGGTGATGTTTAAGCCTCAAGTCTTTAAGTGTGTGACGAATATGAAAACATACAGTTGCTTTTTACTTGAAAAAAGAATACTCCCGCCCTTAGGCTTGACAAAGAAGTAGTGTTCTTAATAAGCAGACATGATGATACTGATAAGATTATCTAAACTCCCCACCAGCCTCCAAAATTATGTAGACAGGCTTTGACCTTGGACCTTCAGTTTTTACGACATGAGTAATGGCATGAGAACTTGACTACCTTTAAAACATACACATTCTTATCTCAAGAGCTGGAAAGGGAGTAAAAAGTCCAATATATTTCACACAATCATTATCAGTGTTATTCATTAAAATACACACAGTTATATGGCACCTATATACTTATAAGTAAATTCAAAAACAGTAAAAATATAAATTGAAAATGTTAAATGTCTTCAAGATCGCTAGTTTGAAAACAGCCCCTTACTGTTTTTACCAAGTTAATCAAATCGCAGCCGGAAGTCACATCGCACGACCGATATCATTTTGTAGTCAATGCCGTCTCGGGGCTGATTCAAAAGCTTGTCGCTGGCTGAGTCTTTGGGACGAGATGCTACGCTCACACCGGGAAACAATATACCTCGTAATGTAAAGGTAAAACTTGTTTATCATGTTTATGATGCAGTCATTTCATGAATATGAGTCCGGCTCCAGAGCTGTGTGTTCGTGCAGTTGGAGCGGACGCTAACTGGCTCGTTAATGTGATTTGAAACACGCAATTCGACACCTCTGTTACAATCTTTGTTAGAGTGTACGTTTACTAGTAAAATGGATGAATATTTATCTACTAATTACAACATTTATCTACTGACCTTGCAAGAAAAATGATCGCTGCAAATCCGTGAATACTTTGTGGGCTGCCAGTCCTCCCTGTTGATTGCTGCTATCAATCGACGTCTTTTGTCTTCATTAGTAGCTATGCGATAAAAAGCAACATTTGCTTTGCTCCTTTGTCTGTCTGTACAACCGACCGCACAGCAAGATATGACCGATTTATAAGATAATCGATGAGATAAAGGACTTTACGCTGTACGAGATTCAATGGTTACAATACAAGCAAGTAGCTCTTTTGGCGTCCAGCGTCCCCGAGGGGACGTTCCCATGAGGGCTGTGACGTCACCTGCAAAAGGTCAATAGATCATGGATGGCTGCTTTTCTGTCTGGTGTCTGATGGAAGAGAGCGCAGGATGGGATTGACATTGAATGAGACGAGAGACAGCACACCTTGAAAACTATACTCAAATATGTTTTGTGTGTGTGTTTTTTTTTTTAGTTGACTGTTTTTCAGATGACGTTTTACCTCTGCTTCCAACTTTTGAGAATGGATATCTGTGATTTGTACTTCTTACTTTTTTGAAATAGTGTTGTTACGTCTTCAACCTCAGTGGATGACAACGCAGCGTGAAAAACATGTAAAAAGATGTCCAGTTGCTTTCTATTACTACTACCTTCTTCAGATGGTGACGACCTGACGACAAAGACGTTTGACGGTTGTGGCGTTCGCGGACGGTTTGAATTCCTGGCGCCATATTAACTGAGGTAAGTGGAGTACTTATCCACGTTTAAGGAATTCTTTCTGTTTGGGACCGCTCCGGCCGCCATACGTTTTGTAAATAACTAAATCGAAGGTGGGATTTGTGTGAACAGAGGTATAAGTTTAAATTGTTTGGTTGTATGGAGTCCATGATTGTGGATTTTCCTACGGTATTTGAAAAATACACATGTGGTGACGAGCAATATTTATGAAGATGCTGTCACGTTGAATTGAGTGCAATTGCATGGGGAAGTCAGCTTAAAAAGCATTTTGTTTTTATAAGCGTTAGATATTTGGATAATTGGTTTGAAATCCATATATATGTGTTGAAGTTGTTTGGATAAGTGGTTTGAAATCCATATATATGTGTTGAAGTTGAGAGGAAGTCAGCTTAAAAAGCATTTTTGTTTTTATAAGCGTTAGATATTTGGATAATTGGTTTGGTCCATATATGTATTGAAGTTGAGGGGAAGTCAGCTTGAAAAGCATTTTTGTCTTTACAAGAAAAGCATTTTGTTTTTACAAGCGATAGATTCTTGGGTAATTAGAAATGATCCTTGAATAAAATAAAGTCAGCGGATAGACGCAGCAGAGAGTACGGCTGCTGTTATGTAATCGTGACAAGATATTTGCTCAATTTATGGAAGTCAGATTGACATAAAACGGACTTAATATGCCGCTTTAAGATCAATCGCTAGGTCTTTTGAATAATTGGTTATTGATATTCTTAGACAAGATATATTTGCTCAACTTGTGGAAGTCAGACCGACATAAGAATATTTGGAACGCCTTAAGATCGGTCGCTAGGTCTTGGAATATTCGGTTATTAAAATTCTTAGACAAGACTGTTTAGCTGAGGAAAGCACAGTTATCCGGATTTTATATGTTTTGGTATGTCGCACAAAAGCGACATATCTTGTCTGTCCGTTTATGTTTGTTTGTATGCCGTCTGTCAGTGAAGCACGGTAAAATCTTAAAGGGACCGCGATGAAATATTTTGGTGACTAATTTTGTTATAAGTGAGACGTCACTGTATTTAGAAATATTAATACGACTTAGCTACAATATAATATAATATAATATAATATAATATAATATAATAAGCTATAAAATACGGGCAATAATTAATAGAAAGAAAACACTGTTTGAGAACTACAAAAATGGTTGCAACCGGATGCCGCGTCACGACGCGACAGGGAGTTGTGTGCGCATGCGCTGGTGTCAGCGGAGAATCGTTATGAAATATAAGGCGAGAAATAAAATAATTGCACGACTGGGTGCACGATTGCGGTGGAATAAATCTTATGGCGCCGTTATAAAATACAGTAAGTTAATTTTATTGATGGGGGACGTTGATGCTTGCGCCGCGGGCGTTCGACGTAAAAAACGAGATATAGAACACTTTTACGAGTGGAATAAAAACGACACATATTCGTGTATTTTTGGATAAGATGATGATGAATAATGCTAGAATACTAGCTTTAGGTATTTTTGTGAAGTTATAACCATTTATATAACTTTAAATAATGATATAAGACTAAATGATTTGACCTGATATCACCTCCGCTAGTCGGAATTAAAGTTTCCGGATTAAACATACCGTTTAAATAATGATTTAAAATGTAATTAATATTGAACGACGGGACTTGATTATATTGTGGAAAAGGTTAGTTTATTCTAATAAGATATGGCATTTGTTCGATGGTTTTGGGGGTGGTAGTTTAACTTTGTATTTCCGTAAACGCCGACCGCGGATTAGAAAAGTATTAGTTATATGTATTTTAATATAGAGGAATATCCCGGACGTAACTTTAAGAAAAGTGTATTAAATGATGATTAATGCTGTAATATTGACTTTCGATTGTTTCATACAAACAGCTCGTATGATTTTGAATTTACGTAATAAAACAAATGAAGCCGTTTAATAAGCGCTAAACGGGATAAATTAATTAGACGGTAAAATTACTAATAAAACTTCTAACGCTAAAACCCGCAATTGTCTGCGTTAAATAATTGAACGACATTATATAAATTGTTGCCGTAACTGATTTTATAAGCCCCTTATATAAATTTCTTAAGCACTAATGTTGAATACTTAAACTGGCTTCACGAGTGCAAATACGTCATATTTAAAATTATGTTTGATATAAAACGAACGAATATTAATACACAAATAACATAGAGAGGTATAGTTTTAAGATATTATAAAATTTAGATGCATATCTTATGCTTATAGAACATAAATAACTTTAACTAAAAACGAATAACTTGGATGGCAATTAATGTGGAATAATTCTTTATATGGATGATTGTTTTTTCCTTATAATTTTGTTTGTGCGCGAAAACATTGTTTAATAAATTTTAAATATCTTTTCAGAATCAGGACACACACCCATTAAGGACAATTGGGGTCCCACCAAAGTGCCATATTCCGGTCCTGGGGATGAAGTAATGTGTTAATTATAATTTAAAAAGAGTTTTTTTATTTTTTTTATTTTTTTTCTCTCCCATGTTTATAAATAGAAAATAATTTTAATCTCTCCTGAATATATTTAACCTTTGAATTCGACATTTGAAGTCTCATTACAAACAGACTGGGGAAGCTATCTGGAAGAATCACATTTTTGACATAATTTGAGGTGCTATGTAATTAAAAATCATTCCTGCTTTGACGTTTGACCAAAGGCTGACTTTACGGGCTGCGGCCTCCATTGAGAAAACATTAATTGAAAACTACACACTTATTAATTAACTATATTTGTAAATTGTTAGAGTATATCTGTCCTATCTTATCCTAAGTATTATTTATGAAGGTATGCAAAACATATTAAATTAAATATTGTAAACCATAACAAATATTGACATATAATTAGCAATTATTTAAAATTGTAAACTTTCATTGTTTTAATTATTTTTTATTTTTTATTTTAAAAAATATATATATTTTCTTCCCCTTTCTCAAAATTTTTTGAATTTTTTAATAAAGGAAGTTTTTGTTTTTAATATTTACTGACATGTTATAACCTAAATACTGTTGGGGCAGATTTTAATGTTTTCAGTCGAGTGAGGATTATTGGTCAGGGGCCATTATTTCAGAACAAAGTCAACTGGCGGAACACAGACCTCTTTAAAACCCCCCCACCCACAAAGAAACTTCAACTGCTACCACCATCAGAGGGGCGTGATGCAGCCATCATCACAAAACATCCTGCCAATACCTGATGGAGAGGGGAGGTTCCTGGCGCCACCTGTTGCCACAATGACTGTGCCATCATATACAAATGTGATAAAAGGAAAACTGCTCCACTGCCCAATGGCAGTCGGCCTACACTTCTGTCAAAATTCCCATTACATCATTGAAGGAATATGGGTGAAATATTGGTGGTATTTGACAGGGAATGTTGCGCAACTAGATTGGGGCACTTTTATAACCACCCAGAGTGGACAATATTGGCCACCAGGAAAGAGCAAGGAGGCTGTCTTCTTTTCTAAAAGGATAACACTGCGTAAAATGGGAGGTCAACTTGAATTGACCTTTTCCATTCCCGACGGGAATATACGACCGGCTAATGTAACTCTATATAACCTCCTGTTTTGGATTACTGTTATGGGCGTGGTCCTGTGGAGCTGACCCACGTTTTCCCATTCTAATCTGTGTAAATAACTATGAGTAAGCTAGACCAACCAAAAATGACTAAATACTCGAGGGAGAATGGGGTAAAAGCTGCAAGTGTACCGATTGATGGTGTAATTGAATGGTTTCGTGTTACAACAGGAGTGTCCAAAGGCAGCAACAACTGGCTACTGCTGGCGAACAAGGCAGGACACGCCTCTGGTAAGGATTGTGTGGTATGTGTGGGACCACGACCTTTATTGCGAGTAATCCCGGCTAAAATCGAGAAACAATGTATAATGGAAATTATGAATAAAACTGTCCCAAATACCAAATGCTCTCAATGGGACAAGGTGTTTCCACTCGTGAATTGGCAGACAACCAAACCAATATTTTCAAATGAAATTGCAGATGGTAATTTTTCATGTATTAAAATGACAGGTACCGGAGAACAATTGGGAGAACTAAATCACATTTCACACTGCACTACAATAATAAATGTGGGTCAAAAGTTCAAGCCTCAATCAAGAGCTGACATTTGGTGGTGGTGTGGAAATAATCAAATATTTGACAAGTTGCCTTGGAATGGGAAAGGATATTGCGCTCTCATTACCCTCCTTCTGCCAGTACAACTTTTCCCCACCTCGGTTGATAACCTTTTACAAATGATTGACACTTGGGAACCACAAACTTCTCCTCCTTTTCAGAGAATCAAACGATCTTCTTGGCAACAGCAAAATGTCCCCACCTACATTGATGCAATTGGAGTACCAAGAGGTGTGCCAAATGAGTACAAATTGACTAATCAAATAACTTCGGGATTTGAATCCCTAATTTGTTGGTGGTGCACCATTAACAAAAACGTAGACAGAATTAATTATGTGCATTACAATGTACAAAGACTAGGAAATTGGACTCAATCTGGTTTTGAGGTTGTACATGGCCAATTGGCTGCCACATCTTTGATGGCTTTTCAAAACCGAATTGCACTAGATATGTTATTGGCAGAAAAGGGAGGAGTTTGCTCAATGTTTGCAGATCAATGTTGTACCTTCATTCCTAATAATACTGCACCGGATGGAAGTTTAACTATTGCAATTGAAGGACTCCGGACACTCAATAGAAAGATGAATGAACACTCTGGTATAGATACTTCAATATGGGATAATTGGATGACTGTATTTGGCCGCTACAAAACCTTAATTTCCACAATTTTGATATCTGTTGCTGTATTTATGGCTCTGTTAACAATATGCGGATATTGTTGTATACCCTGTATACGTTCACTTTGCGAAAGAATTATTTCGGCCGCGATTGAAAAACAGGACGTACGAAATAAGTCTTCTTATATGATGATGGAGTCTGTTGCTTCCTCAGTCCTGCCTGCTGCAACATCCGATGCAGATCCTGCTGGAATCTTTGTGTAAAAATGTTTAAATGTTTAGTTATTGGGCTTTGTTTGAGAAAGCCCAAAGGGCGGACTGTTATACATTATTAACATTTTTAATACTTTATTTCATATATTAACCATTGTTATACATTATTAACATTTTAATTCTTTATATTAACCATGTGGAAATGTTTTATAGATGTGAAGTAGGTAAAGTAGTTTTGAACTCAGTATAATTTGACCTTAAGGTGGGACCCATTGTTTGGTCTAGAAGTTCCTTCTCTGTGCGAAAACACATTTCTGTTCGTGAGAGAGAGCGCACACTCATATAACTATGTTACATTAGGAGCTGTTGAGTTCAACTTGTTTTTGAGATTTTGTTATGGGAGAAAGTACTGAGAAGTGCCTTGAAAGTATATTTTGACTAGAGACGAACACAGCTGTATCTGTGTGCTGAGAACTCTGTTTTCCAACCTGTATTTTTCCATTATATAAGACATTTACTTATTCATGAGGGGCGGTGTTGGAGACACTGTTCTTGCGATTTGATTGTAATAAAGTGTGGGCTCTTCGAAAGAGGAGTGGCATTATTGATCTGAAACTGTTGGAGTTTGATTCAATGATGTAACGGAGATCTCCGGAATAAATCATCCTGCGCAGGAACTCTGTTCATTTCTTATCCCATAATTTGATTTATTGGACACGCAAAAGTATGGATTTTTAATATACCTTCTTCAGTACCCAAAACAACAGGAAGAAGAGACACTGTCAAGCGCCATCAGGACTACAAACTTGACACGCCGCCGCTGCCGCGTTCCTCCTCCCAGTGTGAGCTGTACTGTAGTTATGTGTGCGTGTGCCTGTAAATAGTGTACAGGGGAATAATTTTTAAGAGGTTGGATGCTATTTCATTTCCTACTTTTTTGTTGTTGTCTTGTTTTCCTACTCTTGTTGATCATATTATTAAAACCATGTAGCTGGACCAACCAAGCCCAGGCCCCGCCTCCTCAATGACGTCACTGTGATGTCACCAGCAAGCACTCAATAAAAGCTGTTGCCTGCCTCTTACTTTTTGCCTTCCGTTATTTAGCGTCCGACATGCAAGCGATTCATTTCAAGCGTGAAATCCACAACTATTTTGAGAAGCGACAAATTATTTTGAGACACGCTTTAGCTTAAAATGGGCCAAAATTTTATCGCCAACATCTCTAGTCCATAAAAGCAGACTAATTATGATTTTTTTTTTTTTAAGTGACACATTTCTAAATGGCAGCACGGTGGCTGACTGGTTAGCACGTCCGCCTCCCAGTGCAGAGGATGTGAGATCGAGTCCAGGCTTCGGCCTACCTGGGTGGAGTTTGCATGTTCTCCCCGTGCTTGCGTGGGTTTTCACCGGGTACTCTGGTTTCCTCCCACATTCCAAAGACATGCATGGCAGGATAATTGAACACTTCAAATTGTCCCTAGGTGTGATTGTGAGTGTGGTTGTTCGTCTCTGTGTGCCCTGCGATTGGCTGGCAACCAGTTCAGGGTGTACCCCGCCTACTGCCCGAAGCCAGCTGGTATAGGCTCCAGCACCCCGCGACCCTTGTGAGGAAAAGCGGCCAAGAAAATGGATGGATGGATGGATATTCAAAGACAAATCAGAAGTGATTCATGGTAATAAAGGGAAGCACATATTTGTACTCATGCATTTTTGCAATAAATAATGGGCTTATTGCTATCTTTGTCATAATCATTAGAAAGATTTTTTTTCTCCAACTTATTTGTTCACACTCTTTGATTTGTTTCTTTTGAAGAAAGCATGGCTCCAAAGTCATAATGGATTTTCATTGTTGTTTTGCGATTTAAAAAGAAAAATATGTAATTTACGTGATATCCACTGGGAGGCGGTGTTACCAATCACGCATGGTTACACTTCCACAAGGTAACTCTGTTGTAAAAGAACAAAGTACAGAAATAAAATAGATTTCAGTAAAAATAATTTAAGGAACAAACAGTGCAATAATTTTTTTGTTTTCATTTTTAAAATGAGAGCTGTGTCCAATACATTATTTTAGTTCCCGCAATCACATGGGAGTCAAAAGAATGTATTTTAGTCTGATGTGTTACAGCACTACAGTTCTGCAAACAACAACCACAATGATGACCATTATGCTAAACGAAATTAAAAGCAAAAACATACATACTATGTTACATACGCCTCGTGAATTGGATGATATACAGTCTTGAGCAAGGGGTCATAATGTTGTCTGGCCTGTGTCAAATGTGGCCTCTTTGTAAGTCTGTTACCATTATAAGTAACCTTTTAAAGTTAAAATTCCAATATTTGTTTCACTAAATTGTTTTGATTAATTACCACCAACTATTTTGCATTCTGTAGTATTTACCTTGGCTGCAAGCAATGCTTCCAGTATTTGTATGTTATGTTTGTGGTTAAGTGAAATCCAAAGTTCATTCTGCGTGTGTGTGTTTTTAATAGTAATTAACCCATCTTGTTTTGCTCCCTATTGACAGAAAGTGGGGCCTAACGGGCGGACGACCAGCTCGGCCCATCCAGCCCGCTTCTCCCCAGATGACAAGTTCTCTCGACACCGGGTGACCCTGAAGAAACGCTTCGGACTTCTGCTCACCCAACAGCCTTGACCTGTTCTGTGAATTTAATCACACCCACATATGAGGAGGGATGTCTGGAATGCATAAAAGAGAAGGAAACATTTTAGATCTTAACACGCCAGGACTTGTCCCGAATTCCACTCTTTAAAGTGTGTTGTATGATACTCACATTGCATTGCCTTTTTGCTATGATTCTTTTTTGTTCCATTTTTTGAAGTACATCTAATTTTGTGTTGAAGGTGTCCAGTAAACATACAGAGATGAGAACAATTGGAACAAACACATGCTGCAACAAATATGTGCTCGTTATTGTCAAAATGAGTTATTTGCCTTGGCTGTGTAAAGGGAGCCTGTGTTCAAACATGGTTAATGTTATAGATGAATAAATACAGTACTTTATTGGATTTTATTTTTAATTTTTTTTGACATTCCTTGATGGGAACCTAAATTGTCACAGCAGCAATAGTCACATAAACACTCATGTTAACACAGTAAAACTAAAAGAGCGGCACTGAGGATGGATTAAAAGACGTTTGACTCAAATCTGAAGAAAGGGAAAGCTGAAAAATGGGTCCATGCTGCCTACCACAAGTCCAAGAACCGACTGCAGAACCTCTCCAGAATGGTCTGCTTTGAACCGCAGGTGACCGCTGACCTCTTAAGGAGTCCTGATTTCAGCAATGGAGATGATGAGCTGGTGATTTTTGTATTTTTTTGCTGTGTGTAGTAAAAGGTTTATCACATTAATTTCTAGACTCATTGAATAAGAGAGATTAGTAAGCACTATCAACTGTACAGAAAATGTACTTGTGTAATATTATTGTATTTTGTTGGAAATTGATTTGTGATTCTAATGACTAATTTTAGGCTGTCTTTTACATCCGCAATTTAAATTTGCTGGACTTGTTGATTAATGTGCATTGTCCCTTTTAATTCATTCAATAAATTCCATTCAGTGTTTTCTAACCTTTGTCGAGCACCTTATCTCTAGATAGAGGCCAGAGGAAACTCATATTAGCCACTTGTGTCCACGATCTTGTTCCTTGAGTCGTGAGCCGCTGTTCATGACCTTAGGTGAGGTGGGGGTGTAGTTGACCGGTAAATCAAGAGCTTTGCATCTCAGCTCAGCTCAGTCTTCACTTTACTGTCAATCTCCAGCCCAGTCTACCAAACTCGTGAGCCCATGATACTTGTTCCCCTTCCACTTGGGGAAGCTTCTATTCTCGACCCAATGAGGGGCCCCCATCCTTTTATAACTAATTCTCATTCCAACTGCTTCACTAGTGGCCTCTACCACTAAACCGGACCTCTTCAACGCATTGGCTGCCCCTAGAATGTCTGTCTGTAAAAAATCTGAACAGAATTGGTGACAAACTGCCTTGGCGTTGGCGGAGTCCAATGTTCAGGAGCTGGACATTAGGGCCACATTTTAAGGTGTTGGTGAAAGCGTTGAAGGAACATAAGAGTTTGAGCTTGAAGTAGTTCATTGCATCCTGTGTATGTGGGAGGCAAGGGTGTGCGAGAATGGAATGTTTCAGAACAAACGGTGCCAGTCGCGGAGAGGATCCAGAGGTGATAACACAGAGGCAGCTGGTGGGAAAATACTGTGAGGAAACTACAACCAGGAGGAGCAAGCAAACGATTCTGCAGGGGAAGAAAGACCAATGAGAGCAAGCTAAAGTTAACTGCAGTATACACATAGCCAATAGAATAATGCCAGGATGCCTTTGATGCTGTCCCATTTGCATATTGTGTAGTATAACTCATTGCTGGGCAACTCGGATGTAGAGTACGTCTGCTGTTGGCAACAGAGGCGTACAGAGCTGTATTGAGAGGGACCCGAGACCCGGGTGCTTGTATTAGATCTGTGTGTTAGGAATAAATCCACTCGTGTGTGAAAATGCCGGCTTCCTGATACCTTTCTATTGCAGAACGAGCGCGCATATTGTTGGATGAGTGGCAGTTGGGTAAGGTCACAAATTGGAGTCAGATTACTAACTTGAGTTTATGTTGATTTAGAAATAAATTCCAACAGCGTAAAAAAATACAAGCATGCAGTAAAGGTGCCTTTTTCAACAAGTACTCTTAGTTGCATTTTATGGAAAAATTTGCATGTAGCTGGGTTTGCAAATGGTGTTTCATCAATGTGCAACGTTTGCATTGATTGCACTGTCTTCAAGGTGCTTGATGTGTATGCTGCTTTGGCTTGCCTGGAGTACCCGGAGCCCAGAGTCCTGGAGACGGATGCCCAAAGACAAGCATGGGTCAGACGTGTAAACAAACTCAAGTTTCCGATTGAGCTGATCTGCTCGGAGGACAGTGTGAGAGGTTACCAAGACAGGAGCAAGACGATTGCCTGCGTTGTCCGGTAAGTCAACATTTAACGAAAGGAGCTTTTGAACAAAAACACCTTTTTTTTACTCCTACTTCTCAGAGCTAGGTGGAATCGGATATTTTCACTGTCCTTGTTTATGGAGCACTTTGAAACCTGCCAGAGGGAAATAACATCTTTAGTTCTGAAACACGGGCGACTTCTGAACCAGGTTGGTGAGGGTTTTGTGCCTGATAAACAGATGACATCAGGCACCATAAAAAAAGGAATTAACTTTTCTTTCTCAGGCTCTAGAAAACAATTCTGATCTGAAAAGTCAGCAGCCGTTTGAGGTGATGATCGCCTGCTGAAGACCTGCAAAAATGAAGCTCTCGAAGGAATCTTCAAGTACATTTTAGCAATGATTGCTCATAATCAGTCTCTTCAATTGTCAATTATTTTTCTGTCCAGCTTTCGTTCTGTCCCGTGGTGCTTACTGTGTCGAGGAGACCCACAAGATCCCGTCTGTCTGCCCTGCAAGCACATCTTCTGTGCCGCATGCATCCAAAAGTGCTTGGTCCCCTGTCAGATGTATGTCTGTCCCCACTGTAAGC
This sequence comes from Vanacampus margaritifer, assembly GCF_051991255.1. Taxonomy (NCBI): domain Eukaryota; kingdom Metazoa; phylum Chordata; class Actinopteri; order Syngnathiformes; family Syngnathidae; genus Vanacampus; species Vanacampus margaritifer. Next base: position 19,996,458 of record NC_135437.1, on the reverse strand, counting down.
AGGCCGTTGATGACTTTACCCCTGCTGTTCCCTCTGAGGACTTACGGTTGGTGAAAGTGGATTTTTTATTTTTATTTTAAAGACCAATGAATTAATTTGACTTCACAACATGAGTTACAATTTAAAGCCCCAGTGAAATGAAAATAAGTTCTAAAATATAACACACCACAGGAAAAATGTTGTGACAACACTGCCATGTTTGAATGCACACTCACAGCTAACAACAAGGCACTCTAGATCCACGATCATATTTCCTCAAATAGTACAACATACTCTGTTAAATGCGGTAACCACGCTATACTGTACACATGCATGAAAATGAACACTTGATTGAACTAAATATTACTTTATACATCTTCAGATAGTGTTTTGTGTTTGTTTTTGTTAGCAGTATTGACAAACACAACACCACAGAATTCAATGAAAGGTTCAGATGACATTGAGATCACATTCAGTTTGGGGGAACAAAAGAATAAAATATTTGCACTAAACGGAACTGTCAACCACAGTAGGATATACAGTACAGCTATCTGAATGCTTTCAACTTCTATTTCTCATGCCAATGCAATATGGAGCCCGGAGGAGCCATGTTTCTCATCGGGCTACACACTAGTTTAGACTTACTTGCCAGCGCCTGTGTTGACCTTGAACTTGGTTCAACACATGATTAATCCAAAATCCAATTACTGTGCATGAATTCCTCAAGTAGGCCTATTGTAAACAGACCAATCATTCATAATGGCCGTCTCTAATACACATCTTTTTGATGATGTGAACATCATTGAGCATGTCTGGGGTAGAATGAAAGAGGAAGCATGGAAGACCAAACCAAAAAATCTTGATGAACTCTGGGAGGCATGTAAGACTGCTTTCTTTGCTATTCCTGATTACTTGTATGAATCATTGCCGAACCGCAAGGATTCAGTCCTTCAAGCTCATGGAAGTCATACAAGATATTAGATATGGATCTCACAGCACCACTACTTCATTCTCTGGTGTTATGTAACTTTATTTTGTATTTGAAGTCAATTATTTGTTCCATTTTCACATGACTTTTTGTAGGCGACAAAACTTTTGTCTTGCCAAAATCTGACCTTTCTGTGTTCATTAAATGATCAAAATTTCTTCAGTGAAGCAAATTTATTTTTGTATATTAAACATCATTTGGGAGGGTTTTAGCTTTTATATGAGCCATTTCCAAAACGAATGGGTTAATTAAAAGTCAGGTTACAAGCTGGTGTTTCCACAAAATGGATAAGCGACAAGACTTTTGTCAGGGACTGTAGAATTGGGCTGTGACAAACAAGACTTAATCCAATTCACTCTAAATATACCAATCATCGATTCAAATTATGGAGCTTTCACACCATCCTTGTCATATTCCTTAACTAGCTGGGTTCTTTTAATATAATGCGTTTTATTCCGCCATAAAAACTGAAAAATAACGCTATTGGCTTTATTCATATTTCTTGAGGATATACAGGAACTAAACATGTTTCTTAATCGTCCAAATGGAGTTTGAAGATTTATTTAATTTTACTCTCTATATGAATATAGAATTAAACGTGTTATTTTATTTTTAAATAATGTATTTCGTTACATGAGATTTGTTCAAATGTGGTTGCCGTAGAGTTCACGTGACGGTGACAGAAAGTATTAGTCCATTCCAGGCTGCATTCACATAGCCGCACACGTTTATTTACATAATTCATCCTGAATTCGTACTGAACGGACTTAAACATCGACACTGTGCCGCCGTCACTTCTTTATTGAAGTCAAACATAATTGCTACATTTCGTGTCTGATTAAATCGTATCAGACAGTGCTCGTTAGCCTAGCTTAGCTTAGCTTGCTAGCCGCCAAAAAGGATACGGCGGTCAAATGTGTGCGTAAAGTGTCGTGACTTCGTGTGGAAATGTGCGCAAGAACGAAAGTCAGGTACGAAGAGGAGCTTTGTGGAGCACAAGAGGAGAACCAGCGACAACGTCAACTACTGGACGCTGTTTACAAGCAGCCTCGAGTTGTGTTGAATAGAGCGGGTTTGTCACTTGTTTAATTCATACTTTTCAACAATATGTCCGTATTTATTTTTGAAAGGAATCTTCATCCGGGCACGTTGTTACGTACAATTACAGTTTTTCCTCAGTCGCCATGGACTATATGCACAAATCAGTTCCGCATTCGACGTACGAGTGCACCCAACCTTCCGGTGCGGGGAGACTTTAGCGGAGCGCACTGTTGATGTGATGTAAAACTCTAAGCCTAAATCTTTAATCCACTGAAAAAGAACAGGAGTCGCTCCTTGCTTTAATACTATGTTATCAGAATTTCAAAACGACTAATTAGATCACCCAGAGCCGTAATTTTAACGGCTTGAGCTCTTGTAATGATGTAATTGCTTAAAATTCTTATTACACGTAAATACAAGCCGTTTGAGTAGCTACTAAAGCTATTTTGTTTATTAGATTTTTTTTAATGTAAATTATGTATTGTAGCTCCTCTCCTGGGACTACTGGAGTCCACACAGTGGTTGGTGTTTTCATCCCTAATGTTTGTATATAAAAATTGTTTTATTATATCCGGAACAATCAGGGTTACAAAGTTATGCTAAGTGATTTCTGGAACAAAATGAAGACTGAGACAATACGTAATATTCGCCAGATTTGTTATTCTTTCACGGATTTGGCCCATGTGATAATCTTAAATATAAAATACATAACATCACAATAAATTGACTTTACGAAACCATGTGTATCTTGTGTCCCGCAGACGTCAGTGAAAAATATCGTTGTCCTGAGCGGAGGGAGCCAGAGTTCCCTGGTGTGAAAGAGGAGGAGGACTTGCAGCCTCTTCAAGTTAAAGAAGAGGAGCAGCCACAGCCTCCCAACATAAAAAAAGAGGAGCGGCTGCCGCCATACATTAAAGAGGAGGAGCATTTCACAGAGTTGCCCGTGACTGCTGTCCATTTGAAGACTGAAGATGAATGTCAATATGAAGAGAACAAAGGGGCGGAGCTTCCAAGCAGCAGCTCAAGACAACAAACAACAACAGAAGATGATGAGGACCAAGCAGACAATCGGTTACCTCCAATGTCAGACGGTGAAGACGCGTCACACTCTCTTCACACTAGTGACTATGAACAGTTTGACGGTGATGTGACATGTCACACTGACAGCAAACGTTGGAAATGTTCTCAGTGTGGGAAAACTTTTGGCTACAAGTGTCATTTGAGAACCCATTTGATTGGCCACACTGTTTTTGCTGAGAAGGGAAACTTAAAAATCCACACAAGAATCCACACTGGAGAGAAGCCTTTTGCCTGCTCAGTTTGTGGTCAAACTTTTGCTCACAAGGGAAGGTTAAAAATACACACAAGAACCCACACTGGAGAGAAGCCTTTTGCCTGCTCAGTTTGTGGTCAAAATTTTGCTGAGAAGGGAAACTTAAAAATCCACACAAGAATCCACACTGGAGAGAAGCCTTTTGCCTGCTCAGTTTGTGGTCAAAATTTTGCTCGCAAGGAAAACTTAAAAATACACATGAGAACCCACACTGGAGAGAAGCCTTTTGCCTGCTCAGTTTGTGGTCAAATTTTTGCTCACAAGGGAAGCTTAAAAATACACACGAGAACCCACACTGGCGAGAAGCCTTTTGCCTGCTCAGTTTGTGGTCAAAATTTTGCTGAGAAGGGAAACTTAAAAATCCACACAAGAATCCACACTGGAGAGAAGCCTTTTGCCTGCTCAGTTTGTGGTCAAAATTTTGCTCAAAGGGGAGACTTAAAAATACACACGAGAACCCACGCTGGCGAGAAGCCTTTTGCCTGCTCAGTTTGTGGTCAAAATTTTGCTGAGAAGGGAAACTTAAAAATCCACACAAGAATCCACACCGGAGAGAAGCCTTTTGCCTGCTCAGTTTGTGGTCAAAAATTTGCTCGCAAGGAAAGCTTAAAAATACACATGAGAACCCACACTGGAGAGAAGCCTTTTGCCTGCTCAGTTTGTGGTCAAATTTTTGCTCACAAGGGACACTTAAAAATCCACACAAGAATCCACACCGGAGAGAAGCCTTTTGCCTGCTCAGTTTGTGGTCAAACTTTTGCTAAGAAGGGAAACTTAAAAATACACACAAGAATCCACACTGGAGAGAAGCCTTTTGCCTGCTCAGTTTGTGGTCAAACTTTTGCTCAAAAGAGAGACTTAAAAATACACACGAGAACCCACACCGGAGAGAAGCCTTTTGCCTGCTCAGTTTGTGGTCAAACTTTTGCTCGCAAGGAAAAATTAAAAATACACACAAGAACCCACACTGGCGAGAAGTCTTTTGCCTGCTCAGTTTGTGGTCAAAATTTTGCTCGCAAGGAAAACTTAAAAATACACACAAGAACCCACACTGGCGAGAAGCCTTTTGCCTGCTCAGTTTGTGGTCAAACTTTTGCTCACAAGCTAAGCTTAAAAAGACACACAAGAATCCACACTGGCGAGAAGCCTTTTGCCTGTTCAGTTTGTGGTCAAAATTTTGCTCGCAAGGAAAACTTAAAAATACACACAAGAACCCACACTGGCGAGAAGCCTTTTACCTGCTCACTTTGTTGTCAAAGATTCCCAAGTAAGGCTGAAGCTGAGAGGCACGAGTGTGCTGGTGAGAATAGCAGCGATGAATGAAGATATGATCTCATTTATGAATTTACATTTAAAATGGTGCATAAATTTCCAATGATCCGTGTACTTGTGTTGTGTGTCTTACTCTTGACTTACCATATTTTGTCATTTAAATTCATATTTAAAATGTTCCATCAACCTGACAAGGAGCTGCAGATGAAAACTATCTGACGGCTATAATCTGACATGTTTACTTGTAAATGTCCGTTCATTAGCGCTGTGCTGTGCTGTCACTATCAAATAGTTTTAGAATAGATTAATCAGATTCATTGGAATTTTGCATAACACTGTATTACAAAAGGATTTTCCCTGATTATTGTTTATTATTGGTGTTTATTTCATACTTCATATTCGTAGAGTGATTTAAAAAGAAAAAAAAGGTGGCGTTGAAGAAAAAAATGGCTCCAAACAATTAGTCGATTATTACAGTAGTTATCGATTGATTAATTCTGACAGCTCTACACTGTGCCTTATATATTTTTTTATAATACATTTTCTATGTTTAATATGCATGAAAGGTAATTACAATGACAGTGGTTTTAAATGATCTCCATTTTTGTGCTCTATTTGTATTGTGTGGACAAGTGTTGACAATTCGGGAGAAACTTTGATTCATTGTGGTGAGATGAAAAAGTGTACCTGATTATGATCCTGAATAAAGTACTGCTCTTCGCATGCCTTTATCTCAACGACGTGCTCACACTCACGACTTTCAAATTTTCAATTCCATTTTCTTACAATAAATCAAAAACAAAGGTCTGCATTTAATAAATCTACATCTATCAATAAACTGTTTTGCCATTATTAGCAAAGCTTCATTTGCCCCTTTCTGTCTTGTTTTACGATCCCAAATTTAATATTCTTGAAATCTAGTGTCAGTGAATGTGCTTACTCCACTTACTTATGAAGGGATTTTATTATTATTATTATTTGCAGGAAAATAGCTAAATTTGTTTTCAAAGCTTGATATTGATGAGATTGGGAGTGGGACTTAATAGGTTTCCATTAGCCATTTAAATTGTTACCATGGTAGGCAAGAGGCGGCAGGTCAGTGCGTGTCCTATGACGTCACGTGATCACGTGACTGTGGAAGGAAATGATTGTTGAATGGAAGTGGACGTGACCCGGAGCGACTTAGTGATTTAGCGACTGCTATTTTACAAATTAAAAGTTATGATTGCACATAGAGCCATGGAATCTATTACTTCAACCGAAGTTCGCCTGTCAGTCGAAGTTGCACATTTAGTCGGGACTCATAGAGTGCGATATTTACTTAAGTTGGAGATTGAAGGCATTATTTGATTACTTTATTAAGTGTAATCTTTTGCGTGTTCAAATAAATTGCAGAATTGAGATCGTATGAAAAAGTTCCCTTAAGGAGTTTATTTAAGAGCTCTTAAAGACACAGGAGAATGGCTTACATTCGAAGGTGATGTTTAAGCCTCAAGTCTTTAAGTGTGTGACGAATATGAAAACATACAGTTGCTTTTTACTTGAAAAAAGAATACTCCCGCCCTTAGGCTTGACAAAGAAGTAGTGTTCTTAATAAGCAGACATGATGATACTGATAAGATTATCTAAACTCCTGTTGGAATTTATTTCTATATTAATATAAACTTAAGTTAATAATCTGACTCCAATTTGTGACCTTACCAAACTATCACCCATCCAACAATAGCATGCTCGTTCTGCAATAGAAAGGTATCAGGAAGCCGGCATTTTCACACACGAGTGGATTTATCCCTAACACTCAAATCTAATACATAACAGCTGGGGTCCCGGGTCCCTATCAATACAATTCTATACGTCTCTGTCTCAAGCAGCCAACGTAGTCTCATCCGAGTTGCCCCAGTGAATAGTTATACTACACAATATTTAAATGACACAGAAACAAAGGCATCCTGACATTATTCTATTGGCTATGTGTTTTCTGCAGTTTAACTTTAGCTTGCTTTTCATTGGCCGATCTTCATCCGCAGCGTCACTGGGTGGCTTCTCCTGTTTTGTACTTTTCCACCCAGGTGTAAAACAAATGTGGTTTACAACCTACTCTGACCTGCATCTCCCCCTGCAATTAGCATCCTTTGTTCTGCAACATTCCATTCCTAAAACCCCCACTTGCACAAACTCTTAGATTCCTTTACTCCCCACCAGCCTCCAAGAAATTATGTAGACAGGCTTTGACCTTGGACCTTCAGTTTTTACGACATAATGAGTAATGGCATGAGAACTTGACTACCTTTAAAACATACACATTCTTATCTCAAGAGCTGGAAAGGGAGTAAAAAGTCCAATATATTTCACACAATCATTATCAGTGTTATTCATTAAAATACACACTGTTATATGGCACCTATATACTTATAAGTAAATTCAAAAACAGTAAAAATATAAATTGAAAATGTTAAATGTCTTCAAGATCGCTAGTTTGAAAACAGCCCCTTACTGTTTTTACCAAGTTAATCAAATCGCAGCCGAAGTCACATCGCACGACCGATATCATTTTGTAGTCAATGCCGTCTCGGGGCTGATTCAAAAGCTTGTCGCTGGCTGAGTCTTTGGGACGAGATGCTACGCTCACACCGGGAAACAATATACCTCGTAATGTAAAGGTAAAACTTGTTTGATGCAGTCATTTCATGAATATGACTCCGGCTCCAGAGCTGTGTGTTCGTGCAGTTGGAGCGGACGCTAACTGGCTCGTTAATGTGATTTGAAACACGCAATTCGACACCTCTGTTACAATCTTTGTTAGAGTGTACGTTTACTAGTAAAATGGATGAATATTTATCTACTAATTACAACATTTATCTACTGACCTTGCAAGAAAAATGATCGCTGCAAATCAGTGAATACTTTGTGGGCTGCCAGTCCTCCCTGTTGATTGCTGCTATCAATCGACGTCTTTTGTCTTCATTAGTAGCTATGCGATAAAAAGCAACATTTGCTTTGCTCCTTTGTCTGTCTGTACAACCGACCGCACAGCAAGATATGACCGATTTATAAGATAATCGATGAGATAAAGGACTTTACGCTGTACGAGATTCAATGGTTACAATACAAGCAAGTAGCTCTTTTGGCGTCCAGCGTCCCCGAGGGGACGTTCCCATGAGGGCTGTGACGTCACCTGCAAAAGGTCAATAGATCATGGATGGCTGCTTTTCTGTCTGGTGTCTGATGGAAGAGAGCGCAGGATGGGATTGACATTGAATGAGACGAGAGACAGCACACCTTGAAAACTATACTCAAATATGTTTTGTGTGTGTGTTTTTTTTTTTAGTTGACTGTTTTTCAGATGACGTTTTACCTCTGCTTCCAACTTTTGAGAATGGATATCTGTGATTTGTACTTCTTACTTTTTTTAAATAGTGTTGTTACGTCTTCAACCTCAGTGGATGACAACGCAGCGTGAAAAACATGTAAAAAGATGTCCAGTTGCTTTCTATTAGATAACGAGACTTCAACTAATACAACAAACCACTGAGATAATAAAGTCTTCTTGTGAGCGTGTCGCTCTTACGTTACATTATTTTTTAACAGAAACAGGATGAAAAAAAAGCATGTCTTTTTGGCTTTATATGAAAGGGCAGTTTAAAACGTCTCAAAGTGAAGGCTTTCCAAAACAATAACACTGTCATTTGTCATTTCCCAAAACAGAAGAAAATGTGTCAGTTGAAGCTTCTGTACGTCAGACTGGAAACAAGCACTGCTTGGTGCTGTTAGGGCCTTCAAAGCCTTTTCTGCTGGACCAAACGCGAACAGAAGCACTGACCTACATTTACAACTTATGTGGAATTCAGTTCATTTTGGTGGACTTTTCAAGAAAAAAATACACATTGTGAGTATAGGTCAGCCAATATTATAGCTGGCTATTGAAGGAATATTTCACACTATATTAAGTGTAATCTTTGCGTGTCCAAATAATTGTATTCAGGATCTGATGAAGAAGTTTTCTTGCAAGAATTTATTTAGAAGCTTCTAAAGACACCGTTAGGACATCCACATCTGAATGCGACGTAGACCCCCCAAGAGTGTGACAATTTACAGAACATCGACTCATTTATACTCAAAAGATAAAAGGTTCCTCCTCCCGGCTCTTGATTGAACAAAGGGCAGACATGTCATCTCCTAGATTGAACAAAGGTGTAAGGTTGATGGTAAACAGACATCTTTATACAGTTCCCCTTCTTGATTGGGGGAACAGAAGTAATCAAAATCTGACCCCAGACCTTCAGTCCCTAAGTGACAAGAGACTCTGACAACATCATGCACATTGCCCCTCCAACAGCATTTGAGGGTACAAAGATCAAATAAAGTTCACAAAATCACCATCCCACTGTATTCTTTTAAACACTCATGATTATATCACATTGATATGCCTATAAGTAAATTCAAAAACAGTAAAACATCAAATTGAAAATGTTAAATGTCTTCAGTCCTACCATTGAACTTCTATAAGTTCAAAAACCGGACATTTAATCCCACAATAGTCTAGAGAGAAAGTCCAGTGCGGATCTTGATCGTCGCAAAATGAAGCAATGTTTATGTGTGGAGTTTAGAAAAAAGAATAGCAGGTGAGAGAGAGAGAGAGAGAGAGAAAGATAGAGGGGCTTAGCAGTCAGAATTCATTGATTCATTAAAAAATTCAGTGGAAGGGGCATAATAAATGTGAGGCATAACACTATGTGATGTGGTTAAGTGTCACGACGCAATAGCAGATGTGTCCGTCCCTCGAAGCCATCTCCTGATGAAGGTCTTTGTTGAATGAAAAGTGTGTTCGACAGTTGGTCAATTTTTTAAAAAGAGGCGTTTGTCAGCCTCTTTCTGAACCTGGCTGACTGCCAGAGATCGCAGGAAAGGTCACGGGACTTCATTCCCAGTGTGACTCTATCCTTGTGAATTGATGAAAAGGGGCATGTGATTCAAATCACCATTGAGTGATTTCCCCCTTTCACCAGCAGATTGACACTTGATCAGCTTTTCCAGGCGAATCAACTGTGCCCATCTTTGCCCATGGAAAAGGCACTCCAATGAATCTTCTTTCAGCGACCTCCTTCAGCTTCTTCTCAGTCCTCCTGACCAGCCGGGATGCTTGTTGATGCTCCTTTGACTCAATGTCGAGCTGCTCCTCCATTTGAGCGATTTTGGCCTCCAGGGAGGCGATGGTGGACTTGTACTTTGACTTGATGGTGCTTTCAAGCTCCTGCAGCTTCAGCTTCAGCTTCAGCTCCTTGTTTTGGCAATCCAGCTGGGAACGAGCGCCCTCCAGTCGCTGGACGCTGCTGTGCTCGGCGCCAAGCTCCGTGGTCAGCTGCTCCATCTGCAGTGTGGTTCTCTTCAGATGCTCGTTGATCATCTCGGTGTTGAGTAGCTCCTCCTCCAAATCTTCCTCCAACTGGGCTATGCGAGCCTCCAGCCTCCTCTTCTCTTCAGTCAGCAGAGCATTTTTAGCATTGCCGTAGTTAATCTCATCCTGCTCGTCTCTCTCTGCCTGCGTTTGTCTTTTGAGTCTCTCGGCTGTGGCAAGATCCTCCTGGTAGTGCAGGGCATCTGCCTCCAAGGCCTCCAGCTCACGGGCTAGCGTTAGCGCCCGCGTGTCCTTCTCCCTGGCGTCTGCTTCGGCCCGGTCGCGCTCCTCGGCATACTGGCTGGAGATGGTCTTCTCCTCAGCCAGCATCTGGTCGAACTTCTTCTGTTTCCTGTCCAGGTTGGAAACCACCTGCCTCAGGTTGTCCTGGTCCACCATGAGGTCATCCAGCTCCCGCTGCAAACGGGTTTTGGTCTTATCCAATTTGTCGTAAGCGGCCGTCTTCTCTTCCAGCTGCTGCTGCAACGAGTCGGCGTCACGTTGGACGCGCTTGCGAGCCTCCTCCGCGCTCTCCAGGTTGGCCGTCTCCTGATCCAACTTCTTCTTCATGTCGGCCAGCTGTGCCTGAAACGTAGCAGACCTGCTTCTCCACGTTTCTCTTGCCCTCCTCCTCTTCATCCAGCATCTCGCGCAGGTTGTTCTGCTCATCCTCCTGCTGCCGCAAGCGAGTGGAGATGTTGAGTTTCTGACGAGTCTCCTCTTGGAGCAGTTCCTGTGCATCCTGAAGCTGAGACTCCACTGAAGAAAGGTCTTTGCTGAATTTGATGGTTTTGCCCTCGGCTTCAGCCAGAAGGCTGTTGACATTGTCCAGCTCAGACTGCATTTTGGCCATCTTGTCCGCCATCTCCTGCCTCTGCCGTTCGCTGTCTCCAAATTTGTCCTGAAGCTCCTGAACTTGGGACTCTGCTTTCTTGCGACGGTGCTCTGAATCGGATTTGCCTTGCGTCAGGGTCTTGAGCTCGATTTGCACCTCGTTCCATTCGCTCTCTAGGGCCTGTTTTGATTTCTCCACAGACATCTTGTTCCGCTTGACCTGCTCCAGCTGTTCATTAAGCTCGTCAAAGGCCTGGTTGTGTTTCTGTCTCATGTCGGCCATCAGCTGCTCGTGGGCCTTGGCCTCGTCCTCCACAATCTTCTTGAGATCGGCAACCTCCGTCTCACGTTTGCTCCTCAGCTCCTGCTGTGTTCTCTGGCGTGGTGGGAGCGCTTCAATCATCACGAGCGTTGCAGCCTTTATCTGTTCGCTCAGCGAAGAGTTCAGAATATGGACCGGAAGTTTATGCAAATCAAACCAGCCGGAGTCTTGATCAACAATGTCGTCCATTATATGTAGTAATTAGTCGTTTTTAATATTTATAAAGTCAGTGACGTCTCACTTATGATACTACGATATAACAGATCAAAAGTATTCTCATTAATCCCCCCCCCAAAAAAAAAATTTCTTTTTTTTTTTTTTTCAGACAAACACAAACAAGACGAAAATGAAACAGATATTAAATACCTTTTGCGCGACTTCAACAAATATATCCAGGATCTTCACGGGCGGCTTATATCACACAGCTCTGAACCGAAAAAACGGCAGGCTTCCTTTTATATCATTCCACGCACCGTAGCGAACTACGCGACATACGGGCGTTTAGCTCAGCAAACACTACGCGTGATCAACGCGAGCTGCTTATATCACAACACACATCAGCAACACATAGTGCGATCACCACTAGCTGCTTATAACACCACAACAACAGAAACAGCCTATTCCTCCGTGGTACTCAATGTCATATGCCGTTTCTTATGCTAGTTTGGTGAGTTGAAACTGTGAATATGTGAAGCATGTGTGAATTGTGAGTTTAAAGGGGGGGATTGAATTTCTTCTTGGTTTTGTGTTTTTTCTCCTCAATGCCTTTATGACAATGGAGAGGAACTGAAGTTAAGTGAAAGGAGGACTGAGTTTGTTGGAAGGCAGGTATTTTGTGTCTCCAAAAATGAGCGAGATAAGATAGGATGTATATGAATGGCGTTTTGTAGGAAGAGGAAAAGAGTAGGTTTCAATGGAAAAGAGGTGGAAAAAAATTTCCTCTCTCTCCAGTTTCTCTGTCCTCAAAAAAGGGTGAAAAAGAATGGTAGCAGGAAATCTGCATATTTTGAAAGGATGGGGGCCGTGAGCTGCTGTTTTAAGAAGGTGGTGATTTGTACTGTTGTCTGTTAAAATTAAATTAAACTAAATAAAAAGGACAGGGGAGTGTGTATGATAAGTTTTTCTTCTGCCGCCCCCCCTCTCTCTCTCTCCTCTTTGTCCCCTGTGGGGAGGGGGGTGTGATAAGTTTATTCCTCTCTCCCATTGTCTCCATTTGGGAGACTTGTAGTCTGTTGTGTGTGAATAGCAGGGGTCTTCTAATGCTAATCTGTTAAAATCAAATTCTTCCTGTTATGCGGAAAGATATAGAGGTCTAGATGATAACTACAGGCCACTATCCATATTATTTTTAAAATCAGATCTGTGTTTTTTATAGTTGAATGAGTAATAAAACCAAATTTTAATATAGTTGAATAAGTAATAAAACCAAATTTTAATTGAAATAGACTTTTCATTTTTGATTTTTTTATATTTCCCCTGCATCTCTGATAACTTATTCGTAGGTGTGAAAATGATTTAACCTTTGTCCTTATCTGAGTCCCATTCTAGAAGTCTGGAGAGGACTTTCCTCCAAGTGGCCAGGGTGACTGACAGCTGTCACATTTTCTTAAATTTGAGGTAACACGTAATGAAGATGTCTATGGTAGACATATGCGTAAATATAGTACTACTACTTGCTATAGTGTAGTGATCAAATTTAGATAAAACCACCAAAATAAATAAATGAATAAATTAGGGGTTTGAAAAACAAAAGATTTTGGGGGAATTTTTTATTTTATTTTTACTTGGAAATTGAATGACAACAAGCAGTGTTCTCTTGCTATGACAACAAGCAGTGTTCTCTTGCTATGATCTCATCTTCCTCTTGTCTGTTACGAGGTGTAGTGTTTCGAGCAGGTTCAATCTTTGACTGAAAGGTGTTTCACTTGGGTGACTCAACCAAAAAGTGCTGGAAATGGAATGGACAGCATTCTGCTTGATGTTCAGAGTGGACGGCGAACTGAACAATGGTCACTTTTGGGGGGGAAGTGACCACACGGACTGCGAAAAGGATGGTACACTGTAAATCCGCTCGTCCTGTGACTGTTCAATGACTCTTATGCATTGTTTGAGCATAATGTCCAGCAATTTTTTGAGCAGACAGGATTATCATCGATTCTGCCATGATAAACTTTTCCTGAGAACTCCAGTGCACAAAGCCCAGTGCCCGCTTTGAACTTTGCCCTGCATAAACTGCTAAAGTTCTGGAATCATCTGAGTTTGGTGCCTGAGGTCGTATGTTGTATTCTGTTTGTAGACATTTGCACTCTGTACTATGTCAGAAAGGAGATGTGATCTATAGCAACGCAGTTTCGGAAATTGAGAACAGCTTATGTGAATTAGGGTAGTATAAAATTTATTTTAATCTTTAAATACTATATTTTCCGTTGTTTGATGCTTGTTGAATTTGGCCTTCTATTTTTTCCCATTTCTCTTTTATAACTTTGGCTTCTGTTATACATTATTAACATTTTTAAAAATTTATTTCATATATTAACCATTGTTATACATTATTAACATTTTAATTCTTTATATTAACCATGTTGAAATGTTTTATAGATGTGAAGTAGGTAAAGTAGTTTTGAACTCAGTATAATTTGACCTTAAGGTGGGACCCATTGTTTGGTCTAGAAGTTCCTTCTCTGTGCGAAAACACATTTCTGTTCGTGAGAGAGAGCGCACACTCATATAACTATGTTACATTAGGAGCTGTTGAGTTCAACTTGTTTGTGAGATTTTGTTATGGGAGAAAGTACTGAGAAGTGCCTTGAAAGTATATTTTGACTAGAGACGAACACAGCTGTATCTGTGTGCTGAGAACTCTGTTTTTCAACCTGTATTTTTCCATTATATAACACATTTACTTATTCATGAGGGGCGGTGTTGGAGACACTGTTCTTGCGATTTGATTGTAATAAAGTGTGGGCTCTTCGAAAGAGGAGTGGCATTATTGATCTGAAACTGTTGGAGTTTGATTCAATGATGTAACGGAGATCTCCGGAATAAATCATCCTGCGCAGGAACTCTGTTCATTTCTTATCCCATAATTTGATTTATTGGACACGCAAAAGTATAGATTTTTACCTTCTTCAGATGGTGACGACCTGACGACAAAGACGTTTGACGGTTGTGGCGTTCGTGGACGGTTTGAATTCCTGGCGCCATATTAACTGAGGTAAGTGGAGTAATTATCCACGTTTAAGGAATTCTTTCTGTTTGGGACCGCTCCGGCCGCCATACGTTTTGTAAATAACTAAATCGAAGGTGGGATTTGTGTGAACAGAGGTATAAGTTTAAATTGTTTGGTTGTATGGAATCCATGATTGTGGATTTTCCTACGGTATTTGAAGTATACACATGTGGTGACGAGCAATATTTGTGCGCAATTTGTATTGGGGAAAAATAAATAAATAAAAGCATTTGTTCTCTTCATAACCTTCAAACTCTGAAAATAAGCACGAAACATTACTGTACCTGGTCGTGCATCGTCTTTCCTGGTTCTTCTTCTGTGGTGTCTTTTTGCGGTTGGCTGACAGTAAACAAACCAATGGCTGTTTGCTGCCGTCATCTAGTGGTGGAGGTTTGAAGAAGCTCAACTGACACTTGGGTTTGTTAGAAATGATCCTAACCCTGAATAACTGAACTAACTATTATCCTTGATTTCTGATCCATCAGTTTTTTTGTGTATTTATAATAATTTGATGAGACGAATAACCATTTATTTGGTTTCACTGTTATAACAGCCCTCTGAGGTGAGCCCGTAACTACAAAGAGGACTGCAACAAACCCGAGTTTAACACCCTTGAACTTTTCAGTTGTGTGTGCACGTCAAGGAGAGAAAGGCATAAGAATAACAGTACTTTATTCAGAATCAAAATCAGGTACACTTTTTCTTCTCAAAGTTTCTCCAAAGTCACTTTCATTCAGTCAATCATTCACTTACTGGATATTAAAATGACACACAAAAAAGGAAAAACTATATACAACGCTTAGAGTGTTGTGGCACTAGTGCTAATTGCCAACACAATACTTATAAGAAAGTATTTAGGAAAAGGAATAGATCACATAAATGTAATTGTAATTACCTTTAATCTTAAACATGGATGAATCATCTTCCATCATGCCAAATTTTCAATCTGCAGGCGCTTGTCAGGTTGATGCAATATTTTAAATACAAATTCAATTTCAAAATAGGTTAAGTCAAGACACATATACAATACAGGTATACAGATCATCCGTTCATTCAGTGGTAGTCATGATTTATACACCATTTTGAAAAAAAAAATTATACGTGAGATCATATCAAGCTTCATTCATTACTGCTATTCTCCCCAGCACACTTGTGCCTCTTAGCTTTAGCCTTACTTGGGAATCTTTGACCACAAACGGCGCAGGTAAAAGGTTTCTCACCAGTGTGGGCTGTTGTGTGTCTTGTTAACTGTGCATTATGAGCAAAATTTTGACCACAAACTGAGCAGGCAAAAGGCTTCTCTCCAGTGTGGGTTCTCATGTGGCTTGCTAAGTTTCCCTTCCGAGCAAAATTTTGACCACAAACTGAGCAGGTAAAAGGCTTCTCTCCAGTGTGGGTTCGCATGTGGTGTTTTAAGTTTCCCATCAAAGAGAAACGTTGGCCACAAACAGAGCAGGCAAAAGGTTTCTCACCAGTGTGGGTTCTTGTGTGTTGTTTTAAGTCTCCCTTGTGAACAAAATTTTGACCACAAACTGAACACGCAAAAGGCTTCTCTCCAGTGTGGATTTTTGTGTGTCTTTTTAAGTTTTCCTTCTTAGCAAAATTTTGACCACAAACTAAGCAGGTAAAAGGCTTCTCTCCAGTGTGGGTTCTTATGTGTATTTTTAACTGTTCCTTCTGAGCAAAATTTTGACCACAAACTAAGCAGGTAAAAGGCTTCTCTCCAGTGTGGGTTCTTGTGTGTATTTTTAAGCTTTCATTCACAGCAAATTTTTTGCCACAGACTGAGCAAGCAAAAGGCTTCTCTCCAGTGTGGGTTCTTGTGTGTATTTTTAGGTTTTCATTCACAGCAAATTTTTTACCACAAACTGAGCAAGCAAAAGGCTTCTCTCCAGTGTGTGTTCTTGTGTGTAATTTTAAGTATCCCTTGTGAGCAAAATTTAGACCACAAACTGAGCAAACAAAAGGCTTCTCTCCAGTGTGTGTTCTTGTGTGTATTTTTAAGTATCCCTTGTGAGCAAATTTTTGACCACAAACTGAGCAAGCGAAAGGTTTCTCTCCAGTGTGTGTTCTTGTGTGTATTTTTAAGTATCCCTTGTAAGCAAAATTTCTACCACAAATTGAACATGCAAAAGGTTTGTCACCAGTGTGGCTGATCATATGTCTTCTCAATAGAGACTGGCAGCCAAAAGTTTTACCACACTGAAAGCATTTCCACCATGTGCTGGCAGCGTGACATGTCACATCACCGTCAGACTGTTCATAGTCATCAGTTTGAGGAGAGTGTGACGTGTCTTCACCATCTGACATTCGAGCTAACAGGCTGTCTGCTTGTGATCCTCCACGGTGGTCCTCGTCATCTTCTGTTGTTGTTTGTTGTCTTGAGCTGCTGCTTGGAGACTCCGCCCCTTTGTTCTCTTCATATTGACATTCATCTTCACTCTTCAAATGGACAGCAGTCACGGGCAACTCTGTGAAATGCTCCTCCTCTTTAATGTATGGTGGCAGCCACTCCTCTTTCTTTATGTTGGGAGGCTGTGGCTGCTCCTCTTCTTTAACTTGAAGAGGCTCCAAGTCCTCCTCCTCTTTCACGCCAGGGAACTCTGGCTCCTGCCGCTCAGGACAACGATGTTTTTCACTGATGTCTGCGGGACACAAGTTACACATGGTTTGGTAAAGACCGTTTATTGTGACATTATGTGTTTTATATTTAAGATTATCACATAGGCCACCTGAGTGAAAGAGTAACAAACTGGCAAATGTTACGTATCTGTATTTTGTTCTAGAAATCACTCAACTTTACTCTGTAACCCCTGTAACACTGATTGTTCCGCACACAAATATAAATATATATACATATAGATACACATACATACATATATATACATACATATATATATATATACATACATACATATATATATATATATATATACATACATACATA
Source organism: Vanacampus margaritifer (assembly GCF_051991255.1). Taxonomy (NCBI): domain Eukaryota; kingdom Metazoa; phylum Chordata; class Actinopteri; order Syngnathiformes; family Syngnathidae; genus Vanacampus; species Vanacampus margaritifer. Next base: position 19,979,118 of record NC_135437.1, on the reverse strand, counting down.
TATATACATACACACACATACATACATATATCTATATACATATCTATATACACACACATATATATATATATTTATATATATACATACACATACATATATATATATATATATATATGTGCTGCTCAAAAGTTTGAGCAATTTGGATTTTCCAATTGTTTCAACCTGATTTTGTTGATTAATCTCAACCATTAGATTTTTTTTTTTTTTTTTGCATGAACCTGGCTTTATTTTTTAGCTTCGTTGATTGATTTAATACCCCCCTGGTCTGTTCAACACACCTCGAGTCTGCTTACAAACAGCGTCCAGCAGTTGACGTTCGTTCTGATCTTGTGCTCCAAAGAGCTCCTCTTCGTACTTTACTTTCGTTCTTGAGAACATTTTCACACGGTATTCACGACACTTTACGCTCACACTTGGCGCTAATTTGTCGATAACAAACGCGTCTCCTTTATTGGTGGCTAGCAAGCTACGCTAAGCTAGGCTAAAATAAACAGGGCCGAGAGATTTCGACGAGCACTGTCTGAGACGAATTTAACTAGACACGAAATGTAGCGATTATGTTTGACTTCAATAAAGTAGTGACAAACGCACAGTGTCTACGTTTAGGTTCATCGAGTACGAATTCAGAATGAATTATATCGCGAAGCGAGTGTGGCTGCGCAAATCCGTAAAAGCAGCCTGCAAAGGAATATCTATCTTCGTCACGAGAAATCTACGGCAACGCCAGTGGGACAATCTCATGTCACGAAAAAATTATATTGTTAAAAAAAAACTAAAATAACACGTTTACTTATACATTAATATGAATAATAAAAAAATAATATTTATATCGTATTTGGACGAACATTACACATGTTTAGTTAATGTACAGTTATGTTAGTGTTCATCAGTGCAGCGTATCACGTTCATCTCGTCATTCGGTTATGATACAAAATAAGAGTGTGGAAAATAAATATGTTTGAATGGATATAAATACTTAATATTGACATTCATCTTCAGTCTTAAAATGGACAGCAGTCACGGGCAACTCTGTGAAATGCTCCTCTTCTTTAATGTACGGTGGCAGCCGCTCCTCCTCTTTTTCGCCACGGAACTCTGGCTCCTGTCGCTCAAGACAACAATGTTTTTCACCGACGTCTGCGGGACAGAAGATACACATGGTTTGGAAAAGTCACTTTATTGTGGTGTAATATATTTTATATTTAAGATAATCACATGTGCTACACGAGTGAAAGAATAACAAAGCTGGCAGCTACAACAGGTGTTCTTAACCTTCTTTTTTTTTAACTTGGGGCCCAACTTTTGTTGTAAAAAGTGGCCTAAGGCCCATTCAGAAATTATGATTTATGTTGACTTATTATTGTTTGCATTTAATAACTAAATACTTGTCCATGATGTTCATTGTTTGGTTTCTATAAGAGTGTAGAAATAAAATATATTTGAATGGATATACTTACATACTTTTAAATTATTGAGGGGTTTACCAAAAAAGAGAGTTATTTCAGTAATAATGGATGACATCCTTTTTTATTTATAATTATATTTACAGAGTGAGTCATACTAGTGTAAATATATATAATATAAACATATTAAAAAAATGAAACACCACAGCCATTTAGTTTAGTTAGGATGTTTGTTTTTTTGGTTGATTTTCTATGGGGAATGTGCCTCGAAATGTTTTCAATGAAAAAAGGGTCCCGTGGCTCGAAAAAAGGTTGAGAAACAGACATAAGAAATTGATATTGTAGGAAACAACAGAAAATTACATAATCATTTTTCCTACAGCTTGTTATAATATAAAAAAAAAGAGGAGAAACTGCTGTAGTCATGTGAAAATTGAACAAGTAGTTTTAAAAATACAATTCTGATCTGAGAAATGTACCAAAGCGACTTGAGAAAAACTGTAAACGTAAGGTAAAAAGTGCCCGGATGAAGGATCCTTTCAAAATAGACATATTGTTGAAAAGTATTGATTAAATAAGTGACAAACCTGCTCTGTTCAACACAACTGGATGCTGCTTGCAAAAAGCGTCCATCAGTTGACGTAGTCGCTCATTCTCTTCTTGTGCGCCACAAAGCTCCTCTTTGTACTTGACTTTCGTTATTGCGGTGGGGTACCTGGCGAGCTTGCCGTGACCTGTCCTGCTGCGTTAGGTTGGGGGCGCAGCTTGTTTTGGGGTGGGGAGCGCTCCTGGCTCCTGGGTTTGCTCTCCAGCCAGTGGCCCGGGGGTTGTCCCTTGGCGCTGCCGTGGCCTGGGGGGTTGTGCTTGCTATGTCCTGGCCCGGGATGACGGCTCCCCTCTTTGGTGGAGGTTTTCATGCATGCCAGATCCACCACACCAGAATTTATCGAAATTCAAACACAATCTGCTTCTTCCTCTGGCCGTTGAATCGGTGAAGGCTGATGTCTGTGGATCTCACTCTGCTTCATCTATCCTTCCTTCCTTTCCTCAGTCTCTCCTTTGGTCTCTTGAGGTCTCCCTAATTTGTTGGAATTTAGATGTTTCTGCGGTTGGTGAAAGACTCTGGTTGGTAACCCGGTGGGTAGTAGGTAATGTCTGGTCGGTGCTGGATTTCACTTTCCTTTCTTTGATCCTTCCTCGGGTCTCCTGACAACCTCACGACTCTGAAGTATTCGGTTTAGGTGAACGGTATGGGATTTTTAATAGGTTTTAGGTGAACTAATAAGTACACCCTCACACGCACATATTCACCAACATACAAAATAAAATAAAAAAAACTAAAAAAAATTTTTGCATATTTAGTTCATGTACAGTGTTGTTGTAAACTTCTAAACTCTTGTATTTACCACCCGGCCACATAATTATCATAATCACATAGACCTTCAGTCCATATTATGGTATGCACTGTAATACTTTTTAATGGACCGTTGTCTCCCTTCTGTTCCACTTCGTATGTCATTATTTATTTTCAATTTATTTTTTTAAGATTATAACGGATGGATATACGTACATACTTTAAAATTATTAAGGGGTTTACCAAAAAAAAGAAAGTTATTTCAGTAATAATGGATTACATCTTTTTTTTTTATTATATTTACAGAGTGAGTCATACTAGTGTAAATGTAACAAAAAAGGACAAACTATATACAATGTTTTGAGTGTTTTGGCACACACAATAATGATAAGAAAGTATTTATGAATACAAATAGATCACAAAATTGTACTTTTAAAATCACTGTCATTGTAATTACCTTTAATATTAAACATGGAAAATGTAATTTAAAAACGATATAAGGCACAATGCATATTAATAGACAATTACCGGTAAACATGCCAGATTATAGCTGTCAGATAGTTTAAATCTGCAGCCCCTTGTCAGGTTGATGTAACATTTTATATACAAAATAAATTTCAAAATAGGGTTAAGTCAGACACATACAACACAGGTACACAGATCATTCGTTCATTCAGCGGTAGACATGATCTTTGCACCATCATTCATCTCTGCTATTCTCACCAGCACACTTGTGCCTCTTAGCTTTAGCCTTACTTGGGAATCTTTGACAACAAACTGGGCAGGTAAAAGGCTTCTCTCCAGTGTGGGTTCTTATGTGTATTTTTAAGCTTCCCTTCTCAGCAAATTTCTGACCACAAACTGAGCAGGCAAAAGGCTTCTCTCCAGTGTGGGTTCTTGTATGTTTTTTTAAAAAACGGAAAAGTACCCAGAGAGTATGTTTTGTCTACAAATGAAAGAGAGGCGGTCGGTTTTAACTATAAGAAGACATTTTACATGCGGAAGAGACACATTCGGCACTCTGAAATTCCACCTGTTATGTGATGTTTGGAGCCTGTCACGATGTCCAGAGATCTCTGTTAGATTAAAATCATTTTTGCAAAGGTGTTTTTTCTTACATTAAATCTGTCTTCAAGTTTTGGAACACGCAAAGAGGACAAATAATTTTATTCCTCTTTCAAATTGGTGACCCCAACTAAGAGCGACGTTTCGCAGCGGGGCGTTCACAGACGAATAGAGCTCCCGGCCACATTAATCACTGTAAGTGGACACTTTATCCACGTTTTAGGAGTTCTGTCTGTTTGAGAACGCTGCGGCTAGTAAATTCGTCTTGCAAAATTATATTGAAGATGGAATTTATGTAAGAAAAATTGTGATAAATTTTGAAGTCGTTTGGTTGGACGCGAAGTCCCAGATTTCGGATTTTACCACGGGATTTGAAGTAAACACATGTGGTGACGTAGCATTGTTTACAAAATGCTGTCATGTTGTATTGTACGCGATCGTTTTGTAGTCAGTTTTGAGAAACATTTCTATGTTTTTACAAGACGAGAGATACATGGAGGATTGACATAAATTCCTTGTATAATAAAAGCTGAATAGGAAAACAGTTTTGTTCACGCAGACGAGAGGCACTTGGATGATTTGTTCTTAAAGGTCCTTGTGCAAGGAAAACAGTTTTTTATTATTAAAAAACGAGAGGTTCTTGGATTAATTTCGGAGATACTACGATTGAGACAGCGGAATAGTACTGCCCTGATTGACATTGTAAAGATCCTTGAACATTTATTTATTCAGCGTTGGTAGTCAGGTTGACAGAAAGCGGAGTTGATACGCCGTTTTGAGATCAATCGCGAGGTCCTTGGATGATTGGATATGTATATTCATGGACAAGTCTGTTCAGCTGAAAGACAACAGAAATATGAATGCGCAGATGAGAATATATTACCAGAGATTGGTACGTAACGTTACGGGGGGTTTCTGCACAATTAAAATCGAATAATTGTGAACAGACAGGCTATATTAGTCGAGAGACTGCTTCGTGATTGATTAAAAGCAGTATTTATTATTTTGAGGGGAGATCATGATATTTGTTGTGTGTTATTTGTATGTTTGGTATTTGGTAGAATAGTCAGACGTTAAAGGGACCGCGATGAGATATGTTGTTGACTAATTCTGTTATAAGTGACACGTCACTTCATTTATAAATGTTAATACGACTTAACTACAATATAATATAATATAATATAATAAGTTATAAAATACGGGAGTCAATAATTAATAGAAATTAAGGACGCTCTTTTTGAACGCGAAACAGAATTGTTTGACCCAAATGAGTTTCCGTTAAGCGAGAACATGATGACGCTATGAAAAAGTTGAGAGCGCATGTGGAACAAAAGCGAGACATAATCGTGTATTTTTGGATAAGATGATGAATAATGCTAGAATACTAGCTTTAGGTATTTTTGTGAAGTTATAACCATTTATATAACTTTAATAAAGTAATAATGTTGGGGCTACGGTGCGCTTTTATTCTGAAGGACTAAATGATTTTCCGCTAGACGTGACCCCTAGACCGCTAAAGCTTCTAGGTTATATATTACCGTTAAATAAATTATATAAAATGTATTTAATATTGAACGACGAGACTTGATTATATTGTGAAAAAGGTAAGTTTATTCTAATAAGATATGTCATTTGTTCGATGATTTTAAAGGCGGCAGTTTAACTTTGAATGTGCGTACACAGCGACCGCTCGTTAATAGTGTTATGAGTGTATGTAACTTTTATATAGAGGAAAATCCCGGACGTAACTTTAAGAAAAGTGTATTAAATGATGATTGATGCTGTAATATTGACTTTCGATTGTTTCGTACAGACAGCTCGTATAATTTTGAATTTACGTAATAAAATAAATGAAACCGTTTAATAAACGCTGAACGGGATGAATTAATTAGACGGTAAAATTACTAATAAAATTTCTAACACTAAAACTGCGAGCGTCAGGGTCTGCGTTAAATAATTGAAACGACTAATGTTGAATACATTTCTAAGTCCTTATATAAATCTCCTGGCCACTGATGGTAAATACTTAATCTGGCTTCACGAGTGCAAATACGTCATATTTAAAATTATGTTTAATACAAAACAAACGAATATTAATACGCAAATAACATAGACAGGTATAGTGTTAAAATATTGTAAAATTTCGATGCATATCTTACGCTTATTGAACATAAATAACTGTAAGACTGATTGTAGTTGCTATGACTCATTCTGACCGCCTGGTGTCACCCTTTTCCAAATTAAAAATGCCAAAAGCCAATCAACTTTTGTAAAGAGGTAATATAATGTTTTTATAAAAGGAATATGTTAATTGTGTGATCATTAATCTGCTTTTGAAGTTTAATGAGAAAATATATATTTAACTTTTTTGGATTGTTATTAGATTAAATATTTCAGCCATATTTTCCACATTTTAATAATAATAATAATATTAATAATAAAAAACGAATAATTTGAATAGGGAACTAATGTGGAATATTTTGTTATAAGTTGATTGTTTTTCCCTTATGATTTTTCTCATACGCGAGAACATTATTTAACCTTGAAATATCTTTTCAGAAGCGGCTATCACCCATTAGGAGGAGGAGACGACAAATTCCTTATCTCCCGTCCTGGGGATGAAGTAATGTGTTAATTATAATTTAAAAAGGAGTTTTTCCCATGTTTATAAATAGAAAAATAATTTTTAATCTCTCCTGAATATATTTAACCTTTGAATTCGACATTTGAAGTCCCATTTCAGAGTTTGGAGCAGTCCTTGCGAGTCCTGGAAGACTGCATTCTATGGTGGAGCCATCTGGGAGGATAACATTTTTGACATAATTTGAGGTGCTATGTAATTAAAAAATCATTTCTGCTTTGATGTTTGACCAAAAGCTGACTAGGCGTTTCTTGAAACATATTAATCGAAAACTACACACTTATTAATTGACTCGGTATTATATTTGTAAATTGTTAGAGTATATCTGTCCTATCTCATCTTAAGTATTATTTATGAAGGTATGCAAAACATATTAAATTAAATATTGTAAACCATAACAAATATTGAAATATAATTAGCAATTATTTAAAATTGTAAACTTTCATTGTTTTAGTCATTTTTATTTATTTTTTTAATTAATGAATTATTTATATTTTTATATTTTTTATTTAAAAAAATATATTTTTTTATTTTTTTGAATTTATTGATTTTTTTGAAATAAAGGAGGATTTTATTATTCCAACTTTTACTGACATGTTATAACCTAATACTGTTGGGGCAGATTTTAATGTTTTCAGTCGAGTGGGGTTCATTGGTCGGGGTCATTATTTCAAAACAAGGTCAAGTGGACCGATGCAACAAAGAAACCGCAGCTGCTACCACCTGAAGAGGGGCGTGGTGCAATGTTTCCTTGAGTTAGTGATACCAGACCATATGATGTGATACTGACTGTTTACACGGCACTCTATATTTTTGACAGATATAAGGTGATAACATTTACAGTAAAACATTTCGTAAATATAACGAACTGATTGGCAACATTCTATACACACAGATTTATTATATTTTAAAACTTTTGATGTTTATTTTGATTTGATCTGATTTGTTTATCTATGTCTATTTTAAAACAGTCAGCTTTTTGGACAAACATCAACAAAAGGGGGACTAGCAAGCTTTATGGTAAAATATTAAAATTAAGGGCAACTTTATGTATTAATAATAATTGATGGATTGGCTGAAAACTGAGATTCTTTGTAAAATTCATTGGCTTAAGCTACAATATTTTTATAGTACAAAAGATAATACAGGTAAATTTTGTGTAGTTTCAGAAATTGAAAACAGCTAATGTGAATAAAGATAAGATAAAATTTATTTCAATCTTAATTATTATATTTTACGCTTATTGAATTAAGTATTTTAATATTTTCCAAATTTTCTTTTGAAATTTGAATAGTTGCTTGGGGCGCATTGTCGAATTTACTGGTTAAATGTAAAATTTTCCCCTCTTTTTAAACAAAAAGCAAGCAAAATTTATTTACTGCAGAACTTGTATATTATTAGAGTCTGAAAAATTCTCTAAGTTGACTTTTTTCAGATGGGGGAATTATTGGTCGGTCTGGGTATATCGTCGCGAAGGACACAAACAGTCCATGTTGAATTAAATAAATATAAAATTAAAAGTTAGTCTTAATGTGATAATTATAGCTAGTCCGTGAGAATGAATGAAATTTACAGGACGACAATTGGGGATTTCCTTGACCATGGAGAAGGAGTAAGTTTTGGCAGAGACGGCGAAAATAAGGTGAATATGTTCCATTTCTATTTTTCCCAGGGGCCCTGGGGTTAGATGTTATTTTTTGATTTTATTTGTTGGCGAAAGTTGCATTTATTTAATGGCTGGAAACACATTCATGCCATATCTATAACAGTAAATATTATAATAAAACATTCCAATAATCATTACACTCTGTAAACAAAATTGGCCTCGTCAGATTTGAATTGGCTAAGATTTTCATTTTTACATTAATGAATGTGCTTAGGTCATTAAAGTCAGCCAAAGGCTGGATTCTAATTGAATGTCACAACAAACAGAATTTTTTCCCACAGGACAGGCCTACAGAACTTTACTAACATTTACTAACTCCAAACTAATAAAACTACCAGATGCTCTTTCAAAAAGAAGGATGTGAATATGTATATTATTAGTGACTAAATGAAAATATTCTGCACCCAGATGAGGTGATGAAAAGGTCAATATGGTCCAGTCCACGGGGGGCACCTGGTTCCACATCTTGCCTATCAGACCTGCCGGGGGTCCGCCTTCTACTCAACCCCCACCTTTAGGAGCGAGCCACCAGACGAGCCAACCGAGAAACCATTCAACTGTTTCTAGGAGCCACCTGATGAGCTGAAGACATCACTCAATGGAGATTGAGTTTCGCTGAGGACATCCCTCACTGGAGATAGGAGGAACGTATCCCTTTTCCGGGGCGTTCCACAAAGAATGAGTCACACCTTGGGAAAACAAACCCCGGTGATCAACCCCTGCATCTCTGGCAGTTGATGTGGGTTCTAAAAGAGTTGAAGGACCCATCCATCCATTCATTTCCTTGACCGCTTGTCCTCACAAGGATTGTGAGGGTACTGGAGCCTATCCCAACTGGCTTCGGGCAGTAGGCGGGGTGGAACCTGAACAGGTTGCCAGCCAATCGCAGAGCTGAAGGACTCTGTTTGAAAAGAAAAAAACTAACAAACGCAAGAACGAAAATGGAACTGACAAACGTCAACAAAAACTTCCCTAGCCCAAACGACAACAAGTCTCCAATTGCGTACATAATGACACTCTTTCTCATACTGACTGTCATGCCAATTTGCTATTTCTGGGATCCCCCACCACAAATTTTGAACATAATCACAACACATTGTCTTCATATATGATATGCTTATTTTTCTGAAAAATCTTTTAATGAATCACATTGTTTTGACATATGACTGACCTCCTCTCCTGCTAAAAAGAATGTTTTCATTTTTTTTCCTTCCTTATGTTGCACCTGCCATTGCGATGATGAAGATCCCACTGGAATCTTTGTGTAAAGATGTTTAAATGTTTAGTTATTGGGCTTTATTTAATTAAGCCCAAAGGGCGGACTGTTAGATATTATTAACATTTAAATTCTTTATTTTCATATATTAACCATTATTATACATTATTAACATCTTAATTCTTTATATTAACCATGTTGAAAGGTTTTATAGACGTGTAAAGCAAGTAGTGTTGAACTCAGTATAATTTGACCTTAAGCTGGGACATATTATTTGGTCTAGAAGTTCCTTCTCTGTGGGAAAACACATTTGGTCCTTGAGAACAGAATCTGTTTCGAACACGCATCCCTGACTCTGTTTTCGCCATCGCTCACGGAAAAGTACCCAGAGAGTATGTTTTGTCTACAAATGAAAGAGAGGCGGTCGGAAGATAAGACTATAAGAAGCCATTTTACACGCGGAAGAGACACATTCGGCACTCTGAAATTCCACCTGTTATGTGATGTTTGGAGCCTGTCACGATGTCCAGAGATCTCTGTTAGATTAAAATCATTTTTGCAAAGGTGTTTTTTCTTACATTAAATCTGTCTTCAAGTTTTGGAACACGCAAAGAGGACAAATAATTTTATTCCTCTTTCAATTGCAACACATTGGACCTTGTTTTTACAAAAGGTGTCTATGCTGGCCTCTCATATCCTGCAGGTCCCTGTCTCTGACCACTTTTGTGTGTTTTTTAATCTTATCTTTTGATGCGCTGAGATACGATGTGGGCCAAACCACGGCGGTTTTTGTTATATAAACAACAACGTAAAGTTCCTTTTAGCTCACCCTCTGTTTGTTAAACTTGACTCCATCTCCACTATGGGTATTATGTCTCCAGACCAGGCCCGGTCTGGCCCGGCGGGAAGAACGGGAAATTTCCGGTTTGGCCGACAGGGAGCGCTGTTTATTTCAGGCCGCGGGTTCATTTCAAAATCAGCAAATAAAGTGCTTTTGATAGACCTAGCCAGGCCTAGAGTGACTAACCTGGAGTGGCCCGAATTTTCCCGCTTGGTCGGTCAGAATTATGGAGCTTTTGGCCGCTATTTTGTGCAAAATGGATCCAACGCATTGGTGAAGCAAGCGTAAAACTCTCTCTCTGCTTGCTTGCGCTCTCTGAGTCACCCTGTCCTAATGGTTGGCCGATGGTATCATACAACGCATATTCGCGATAAAAAAAAAAGAAAAGAAAGCGTCAGACGGCGTTCGGAACTCTGCTTCTTCCCCCTTTTGCCGCCTGGCATTTACTTTGAGAAGCGCCAGTTTAGAAAGCCACATTTTACACCGTCTGGCGTAATTATAATAATGAATGGTAATGGCTCGTTTTCACAAAAACTGGTAGCTACATCATCATTGGGTATCCGCAACTTCCGGTCCTTGTGTACATTATCTCAAGCATTTGCCAAAATTCACCTTTTCCAACGTGGAAACTAGATTTGTACAAGAAAACTCCATCAGGGAAAAAAGAAGAAAGGGTACACATTTTTTCCACAAGAAATTCTCATAAACATAATCTTTTCTTTTTTTAAAGATAACATTTACCACCCCCCCCCCCCCCCCCCAATTCTTTATTTTAACTCCAAGTGTAAATATTACTCTTAAACTATTTGGCCCCTATCTAAATAAGAGTCAAATGTACTCTACAGAATTTAATGTGTTGGTGCAGTGCTTGTGAACAGGGATATTGTTTTTATTATATGGTATACGTATTTCCATAATCCTGAAATGGAAAAAAAAAAATGAGCCGAATGATCATAACCTTTTTGTATCATGTAATTGGGGCTTTAATTATTGCAGAAAGATGAACTCGGTCATCTTTACCGCGAAACAGCGTCAAGTTGTTGACACGTCTGTGACCGCATTTGTCGCGGTCACGTGATTTTGGGCATCTCCGAAGCAGTTGTCAAAACACTGCTTTGACACGCCTCCGCTTCATTTGGTCGAATCAGATTCAAGCAGGAAGGCTCGCGCGTAACATCTCTAGTTCACACTTTTTTGATGCATAATGTATAAATAATAAACATATTGAGCTGAAGGGCTCTGGGTCGAAGTGGTCCCGTCGCTTGTCCTTGATGGAGGCGGTGTGGGATCGCTTCCCACCCAGGGGACCATGTTTGTGTGTGTGAAACAACAGCAACAAAATGTTTTGTCCTTTGTGCCATTACGTCACCAAGCACTCTCACTGTACTCAATTATTAACAAATGATTTATTGAGGTCTCTTGCAAACTGTATTGTGAGGCCACGGAATCAGAGTAGTAAGCTTACAAAAGGTATTTCAAGCCGGAAACCACAGGCTTACAGGAATGTCTGCTCCAAAGAACGATTTTCTTTCCATAAAGCCCCTCCGAGTGGGACGTGGCCTTGATGTTTATTCAGTACGCCTGTGTTGAATTCCTGCTTGGAAACCTGTATAACAAGTGTGGGTGTGTCCCAACAGTGGTTTATGTCGCTGCAAACAGGTCATGGTGATGACCGTAATCCAGACCTCAATTTCCAACTAATCTAGGCGTTACAAGTTTTATGAAATGACAAATGGGACACGTGTGGCATAGTCAGATTTTAATGGAGTGTTGGAAGTTATCAGTACACTGACAGTGAAGACCTCAAAGCCTTACAGGCCAAGAAGTGGATATTGCACTTATCGCATTTCTTCCTTTTTCAAAATACAGTTAAATGTTACAAATAATAATTATAACAATACATATATACTATGAGGTAAAACAGCCAATGCAAATTATACAACATGGCTACGGACGACATTTATGTATTGTTGTGTATTGCTCATTTAGTATAGTAAATATGTAATGTTGATTTTGGACGTGTAAAACTTCACTTTTGTGTTAAAGTGTGTCGAGCTTACCTGTGCTTAACCCTCAGTTATGTCTGAGCTGGTGCGGTCGTTGAACCAAAAAGGTAATGGTGCTTGTAAAACCTTTGACACGTGTCTAATATTGTTGTTTTATGCTGCATATTTACTTATATAAGTTTGCAGGTAAAAATGCCTGAACTGTAATTTATTGGTACGGACTTAAGTTTAAAAACTAGACATGAAAACATCATAAGCATATTAAAATATACTTTGCCTTTCATTGTCTTATTGAACGGTTTTCTTGGTTGACCTCTTCTAAGTTATCGCTCTGTAAGCCTGACGTGTCCTGGTCCTCATATCACACTGGTCAATCAGGTCCTCTAACTCTGCTCTGTGGGGTAAAAACCCAACTTGGCCACACTCATTTCCCTTCGGAGACGCGTCACCTCCCAGAACATCTGCTCCGCTGGACGCCAGCAAAAATAACAACAATCCCATTTTAAGTGTGGCTAAAGACTTGAAAGCAGAAAAACATCATTTGGGAAGGAACTTACCGTCATGCCTCACCAAGCCTTGCTGGATGTAGCGGATATACGTAAAAAAGTTGCACACGGCCGTGATCTGGAAAGGCAAAACGAGGTCATGTGGAAAAAACCTGCAGATGACGTCAAAGCGCAGAGAAAGAAAAGTACACGTACCCGTGCTCGGCTGGAGGGCGAAATGTAGTAGTAGTTCCCCTTGTCGCCGAGTTTGATGCGATGTCTGCACAGTCGCGACACGCCGCTTAGCGCACATTTTCTGCCAAGGAAATTGAACTGTTCAAAAAGATGCAGCTTCAATAATGGACACATGCTGTCGAGTCTTTCAATTTGAGTACTTTTCATCCGGGATGAGAAATGAGGCCAAAAATAACCAGAGGTGCACAATCAGAGGTTAGGTTAGGCATGCATCTGGTGCATTTATTGACATTGGTCACAGAGATATCAGCTGGCACAGGAGTCATCTCATGCTGCAGTAAATAAATGCGCGTTAGTGAAAGAGCGACAAGCTTTCTGAGTGGACTTACGTCTCCACTGCTGCCCTAAAGTAACTGCAAACACAAGATTTGGAAGTGAGACAGTGATTGGAAAAGTGCCCGCTGATTAAATACCCTTGTTAAAGATTTTCAGAATTAGATTTCAAAATACAATTGGAACACATGAAGTCAGATGCTAACGTTGTACAGTTGGAAATAATGTGTTTTACAGTTTCATGACTATGTTAACGTTAAATGGAACATTTCTTCGACAGTTTGTGATATGAATGAAGTATGAAATAATCATTCTTGGCAATCAAATGTTCTATGTAGCCCCACTAGTCTAAATACAGTATTCTGGTTAATATTGCGTTAGTGGAATATGAGTTAAGCAGCAAAATCCAGCAGTTAGTATCAATATCAGATGGCGGCCATTTTGACACTTGCTGTCGAGTGAAAATGGCATCACAGTTGCTCAGGTCTCAAGAACCAACCAATCACAGCTCAGCTTCAAAAACAGGTAAGCTATGATTGGTCGTAGCCAGAGCTATGAGCAACTGTAATGCGGCTGGATTTTGCGGCATAACTCATATTCAACAAATGTAATTTTAATCAGAATGGCATGTTTGGACTAGTGAGGTCACATATAACCAGAGGTGGGTAGAGTAGCCAAAGATTGTACTCAAGTAAGAGTAGTGTAACTTCAAAATAACATTACTCAAGTAAAAGTAAAAAGTAGTCATCAAAAAAATCTCTCAAGTACAAGTAAAAAAGTATTCACAGTAAAGAACTGCTTGAAATAAAGTCTGATTTATTTTATAAAACAATGTCATCAGACAGACAAAAACAAAATGATGTGCAAATTTTGGCATCTTCAAATCATAAAATAAAAAATAAAAAACTTTCTGAGCTCGAACAACAGTGCAAGCAGACATGTTAGCCCAAGAATGCACAATCCCATTCACAAATTGTGAGTCTAATCACCATAGGTGGCAATTTCTTAAAGCGAAAGCACCAAGACGTCATCTGTCAGTTGACTCTTTCGGGTTCTCATCATGCCTGCCAGTCCTCAACCAGGGCCGCATTTCCCGTATATAAGCAATGACCGCGGAAATGCTCCCACACAGTCAGTCAAGCGGAGCACTTACCAAAGTCGCACAACAACATTTTGAGATTTCTGAGAAAATGAAAAACTTTTAAGCGCACAAGGCCGTGAAAATACGGTAAATCTAATGTATAAAATGGGGGTAACGACTCTAGTGTTGCCCAATATAGCGGAGTAAGAGAAGCATTTCTTCTTCACACATCTACTCAAGTAAAAGTAAAAAGTATTGTGTGGTAAAACTACTCTTAGAAGTACCCCCCCCCAAAAAAAAAGTTACTCAATAAATGCAACGGAGTAAATGTAACTTGTTACTACCCACCTCTGCATATAACGTTATTGTCAAGAAATGTTTAAGGTTGACTTCCCCTTTAACTCATTTACTGCCATAAATTAATAAAATAAAATAAAAGATTATTAAAAATTGAAGGCAAGAGGCGGTTCAAATTTTTAATTGTAATTAATCGCATGACTTCACTAGTTAACTCACGATTAATGACAAATTTTACATCTGTTCTAAATGTACAATAAAAAAAATCTAGGTTTTTATACTCTTGTTAACAAAAGTGGGAAAAAATGTTAAACTAATAGAAATAGTTAAAATTTATTTTTGACGTTTATAGCCGTCAATGGCAGTGAATGAATAAAAAAGAAAAGACTATTAAAAATTCGGGGCGTCAGGCGATTAAAGTTTTTAATCGTAATTAATCACATGACTTCACTAGTTAACTCACGAACAATCACTAATTTTATATCTGTTCTAAATGTACAATAAAAACATTCTAAGTTTTCATACTATTGTTAACAAAAGTGGAAAAAAATGTTACACTAATAGAAATAGTTCAAATGAATTTTTGACGTTTATAGCCGTCAATGGCAGTGAATGAATTAAAGTTAAAACAATGTACTGCCTTTGACCTCATTGGTTCCACATACCAAATAGAGCAGCGACGGGTGAAAAGAAAGACAATGTCGCAGTTGTTACACACACAAAGCAACTCACTTAGGTCCTCCGCACTCTACAGCCGAAGCTTTAACCATTGGTAACGCTGACATGGCCACGGGTTCGATAGTCAGAGAGTTGTTTTCCACGGCGTTCTGAACCAGCTGGGACAGCTGTGGATACAAGCGGATGCGCTGATTAGACCGCCGTAATCAGAAAATGTTTGCGGCCAAGAGATCCTGACCTCAGATCGTGTAAAAGAAAGACAGGGTGCGATGTCTTCTCTGTAGATGCGACTCATGAGGGCGGACGAGCGATCCAGACCCGGATGCTCTTTCCACATGAGGAACTCTGCGTACAGGACTGAGTCCATCTGTGGAGACAAGACAGTCCCTCACTCATCTTGTCAGCAAAAACAGGGTGAAGCGTCTTAGCGCAAGTCCAAAGGTCAACGTAACCAAGAGACGGAGCTCGACAGAGGGAAGACAGTTTACCTGACAGAGAATTAGAGGAGAGCAGGAACAGCAGGCTGAGAGAAAAAAAGACAAGTTACAAGGAAGAAAATAAGCGTAAGAATGCCAAAGGGAAGAAAGGAACGATACGAAAAAAGCTTGCACACTTGATGCCATCCTTTACCTCTCGTTCCTCTTTAGCTACGGGCTGAACCGGGAGTGATGGCTGCAGCTGGGGATGCCGCTGCCGGTTCGGCGCGGAAGGCGTGGACGTCAACACCAGGGATTTGAGCGCCGTCACTTCAGCTTGAAGGACGTCGATCTGGCAGTCGGATATGGGAATGCAAAAAAAAAAAAAAAAAAACACCTTCAGGCTTTTCTAAAGCATTGCGAATGAAAGCACAGCAAGACCAGGGGTGAGAATATACAGCCCTCATCGTTTAACTCATTTGCTCCCAAAAACATATAAATAAGTTATATTTTAAATGCGCAGTGTCCCAAAGACGTATTTAGACGTTTTTTTAAATAAATAAATAAATATATATATACACGTATATATATATATATATATACACATATATATACGTATATATATATATATACATATATATATATGTATATGTATATATGTATATATATGCATATATATATTAAAAAATATATATTTGATTTTTTATTTTAATGCTAGAGCATGCAGAAGGCTTTGATGTAGCATCTCAACGGCAAAGAATGGTTGAAGAAATGGTAGTTATTACACAAACGGCCAGCAGGTGGAAGAAGAGCATAGGAAATGAATCAGGGCCATGTTGAAAAAAATAACTCAGTTACTCAGAATTCTAAATAGATTTGTGAATAATGATGAAACTTAGCTATATTCTAATGCTAATTGCTGCAAATCGGAAACAGATAGAAATATACTTTTTTTTCTTGATGAAAGAAGAGACTTTAATCTTTCTTTTGGTAGATTTCATTTTTGTATAGAATACAACACAATATTCTGTCGGCCGTGCAAAATCAGTCAAAATCCAATGAAACAGACGGATTGCTTCAGTGAAAATGGCTGGGAGTAAATGAGTTAATATGACCCACCCAGCATTTATATATGATCAAGAGTCCTGTAATATTTGCTGTTGGCTGTTTTTATTAATTTACCTCATTAAATCATTGGTTAATTAACATAATGCAATTTAAAAAAAAAAAAAAACAGTCAAACTAGCACAGGGTTTCTGCAGATGGAATTTAATGCTTTTAAATGCAACGTAAAACTAATTTACTGCCCATGTCGTAGTGCATATACACGCACATACATTTACATACTGTACATACATGCATAACTCTGTCTTTATATATTAGGGCTGTCAATCAATAATGATTTTTAATCATAATTAATAGCTCCATTTCCATAGTTAATTCACTATTAGTTGTAAATTAATTGCACATTATATCAGTTCTACATGTACAATCAAATGTTTTTTAGTTTTTTTTTAGTTTTTCATACTGTTGTTAACATAAAAGTGGACAAATATGGTTACCAAATACTAGTGTTAGTATATTTTAGTTCATTGATTCAAAAAGTTCAGTAATTCAAAAGGTTATTTGAAGTTTAAAAGATATATTAAACAGCTCAAATGAGTGCATAACATTGAGTCATGGATTTGTGTTGAGGTACTGTTCTGCTACTAGATGGCATTCGTGTTTCATGTTGGACGTAAGTGACAGAAATTCCCTTGCACAACGTTGTATGTAAAATAAACCTTGAATAACATTTTACATCTATTGTATTTAACCCTGTATCAATTCATTCTCTGCCAGCCATTTTCAAAGCCGAGCTCTTTCTATTTTCTACCGTTTTGGAGCATATTGCTTGATCTTTGAAGACACACCGAACATTTCATTCTGTGACAATGGGCTTTTTGCACAAATCCACTACTTTCTGAACTCATTACCACTCCTTCATTTCCTGTCTTTCATGATTGGACACGCTGATTAATCCAGGTGTGCCAGACCTCAGTAACCACGACGACAATGGCCAGACACACCTGGATTAATCAGTTTTTCCAATCATGAAAGACAGGAAATGAAGGCGTGGTATCGAGTTCAGGAAGTAGGTATAAGAAACACTGAACCTTCCCAAAAAAAGTACAGTCTGTACTGTCACTAGAAAAAAAACAAATCTTGTTTCAACTGCTTTCTGTTCTTTAATAATCATCAGTAGAACATAGGTTGGTTTCACCAAAAATACCCGTCTCATCAAAAAGTGGAATAAATGAGCTTTTTCCTGAAAAGAAGCACGCTTCAATGCGAATATTTTATTTTTATTTTTTTACCAAACAAAAACAAGCCTGAGAAAGGGACATACTGTACATCAAACATCAGCAACACTTTAACAAAAAAGTACATCACACACCTTCCCCTGAGCCTCCTTCAGTTGTTTCTCTGCTCCTGCTTGTTTGACGTTCGCCTCTCGCACCATCCTGTGAGCCTCCTGTCGGGAATATGGAAACAATTCCGATTCATGTCAGCCGGCAGTTTCATACATACATTTATTTCTGGCGTCCGTCCGTTCGAAAGAGTGGAACTTTGAGATGCTGACCTCAAACAGACTGGCGGTGAGCTCCTCCAGTTCTTGTTCTAGCTGATTCCTGATCTGCGATAGGCGCTCACATTCCTTATCTTTTAGTTTTAGTTCCTGAAAAGGATGAGAAGAAAGAAGTTCACTTGTGGCACTTGCACTTTTTTTTCACTGCACTGAGTGACAGCACCTTCTTTGCAGCATCTAACTGTTGGCTGAGGATCTCCGAGCCCTTTTCACGAATTTCTTTCTCTCGGATTTCCAACGAGGAGCTGCGCAGGCGGGAATGGACGCCATGGTCTATTTCCATTGTGGGCCCAACCTGGCCTCTTCCCTCCAATCTGGGCTCTGGTTCGGGATCCAGATCTATCAACCTAAACGGGATCATAAACATAAACGATCATGTTTATGTTCAAACAGATCAGATTTCCCATCATTACAGTAGGATACTCAGACAACCAGATCACACACAAGTCCTTCCAGACGAGCGACTGCTGCCCCCACAAATAAGTTCATGGGCTCGTCCGGGATTTGAACCCGGGACCTCTCGCACCCTAAGCGAGAATCATGCCCCTAGACCAAGGAGCCACAGTCATGAGCACTCTGCTTTGTCTACAAATATGCCACGCGGACAGCTGGGGTTCATTTTCTTCTTTTTTTTTCTTTGTTGGCCTCAGTGATACTTTATCACATCCAAGCAGGAAGAATAAGTCACATGTTGTGCTGCGCTTCATTTTGGCCCACATTTGTAGCCTATTGTTTCAAATTATGCCATGCCATCAGATTTATTTTTTTGTCCATTTGTGAATTGATCTGTTAAATAGGAATAATGCAGGCTTAAGGCCCTAAATTGCGATCTACTCATCATCATCCTCATTCAGGTAGTCACAGTTGACATTCATTTAATGCTGCAATTTTGTTAAATGTAGCCAACTGAACCAAGCAGTTCAGGCTATACATAACGGCTGCATCACATCAGCCCCCAATCTAAATGGTTCCATCACCCAGAACTTTTGACCTTTTCCCATCGCGGCAGGGTCCAAGCTTTATGTTCCAGAGCAAATTGAAGCCATTCTTCTCAATGATAAGTAGTTTTCTAACGCCTTGTCTCTCTTACTGTTGTATTCTTTGTTCAGTGGTGTGGCCAAGTTCAAATTGTTATTCAACCTCAAAGGTTCAGCAGGTCCAAGTATTTTCTGGTCTCTTTACATTTTTTTTTATGACGGCTTTTACTTTTACTATCTACTTTTAAAAACATGTATGTACTACATAGCCCTTATATTTTTCTATGCATCTGCCAAAAGTGATGTACATTTGTTAATCCGTAGACAATTTTTGGACCCACAGCAGGCCAGGTGACTTGTGACATTATTCTGACCTGCCATGATGGCTCATATTTCCCCTAGCTTTTGACAATTTTCCTGTCACTTCCTACACTTAATGAATTTTACAAACTACAAATGCCACTTAACTTACCTTTCTATCTATTGCAACAATTTACGAAGTATACGTTCATTATCTCAAGCTGTTTGTTTTTATTTGCACATGCTTGAGTGACAAATTAAACCGCACAAAGTAAACCACACATGACCAGACTTGCAACTTTGGCTCTTTACTATTACCATTTTTGAAAACCTGAACCCTTGGCTTTCTATCATTATTTTAAGTTAACCAGTTCATTATTATTATTTGTTGTATCTTACTGTGTTTGGTAAGCTTTCTAATGATATCTGCCTTTTGAAAATAGGACTAAAAGGTTGTACAGTATTGAAAATCAAGACTCGTAGCTAAAATCTCGGCCCTTATTGTCTTTGCATTAAAATGTTAGCGAGAAATTGTTGCATTTTCACTGATTTTAAAGAGTCATAATTTTTTTCAATATTTGTCTCAGGAAAAAAAAAATATATCACTAGATTAGTCTCAGCAAGAGATGTCCGATGATGCTGTTTTCATGTAGGTCTTTATCAACTCAACTTTGTTGCACAGATAGATACCAACAGTACATTTAATTTTTAGTTTTAGTAAGTTACAAGAGTTAAATAAAATACAGAGTGTGAGTGCTGTCAGGGTTAGTGAACTCACGTGACTTCAAACATCTGGTTGTAATAAACATTAAACAGAAAAACGTACGTTAACTTTACTGGCATGGTATGGTTATAAACTTGAAAAACAACAATGAAAGGAGCAGTTCTAAACAATTGTATTTCTGGCCAACTGAATATTCCATAGCTGAATATTACGACGTTAAAATGTAAAGCCAGTCTCGCGCTAACGAGTCGTCAAACTTTAAGCTAGCCAGGCGTTTTACAACTTTGTTAATATGTTCCCCTCAATAAAGAGTGACACGTTTACCCTATCAGCGTCCAGAAGACCCAGTCGCCAGTTCAGTTTGTCCCCCGCCCGCGTCCACCGGCTGTCCGTGCTGTTAAATTGTCGAAATGAGACGACGAGCGGAGAGTTTGAAATCAGTGCCGCACACACAACGGAAAAGAATGCGGACGCTGACGTCATCAAGCACGGGCGCAGCATGCAGCAAAAAACAGTGACCACATGATGCTTATTTTGCACTTTTCCCAGCCGTAATGTTCACCAATACTCCTCCTTTGAGTTTATTCGTGAAACAAGGCGACGAACATTCGATCATTGCCCACTTTCTGCCTGTCTTCCAAGTCACGTAACTGCACATCCACTCTTTTGCCACTCTCTACGCTAGAGTCCCGGTATGTGTCCACGTGACCGATACAATATACGTCACACCAGCTGCTAAAGCGAAGCTAAAATAAAATCTTGTACATTTTAAGTCTCTTAAATTTGTAACGAACAATAAATGTAATTTGATCATTAATACCCATGTAGAATTATTTTAAAAAAAATATAGCCTACCTCTTGGAGCTACCTGAATGTTATTGTTTGTTGTTGTTGTTGTCCCCCAGTTTATAAATTGTATTTTTATTTATTTTATTTATTTTATTTCAAATTTTTTATATTCTTTTTTTATTTTATTTTTATTGTGAGTTAACGAGTGAAGTCACGCGATTAGTTACAATTAATTTTAATAACCTAACGCCCCTAATTTTCAATAATCTTTTCTTCTTTTTTGTTTTTGAAATAAAAGAAAAGCTTTTAAAAAATTATTATAAATTAGGGGCGTCAGGCGATTAGAATTTGTAATCCCAAATTTGATATCTGTTCTACATGTACAATAAAAACATTCTAGGTTTTCATACTCTTGTTCACAAAAGTGGAAAAAGATGTTAAACTAATAGAAACAGGTCAAATGAATTTTTGACATTTATACCTGTCAATGGCAGAGAATGAATTAAAAAAAATAAAAAATAAAGATAAAAAATTTGGAGCATCAGGCGATTAACATTTTAATCGTAATTAATCGCATGATTTCAATAGTTAACTCACGATTAATCACAAATTTTATATCTGTTGTAAATGTACAATAAAGAAAATCTAGGTTTTCATACTCTTGTTCACAAAAATGTAAACATTTTTAAACTAATAGAAATAGTTAAAATGATTTTTTTTACGTCTATAGCAGTCAAGGGCAGTGAATGAGTTAATATGGGATTTATGTAAATTGGATTGACTGGTATTTGTATGATTCTTCTATGTTAAATAAATGAATACATAAATAGATAGATGATATATTATATATATAATAGATTATTTGCCCTCAGGTTGATCAGGATTCAGGATGGTGTACCTTCCTACCACGCAGCCCTTATCCTTAGCCACGGATGGCGTCCCAAAGAACACTGCAGAGGAATACACCGCTATTCCCGACCTGCCTGCCTTCACAACTTCGTAGGCCCGACTGGAGGAGGTTGCAGGCGGCGGAGAGGAGGAAATCCGAACACTGTGAATTCCCTCGAAAGCATCCATGTCACTCAAAAGAAGCAATTTGGTTTGTGTTTACTCTTGTGGAAGCAACAGAGCTTGTCGGTGGCCCCTGAAAAGAGAGAAGGGATTTACAATATCCTTCATACAAGTAATGCTTACACTATACAGTATATGAATAGCCTTTAAATGTTTTCAAAAGTGCCACCACACCTCACAGCAGCACACAATAAAAGCATTCAAAGTGTTCACCATTGGAGTAAAGTAACTGTTCAGTGCTAACTGAGGTCAATCCAGTATGAAGCATATGCAGTTTTAATAATATCAAATAAGTCACACTCACCAAAGTAGACGGAACCAACTGTCCAGTTGCTTCAAATGTAAACCAAACGTGATAGATCAGCGTAAAGAGTTTAGACGATTGAACTCTGCCCGCACTTCGCCCTTGCCGCTGCTTTTCTGGTTAGACAGCAAGGGTTAATAATCACTAACACCTCCTGGCCCACGACTACCCTCACTGTGCACATTTCTTCCGTTAGAGGGCTCAACATGCTGCCGCTTTTTTATAATAATGATTTCCATTCAAACAAAAACTCATAAAAGACGGATTTCCCCCTTCGAGAGCACCCGAGAGTTCTAAATTGCGTTCCTAAAGTGATATATGTATCTAAGCAACCGGTTGTTGCGGCTGTGTGTGATTTGTCGAGATTAATGGAGCCTGCGAGAGCTCACAATGCAGCTTTGTTGCTCAAAACAGCTTAAGACATCAAGTGACCGGAGGTGTAGAAGCTCCACTCTCCTTTTTCTGGTCCCGCTTCTCTTTCTCCAACATTCCGACCGTGCACCTCCTCCACTCCGGACCTGCAGCCATGGCGAAACATTAGCGGGTGACTAACAGTCGTCTTTGAAATGGCACACCAGAATTGGCTACACCGAATCATTATTAGATGACTTCAAAGTTTGCTACATGGCTTTGTTAAAGTCTGTGTTTTTTGTTGGTAGACCGCAGACTAAGCAAGCCGATTGCTGATTCTGCGATCTGACGAGGCAACAGAGTTTTCCTTCATGTCAGGCCAATGCAGAACGAGGAAGTCGGCCTTTAAGAAGAAGCGTCAGCGGCAATGACAGTGACCTACTCCCGCAGGGTGGCGGACGCAGGCCTCGGCACTTTCTTCCACCTGCTCCTGCGCTGGAAGGGCAGCATCTATAAGCTCCTCTACAGGGAGCTCATCATCTTCACCCTGCTCTACTACTTCTTCAGCGTTGTTTATAGGTACCACAAAAAAAAAATCCTCCCTTCTCCTAATTGGTATAATCATCATCCTTATAGATTAGTACAGGGGTCACCAATCTTTTTGACGCTGAGAGTCTTGGGTACTGATAAATAAAATGATAATCACCATTATTTAGATCATTGTAATCATGATTCGTTATTCAACAGGTGACATCTGTATTTTTAGTGTATTGTGTGTGCTGTACTGTGCAAAAAGTTTAACGTAGCATGACATTTTAAAACAATAATTTTTTTTTTTTCAGAGGCGGGGTAAAAAAAAAAAACTTTATAAAAGTGGCAGATTTGCGTCTTTGTGAAGTGGCAAATTTGCAAGACAAAAACTCAGAAACTTACGACAAATACACGTAGTATCCTGTAGTAATAGTCTAATGTGAGGATTCGTTGGTGGTTGATGGGACACTGTATATAAAATGAAAAAGCAGGATGGAGACGGATTCATTCTTAGTTTAAACGTTACTCATCATACATGGTAGCTAGAGCGATAACACTTCCTGATCCCCTATCAGCTGTCTAACACTAACCAATCAGAAGCTAGCATACTTTAGGTGAATACAAGTGTATGACGGAGAGCAGCAGATTCAACACTTCAATTTAGCTACTTGTACAAAAAAAATACCAAAATGTATGAATGTGTAAATAATAATTCTGGAAACATAAATGTACAAGGATATATACATTTTAACAAATTCTCTTAAAACCCCTGGGCGTTATTTGTCCATTTTCTGGCTTTTTTATGTTTTTCTGTTTTTCATCAAAGAAAAAGCATTTGAAAAAAATACACTAGGGACCTGACATTTTACCAGGATTGTTTAAAAATGTAGAAGTTCAAATTGGCGCCATGCTGTAATTTATAATTATTACCAAACAGGCGGGAGAGATTGACACGAAATTGTTGTAATAATGCCCGATTTTGGCTCATTGACTCCCATTATAAATCACAGTTTTTGATATGCTGTAAACCTGATGTGTTATAATGCATTTTCCGTGATTACTGATGCAATCGCTTCTTTGACGAGTCATAAACAGAAAAATAGAGGAATTTGTGAGTGTTAACACAAAAAACCCACTAGGTGGCGCCAAAGGCTAATAAATGAATACAAAATGCATGCATAAAAAAATTCTATTGTTATGATATGACCTATGGACTTATTTGGGCCTCTAACTATGTCATATGAAATATTCAAATTATTCTTTTATTTTATATATATATATACAGCATAGTTAGTCTTGCTATTAGCATAATACTGCTATTGTTGTCCATAGGGGGCATTAAAAAAACAACAACTATATATGTGTAGATAGGTCTGATGCCACTGAATATTTTGAGCGGTTGAAAGTGAAAAAAATATTCATAAATGACTAAGTTATCTCACTTCAAAGGAAATGCCCGATTTTGGCAAAATTACAAGAGTTTTGTGCTATTCGGAAAACTGCCATTGTGTGAAAACTGGGCATGCAGAATTTTTTTTTATTGTTATGACTTATGGACTTATTCAAGCCTCTAAATATGTCATATGAAATATTCAAATGAGTCTTTTATTTTATATATATATATACAGCATAGTTAGTCTTGCTATAATAATAAATAAATATAATAATACCGCTATTATTGTCCATAGGGGGGCATTAAAAAAAATTAAAAAAATTAAAAAATTAAAACTATATATGTGTAGATAGGTCTGATGCCACTGAACATTTTGAGCGGTTGAAAGTGAAAAAAATATTCATAAATGACTAAGTTATCTCACTTCAAAGGAAATACCTGATTTTGGCAAAATTTCAAGAGTTTTGTGCTATTCAGAAAAATGCCATTGTGAAAAACTGGGCATGCATAAAACAATTCTATTGTTATGACTTATGGACTTATTCAAGCCTCTAAATATGTCATATGAAATATTCAAATTAGACCTTTATTTTACATATATATAAATAGCATAGTTAATTTTGCTGTTAGCATAATACTGCTATTATTGTCCATAGAGGGCATTAAAAAAAAGCGGTTGAAAGTGAAAAAAATATTCATAAATGACTAAGTTATCACACTTCAAAGGAAATGCCAGATTTTGGCAAAAATTACAAGAATTTAATCAAACTATAATAACGCCCAGGGGTTAAATGCTTGATCCTCAGGGTGTGGACCTTCTGCTCAAGCAATTACTATCTCCTTATTTATTTTCTCGCAAATAATCTGCCACTTTATAAACTCACAAATATGCGAGTTTTTTTTTCTTCTTCAAATTTGCCACTTTATGAAGTCGTATATTTTAAATTTGCAAGTTCCCCCCCAGAATATTACCCCCCTAAAAAAAATATATATATATATATATATATATAAGCAAAAAGTAAATGTCACAAATACAAAAGCTCTACCAATATTCCCATTTTAAATTGATCACTTCAACACAACATTCCTAGGAAATCCCAATGTCTCATCATTGGTGAGCTATTTTTTAGAACAGGCCCACATTCTACTCATGTGGTTAGCGTCTACCTTGTGCCTGCACGCACCACGTTGGTATTTTCACATCTTAAAGATTGATTTGGACATTCAAACTATCTATATTAACTTTGATTTTTACTTGATGAGAAGATGTCTAAATGTGTTTCCACGTTAGGTTTGTGTTAAATGTTGAACAGAAGAGGCTGTTTGAGAAGCTGTCCATGTACTGTGACCGCTACGCAGAGCTCATCCCAGTGTCCTTTGTTCTCGGTGAGTCCCGCTGATTTTCCTTTTGGATTAAATTTTACTAAGCTATGTAAAAACCTAATAATCAGCCAGCTAGCTCGTGATTGTTTACATTGAGCTTGATGCTACTTCAAAGTAAACAATCCCAAGCGGGTGCCAACTTCCGCATTTCATTACAGGTTTCTATGTGACCTTGGTGGTATCCCGCTGGTGGGGTCAATTTGAAAATGTCCCCTGGCCCGACCGGTTGGCGTCATTAGTGGGAGGTCACGTGCGCGGAGCAGACGAGGCCGCCAGGTTGACCCGGCGCACTCTGATGCGCTACGCCAACCTCTCTGGCGTGCTCATCTACCGTTCAGTCAGCACGGCCGTCTATAAGAGGTTCCCCACCATGGAGCACCTGGTCCAGGCAGGTACGTCTTGATGAGATTTTGGCCTTTTAGAATATAATGGGATGATTTTTTTTTTCTTTTGTTTGATCCAAGATTTAATAGTGTGTTTTGTCATCTTCTGTCTTCATGCATTTTTACTTGCTCATCAGGTTTGATGACATCAGAAGAACTGAGGCACCTGGAGGACTTGCCCTCCCCTCATAACAAGTTCTGGGTTCCTTGCATGTGGTTTGTCAGTCTGGCTTTACGGGCCCGCACCGAGGGTCGCATCAACAACGACGTGGCTCTCACCGCCATTCTTACAGTATGTGCTTGTCCAGACCAGGGGTCTGCAACCTGCGGCTCTGGAGCCCCGTGGCTTTAGTCCCTTTCCTGCGGCTCCCTGTGGATTTCTAAGAAAATTAGTCAAATTTTTCTTTTTCTTTCTTTTTTTTTTTTACATATGTATTTTTTTTTTTTTAGATAAAATATTCTTTAAATGAATTAATGATTTAGACTTCTTTTTTTTTTTTTTAATTAACATTAAAATATAAAAAGAGAGACAAAAGATAGAAAGTTTTTAAAAAATTACCTAAAAATGTCCCCAAAAGGCAGAGGATATGCAGAAAATTACAATAAAATTTCCATGAAATTGCCAAAAATGTCAAAAGAGTTCTACTAAAAGGGTATAAAAGAAATTGTTCGAAAAGTAACAAAAGAAGAAAGGCAGAAAATTACCATGAAATGCCTTTGAAATTGCCCAAAAAGTCAGACAAGTGATTAAAAAAAAAAAACAGAAAAGAAAAATGTTTAAAAATTAACTACAAAATGCCAGAAAACAAAAGTAGTCCCGAATATTGACATAAAATGTCTACAAAATTGCCAAAAATATCAAAAAAAATTATGGCAAAAAAAAAAGGCTGAAAAAAAAGTTAAATAAATCAAATAACCATAACATGTCCAAAAAATGACGAAGAGGCATAATATGACCATAAAATGTCCATAAAATTGCCAAAAATGTCACGAAATTTGACAGAAAGGCAGAAAAGTCTAAAAATGTATGAAAAACAAAGTATGAAAAATTACCCCCCAAAAAATCCAAAAGGTAGAAGAAAATGAATCTCTGTATTAGATGCAGCACATTTTTTGTGTTGTGGTGCAGCTCTGTAATCAGCTCTTGGGCCCTCAGTACATTAAATTAACACTAAACACCATTTCAGATTTTTGATTATTTATTTGGCCTAAAATGGCTCTCTTGACTGTAAAGGTTGCTGACCCCTGGTCCAGACTGTGGGCACGAAAAGCTTAGAAAATACTTATTAACCATGTGTTATGTTTTTCACTTTATAGGAGTTGAACAGTTTGCGTGCAAAGTGCATGAAGCTGTATGGATATGACTGGATCAGCCTGCCTCTCGTGTATACTCAGGTTCTGTTTCGGTTTTACATGTGCAATATAAGGTGTCAGGCACAAAACAGTTAAGCTTCAATTTCAGACCCTGGAAGCGTTTTTACATTTATGTGACATAGAAATTAGGGGTGTGCCAAAAAATCTATTCTCATTTAGTACGATTCAGAATCGATTTTAAATGTCCCAAAATCAATTTTATTTCAATTATTTTATACTGTCTTGTCTTTGTCTGTGTGTGCCTTTATTGGGAGCGCTGTTCATGTTGTACCCAGTTTGGCCACTGAGGGGCAGTGTGGTTCCATGCGGTCTAATACACTGTTAAGTTGTAGCCACATTAGAGTAGAAGGAAAAAGTCACGATCAAGTTATTCCAATAAAAGTTAGGTTTTTTTCAGCGTGGAGCCCTTCTTTTGAGTGATGAAAGTGCCTGTGAGTAGCGCGCTAATTAGCATTAGCAAGTCAGACTGGAGTAGATCATTACTATTCCTTGCACATCTAAAGATTGAAGCAAAGATCATTGTCAATCAAATCATTTTGAATCAAAAATTGTTCTTAATCGAAAATCGATTCTGAATCGAATCAAATCGTGAGACATTCAAAGATTCCCACCCCTAATAGAAATGTACACAGCGGTCGAAAAGGTTCAAGAGCTGACATAAGGTCTGTGTATGACGCTTAGGTGGCAACAGTGGCGGTCTACAGCTTCTTCCTGGCTTGCCTGATTGGTCGTCAGTTCTTGGATCCGGCTCAAGGCTATCCTGGTCACGACCTGGACTTCTATCTGCCCGTCTTCACGCTGCTGCAGTTTTTCTTCTACGTGGGTTGGTTGAAGGTCTGACGCTACAGATTACATGATTCAGTCCGTTTGACGCCTGGTCCGGGTCTGATGAGGTTTTGCTTCCAGGTGGCTGAGCAACTCATCAATCCTTTTGGCGAAGACGATGACGACTTTGAAACAAACTGGCTCGTTGACCGCAATTTACAGGTTTTGATGGGGAAATAATCCGTTTTTCACTTGGTGGTTGATCCAGTGTAATGTGAAATTTACACCTTGGCTGAAAAGCGTTTGGGAAACACTGATTTGAGTTAGCACGGAGTCAGTACTAGATGTATTTCATCGTGTTTCAGGTATCTTTGTTGTCCGTGGATGAGATGTATGACAGCCTCCCTCTGGTTGAGAAGGACATGTACTGGAATGAGTCTGAGCCTCGGCCTCCCTACACTACCGCCAGCGCTGATCACTGCAAACCATCATTCATGGGTTCCGCTCTGGATATCAGGTATGCCAAAAGTGGAAGTTAAATCAAAAAATGTTCTTCGCAATAATGTACAATGTGACCCCACTAGTCTAAACATGACAATCTGATTAATATTGCGCTTGTGGAAAATGAATAAAGGAGCAAAATCCACTTGTTTTTATCCATCTCAGGAAGCGGCCATTTTACCACTTGCTGTCGACAGGAAATGACATCATCGTTGCTCTGGGCTCAGGCAACGACCAATCACGGCTCACCTGTTGTCTGAGTTCGGTCATGTGGCATTCGTAAGCTGAGCCGTGATTGACCCGAGCCATGAGCATCTGCGATGTCATTTTCAGTCGATAGCAAGTGACAAAATGGCCGCCCACTGAGATGAATAAAAATCGGTGCGGCTTAATTCATATTTCACAAACACAACATTAATCAGAGTGCCGTTTTTAGACGAGTGGGGACTTCCCAAGCAAGGAGGCTGACATTTTATGTAGCCATTTTTGGTTGTCAAAATGAACAAACTCAACAAATACAGTTGGGTCCAAAATAACTTAGTTCGGGTCAAAACTGGACCAAAAGAGTACGCGGGTAAATTTGACCTTTTTTTTGGGGGGGGGGGGGGGGGTTGTGTAAAACGACATATTTTGGGGAAGATTGTTTGTATTTTAAAATGCCGAAAATTGGGTCCATTTGACCCAAGTAGTGAGATCGTTCCATTTGTGACCCAAATTGGGTTATTTTTTTTTAACCCAACTGTTCACAAAAAATTATTGTGGGTTATTCACTGGATGCAATATTTTGGTTTAAATGAATAACCCAAAAAGTTGGGTAGACCATCCCCCAAAATTGGGTTATTTTTTAGGTTATTTATTTGACCTTTTTGGTTCCTTTTTTGACCCAACTGTTTTTAGAATGTTTGCTGATTTTTTGTACTCTCCAGTGTTCCTAAAGAGGAGATGGAGTTTCAGTCCAACTTGGAGCAGATTAAAGAAAATGAGGAAGCCAACTACTCCACCCCGCTGTTGGGAGGTCTGGGCCGCTTCCTGGGTGTCCAGTCCCCCAGCTTCCCTCGCTCTTCTCGGGTCTCTCTGCTGCGCCGCCGTCCCGGAGCCCCACTGAGTCGCTTCCCCCTTTACTTACACCCAGAAGCCCCGTCGGTCGCTCACCAAGCCCGCCAGCCCTTAAACGCGGAGCGGGATCAAGATTACGCCTTCTCCTGCCTGCCCTTGTATGAGCGAGCCGGATTCTACAGTTGCCCCCAGACACCCATCGACTGCATCCCCCCAGCTGTGGCCCGACCCCGACCCGCGCGGCGGCCTCAGAACGAATGGGATCGCAGCTGCACCTCCCTCGCTCCTCCGACGATTGGCTCACAACTTCTGCCCCCCGACACCCCCAGTCACATCCCGCCACCATCGTCGGCTTTCCCCTGGCTGAGCGAGGAAGGCGACGCGCCCGCCGCCCCGGCCTTCTCATTCCCAGACCCTCCCCCCGAGCTTTGTCCCATATCGAAACTCAGGCGCGGGCACGGCCTGCTGTCTCGCCGGCCTCCGCCTCCGTGCCTGACGCTGGAGGCCTTGCCGTCCGCCGACAGCCAGGCAGGACCCCCAAGCGCTAGAACGACAGGAAGCGGGGGGGAAAGGGTGTTCTCATTCATCCCTCCCTCACGTCATGGACCAGCAAATCCAAATAATCCCAACAGTAGCTCGAGCAGCATTAACGTGACAAGCAGCAACGGCGCTGGCACAACAGGAAGTCTTCTCAACAACGCCAATCTTAGCAGCTTTAGTGACTTCGCCGCCAATGTTAAGGCGAGCAACGGCGGGCTCAATACGTTGACCGCTCCCAGTTCGACGCCTTCGCAGCAAGAAGCCAATCAGCACAATTCCCCTAATGATTCTGGAATCTCATTGGCTGAAGGGGACCTGCTGGGCGTGCTAGTAGATGGCGGCGGGAACAAAGCGGCTACGAGCAGGAAGCAGGACTGAGAAAATGCTGTTTGTTGGTCACATGCCAATCAACACACAGAACTATTTCAGTATTAATCTCAACTGGAGCCTTATAAACAGCAAGTATAATAAGTAATCTCCACTTCCTGGTGAGTGCTTACAGAACAATTAACCTACTTGTGAGACACAAAGCATCTTAAGAGATTTCAGTGTTAACATATGAGGAAGAAAGAAACACATTGCTTCCGTGCCTTTTTGCGTCACCTTGAACGGTGCTTTGTTTTGTTTTTTTCAATAAAAACATTAAACGTGAACGTTTTTGATACTTTATTTTTTCATACAAGGAAACAATATGTACACTTAATGCTGATATCTTACTGCCGCTGTCCAATATACAGTGTGATGTGACCATTCTGCTATAAGAGGCTTACAATAAATATTCTTAACCAACTTTATTATAAAAGCAACAAAAAAAAAATCCTGCCAGCCAACAATGAGATTTTTTTTTTTTTAATTAATATTTTCCTAAGCAGTTGGATCCGTTTTATTTAGTTTAATGAACTATATAAATATTGAAAATATTTAGCTAATTATAGAATGTTTTTGTTTATTGTATAACAAATGTATAAATAAAGGTTTTGTTTTATAAAGTCACAACTGCACATTTTTAGGATGTACATTCAAGTGTGTTGCTAATCAAAATGTATTGCATCTACTGGTATCTATCTTGCGTCTCTCTGTTCCTCAGTGATGATGATCTGAATTCTCATCTCGCACTCGTTGACCAGACAAATTTATGGGACAGGATTAGGACAGCCATTTATATTTGATCAGTTTTTCTTTTTTTGCACTCGTTAGAGGAACATGGCAAAAACTAGCGATGAGTGAACTGGGATCGGGCTAATACAAGGTGTTATTTTAAGGTATTGGTACTCGCCACGGCGACTGATATTTCTTTCGCCGTTTTACGATCAAGAACTACAAATTAAATGTTACATTAGGATAAATAGGTCATTATTTAAAGCTGCAATATAGAACTTATTCTCCCCAAAATATTTTACAGTAGCCGATTTTATTTGACCATTTATGACTGAAATGTCTTCTAATTAGTAAATTAACAGCTGTCGGCGGATGTGACTTCATGTGCAGTTTCATTTTTTGTCAGCAGGTGGCAGTAGCGATTCGAAATAGAATATTCGACATTCAGTAGCTTTAAAATGACGTCATTGTTTTTTGGTTTTTAAACAGCCTCCTTGGCCATGGTGTGTTTATCAAAGAGGTACTCAGCCATGCCGTTCTCCGGTGCTCCCATGAGACGCAGGTTCGAGATCCAGTCAGCGAGTTGCTTGATTGACTTCACCTGCTCATCCAGATAGTGTGTCTCAATGAAATCACACAGCTGTAGGGGGGAAACAGATGTGTAAAGTCAGCTATTTTAGTTCATGTCAAAACGGTGACAGAGGTGAAGAAAGGAGCCTTTTATGTTAGACGGCAGGATAACAAATCCATTTTCTATAATGGTTATCCTCTTTAGGACACAGGTGAGCTGGCTTTTGACGAGCGGTTGGGCGATTTTATCATCGTGATTAATGATCATGATCACTTACAGATCGATCATAGAGAACAGCTGCGAGCATGTTTACTTGACATGGTTGTGGTCGCAACAGGCAATCAGTCAACCTTTTTCTGCTCCACGTCCATTTGTGTAGTATGGTAATGAAACGATTTGTCTTAATCCGTTGGTTTTTATTTTCTCTCTCTCTAAAACAAAAACAAAAACAAAAAAAAATAAAATAAAAAATATATATATATATGAAACGTTTGTTCATTATGTTTGGCATCACAACGCTTTTCCACAGAATGTGTGGCTCTTCTTCGATTTTAGAACGCCTCTAGTTTGGAACCTCTCGAAAAGGCAGCGAACGCTGCTCTCTGCTGGTCGGAGTTGGACTTTGCGACCTATTATACAGTCCACCGCACCCACTTGTTATTTTAAAATTTTCTAAGTCTGTTGTAATGTTAAGAAAAAATTAATAACAATTAAACACTTATAATCTACGACGGCGTATTTTAGGGCCACGTATAAAATATATATTCTAAGAGGGCGGGGGCAACATTCAGAGAAAAAAACTCGCAAATTTGTCACTTTGTAAACTGGCTAAATTGCAACTTTATAAAGTGACAGATTTGCGAGAGAGAAAAAACTCAGAAACTTACGAGAAATACTCATAGCGTAGCCTAGTCTAATCATGTGTTGGTGGTTAATGGGACACTGTTTATAAAATGAAAAGGCAGGATGGAGACGGATTCATTCTTAAATTAAAACTGTGCTCGTCATTCAAATGAATGTGTCACGTACGTGAGGATCGCTGTGCTGCGTTGCCATTTCCTGTAGTTCCAGTAGGGATTGATTGACACTTTTCTCCAGCTGCAAGGCGCACTCCAAAGCCTCTAGGCCGCTCCCCCATTCATCTCGCTCAGGTTTCTTTCATGCACACACACAGCAGAAAGACAATATTGGCTTTAGCTCTTATTTCACATTGATTCTGCAATAACAAACCTTACATTCGTCTATAAATAAGTATTTTTGATATGGAGATGTATTTTTGCTTGTTTTTAAACACACTATAAGACATCCTGGCTTTTTTTGTTGTTGTGATGATGGCAGGGATACCTTGATATCCTGCAGGAAAATCTTGCCTCCCCTATTGTTCTGGAAAGCCAGCAATTTCTCGGCGTGTTCGTGCTCCTCTTTGGACTGGGCGCTAAAAAACTTGGCGAAATGCGGCAGAGCTTTATCATCCCTATCAAAATAATACGCCTAAAAATAAGAAGGAAATCATTATTCACCATCAAGAAAGACATATGTTATACTGATTGGGGAATATCTTACCATTGAGAGATAAACATAAGAGGCATATAGTTCAAGATTTATCTGCCTGTTAATGGCAGCTTCGCAGTCTTGGTGAAAGTTTTGCCGGATTTGGGAAGCCATGATCTCTGACAAAAATGAGCTGATGTTTTAGGCTGAGCTCCAGCTTGTTAGAATGCACACTGCACTGCAGATACCTTAAATACAACAAATACAACACTTCAGATCAGCTGGAGGCCCAAAAGGACAAAAGAGATGTGCCCTTCATGTCAACACTGACACCTACAGATGTATATGCCCCCTTCATCATCACCTTTTGGTGTTCAGATTGTGATTTAAGTGACTCCTAAACTCAATAAATGTTCTTTTGAGAATAAACAGAAAAATACATATACACTTCTCACAAAAGTTCTAATCAAGTTTAGAATGAACGTGAAATGCGCTATAACCATGACGTTAACTTAATTCCAATAATTCGACCATCTCTATCAGGAAACGCATTGGCCCATTCGCAGATCAAACACCTGTTCCCATGCCTACAAAGAATTTAACTGGAAATGTGTTTTATAAGCCCAATTACGGTAGTCTTTATCTCACGACTCACCGCAACGTTGTAATTATCGCTGCGGCGGTAGCAATCGGCGCGTTAGCTTGCTAGGTTTGACAACACACACGCATTTATTTACACGGGTAAACATGAACATGCATAACAGAATAGCATACGCAGTACCTAGTTGAAATGTATCCCACTGCTGACTGCAGTCCCTGTGACAAGTTGTTACCGTAACGCCATAAAGTGGGTTGGAAAAGAGACGAACGTTCGGTCAACAAGACGCGCGTCTGTACGTGACGAAGGGAGGAGGGAGTGGAACTTAATCTAAAACGATTAAAAATATATACATTTATCATAAAAGATACAAGCTAGTTCTCTAGCACAAAATCTGATTTTGGTTTTGCGTAATTTATTTATGAAACGTCAAATAATGAACGCAACCTGAACAGGAAGTGACGTAGTAAAAGGTGCCCCCGCAGAATAGAAGCCACCGGTGGCCATCTTACAGTGCCACTCACGAAGCCCGCCAAACTTGAATTGTACAATACATTGATTTCTCCGTGGCGTTTGGAACTGGGACCAACAGTGTAAGACCAATAAGTGCTAAGAAAGACAAAATTATCTTAATAGAGTGTATCTCCGGACACTAACAGATTCGTCTGCATCATGTTAATTGTCAAAACTCGGAACCATTAATCAAGTGAAAGCCCAACAGCAAAAAAAGAAATACTTTAGCCACAAGTGTCTATTGGCAATCCATTCATACAAGTCCACGTCTGTCTCTTAACCATATAGACCACTTTAAAATCATATATATATATATATATATATATATCACAACTATTGTCCCCTCCGTGAGTCATCACCTTATCGTGGTGGAGGGGTTTGCGTGTCCCAATGAGCCTGGGAGCTATGTTGTCCGGGGCTTCATGCCCCTGGTAGGGCCACCCAAGGCAAACAGGTCCTAGGTGAGGGACCAGACAAAGCATGGCTCAAACGACCCCAATGATGAGTACAAACATTGGATTTTCGTTTCCCTTGCCCGGACGCGGGTCACCGGGGCCCCCCTCTGGAGCTAGGCCTGGAGGTGGGGCTCGAAGGCGAGCGTCTGGTGGCCGGGCCTATACCCATGGGGACCGGCCGGGCACAGCCCGAAAAGGCAACGTGGGTCCCCCTTCCCATGGGCTCACCACCGGTGGAAGGGGCCAAAGGGGTCGGGTGCGCAGTGAGTTGGGTGGCAGCCAAAGGCGGGGGCCTTGGCGGTCTGACCCCCGGCTACTGAAGCTAGCTCTGGGGACATGGAATGTCACCTCTCTGACAGGGAAGGAGCTCGAACTGGTGTGCGAGGCTGAGAAGTTCCGACTAGATATAGTCGGACTCACCTCCACACACGGCTTGGGTTCTGGTACCAATCCTCTCGAGAGGGGCTGGACCCTCTTCCACTCTGGAGTTGCCCACGGTGAGAGGCGCAGAGCAGGTGTGGGCATACTCATTGCCCCCCAGCTAGCCGCCTGTACGTTGGGGTTTACCCCGGTGAATGAGAGGGTAGCCTCCCTCCGCCTTCGGGTGGGGGGACGGGTCATGACTGTTGTTTGTGCTTATGCACCGAACAGCAGCTCAGAGTACCCACCCTTTCTGGAGTCCTTGGAGGGTGTGCTGGAGAGCGCACCCCCTGGAGACTCCCTCGTTCTACTGGGGGACTTCAACGCTCACGTGGGTAATGACAGTGAGACCTGGAGGGGCGTGATTGGGAGGAATGGCCCCCCCGATCGAAACCCGAGTGGTGTTTTGTTACTGGACTTCTATGCTCGCCACGGACTGTCCATAACGAACACCATGTTCAAGCACAAGAGTGTCCATATGTGCACCTGGCACCAGGACACCCTAGGCCGTAGTTCGATGATCGACTTTGTAGTCGTGTCATCGGACTTGCGGCCGTATGTGTTGGACACTCGGGTTAAGAGAGGGGCGGAGCTGTCAACTGATCACCACCTGGTGGTGTGTTGGCTCCGATGGCGGGGTAAGATGCCGGTCCGACCAGGCAGGCCCAAACGTACTGTGAGGGTCTGCTGGGAACGTCTGGCAGAATCCCCTGTCAGAAAGAGTTTCAACGCCCATCTCCGGCAGAGCTTCTCCATTGTCCCGGGGGAGGCGGGGGACATTGAGTCCGAGTGGACCATGTTCCGCGCTTCAATTGTTGAGGCGGCCGATCGGAGCTGTGGCCGTAAGGTGGTTGGTGCCTGTCGTGGCGGCAATCCTCGAACCCGCTGGTGGACACCAGCGGTAAGGGATGCCGTCAAGCTGAAGAAGGAGTCCTATCGGGCCTTTTTGGCCTGTGGGACTCCGGAGGCTGCTGACGGGTACCGGCTGGCCAAGCGGAATGCGGCTTTGGCGGTCGCTGAGGCAAAAACTCGGGCATGGGAGGAGTTCGGTGGGGCCATGGAAAACGACTTCCGGACGGCTTCGAGGAAATTCTGGTCCACCATCCGGCGTCTCAGGAGAGGAAAGCAGTGCACCGTTAACACTGTGTATAGTGGAGACGGAGTGCTGTTGACCTCGACTCGGGACGTCGTGAACCGGTGGGGAGAGTACTTCGAAGACCTCCTCAATTCCACCAACACGCCTTCCTTTGAGGAAGCAGGGTCTGGGGACTCTGAAGTGGGCTCCCCTATCTCTGGGGTCGAAGTCGCCGAGGTGGTTGGAAAGCTTCTCGGTGGCAGGGCCTCGGGGGTGGATGAGATCCGCCCGGAGTTCCTGAAGGCTCTGGATGTTGTGGGGCTGTCGTGGTTGACACGTCTCTGCAGCATCGCGTGGACATCGGGGACGGTGCCTCTGGATTGGCAGACCGGGGTGGTGGTTCCCCTTTTTAAGAAGGGGGACCGGAGGGTGTGTTCCAACTTTAGAGGGATCACACTCCTCAGCCTCCCAGGTAAGGTCTATTCAGGGGTGCTGGAGAGGAGGGTCCGTCGGGAGGTCGAATCTCGGATCCAGGAGGAGCAGTGTGGTTTTCGTCCCGGCCGTGGAACAGTGGACCAGCTCTACACCCTCAGCAGGATCCTCGAGGGTGCGTGGGAATTCGCCCAACCAGTCCACATGTGCTTTGTGGACTTGGAGAAGGCGTTTGACCGTGTACCTCGGGGAGTTCTGTGGGGGGTGCTTCGGGAGTATGGGTTACCGAGCCCCCTGATACAGGCCATTCGGTCCCTGTACGACCGATGTCAGAGTCTGGTCCGCATTGCCGGCAGTAAGTCGAATTTGTTTCCGGTGAGGATTGGACTCCGCCAAGGTTGCCCTTTGTCACCGATTCTGTTCATAACTTTTATGGACAGAATTTCTAGGCGTAGCCGAGGCGTTGAGGGGGTCCGGTTTGGTGGCCTCAGCATTGCATCTCTGCTTTTTGCAGATGATGTGGTGCTGTTGGCTTCTTCAAGCCGTGACCTCCAGCTCTCACTGGAGCGGTTCGCAGCCGAGTGTGAAGCGGTTGGGATGAGGATCAGCACCTCCAAATCCGAGACCATGGTCCTCAGTCGGAAAAGGGTGGAGTGCCCTCTCCGGGTCGGGGAGGAGGTCCTGCCCCAAGTGGAGGAGTTCAAGTATCTTGGGGTCTTGTTCACGAGTGAGGGTAGGTTAGAGCGGGAGATCGACAGGCGGATCGGTGCAGCGTCTGCAGTGATGCGGACGCTGTATCGGTCCGTTGTGGTGAAGAAGGAGCTGAGCCGAAAGGCGAAGCTCTCGATTTACCGGTCGATCTACGTTCCTACCCTCACCTATGGTCACGAGCTGTGGGTCGTGACCGAAAGAACAAGATCCCGGATACAAGCGGCCGAAATGAGTTTCCTCCGCAGGGTAGCCGGGCTCTCCCTTAGAGATAGGGTGAGAAGCTCGGTCATCCGAGAGGGACTCAGCGTCGAGTCGCTGCTCCTCCACGTTGAGAGGAACCAGTTGAGGTGGCTCGGGCATCTGGTTCGGATGCCTCCTGGACGCCTCCCTGGGGAGGTGTTCCGGGCATGTCCTACCGGCAGGAGGCCCCGGGGACGACCCAGGACACGCTGGAGAGACTATGTCTCTCGGCTGTCCTGGGAACGCCTTGAGGTCCCGTCGGATGAGCTGGCTGAAGTGGCTGGGGAGAGGGAAGTCTGGGCTTCCCTGCTAAAGCTGCTGCCCCCGCGACCCGACCCCGGATAAGCGGAAGAAGACGGACGGACAACTATTGTTTGCATACACTCTTTGATAGGATTGCAGAACTGGATTACAGTTCGATTTGGTTTATTCAAGTAACCCGTTAATATGGGAATTGACAAGGGATGATCGTCGACTTGATGGAACCACTGTTATAGCCTGCACCGTGCATTAAACACCAACATGACCTCACTCAATGCCACAGCTTTAAATAATGTACTGAAGTGAAAAACAAAACAAACCTGATAACAAATGTTAACAGTCAACATTTATTTTCCCAAAAACCATTCCACTTTTATTAGAAAGAACTTAAAATTTGAAAACATGTACAGCATGATCTCAGTGCTTGATCATGTTGGGGGGCGAGTGCCACACAGCAGAGCTGGTGCGTTTAAAGTAGCGTGGTTTGCTCTTGTAAAACAGGTCCTCCAGTTTTAGTGGCGCGACCGTTCCGAAGAAAGAGTCCAAGTCAGGAGGGTTGAAGTACTGCGTCGTAATAATCTGCTGTAGAATGTGACCTGGGACGAAGACAACCATATTCACCATTCATACAATGAGCAAAGAATATTATGTATGGGTCTTTTTAATTTTATTTATTCAATAAGGGTAAATACATTAGTAAACGTAACATCCAATTAACAAGAATAGAGCTTTCACAGAAATGTTCAATATTGGGAATTTTTAGCATTCATTACTTCTCAAATGTGTGCATATTGTACAAATATTGCTTTAGCATAATTACAACACTCAACATTTACAATTTAACCTTTTGTTTTCATTTGATTTTAATTGGTTTCATCTATCCTTAATGCTTTTTTATTTTTATTTTTTAACATCAAAGTATCATTGAAATGATACTTCATATGCATACCTTTTGCCCAAGACGGAATGGGCTTTCTTGGAGCAGACTCATCATCAGTAGAATCATCACTGTTTTGGTCCATTCCATAGTTCTCTGGATTTGTGGTCAAAGTCACAATTTTGTTGCCACCCTTTGGAGTGATTGCGTATGACTGCGGTGATTTCTGCACAGGAGTAAACGCACTTTGTGAGAGTGTATACAATGTACGTTGAAAGGAAACGTGAGCACAACATGTGCCTTGGATGCATCGTTTCCCCTCATTTACCTCAACAACCACAGTCACGTTGAGGGCACTGCCTTTTGCGGCAGGTGTTTTCAGCAAAGAATTCTGCAAAATGAAAAGAAAATGAAAAAAAAAAGAAGCATTTTTAAATGGCCTGGGACACTACACAGTATTTCATAGGGCACCTGATTACTTGTATGTACATGTATTCACATTGCATTATTTCTACAAGGAGTGGCAGTCAGATTCTTACAGGGGTCATGACCCCGGTGGCCATTCCGCTCCCATGTTTGTTTGTATTCACCTTTGCATTGGCAACTTGTTCAGCAGCAGCCTCTTTGTCTATAGCAGCCATCTCTGCAGCTAATTTCTGCTGCTGCGCCTCCTGGTGGAACAAATCCCACATAACATTACAGCGGATAAACCAGTTAATTGTTGCTTCGAAAAACAAAACAAAACAAAACAAAAAACTTCAGAATATGCAATGACAAATCACAAGGCAACAATTTGTTATTGATTATTATTATTTTTTGCATGTTAAAGAAATGCTTAACAATTTCATAAAAGTCGGTAATCTTCACCAGTTTTCTTTTCTCCTCCAGTTCTCGTCGCTCCTTCTCTCGAGCTGCTCTTTCCAGCTCCTGTTGCAAAGCGAGAGCCTTCTCTCTTTCGACTCGCTCCCTGGAGAAACAACATAATCAATATTCAAGTGTATGTTGTGTACGCGTTATATTGAAAATGCTTCTAGTATTTATTTATTTTTACAGTAAAACTTCATAACTGTTTTAATAACTTTAACGGTCCCATATTATGAAAATGCACTTTATTAGTTGTAAAACCCCCCCAAAAAAAACAATAATATGTATCCAACAATCCAACCAGGTATGAAAAAAGTGTGCGCAACTTCTTTAGCTTTCTTTCCGAGCATCCCATGGCCGCTGGAGCGTACCTCGGGTAAAATCTGGGCATTTGTTAGCCCTCTACCTCTGGGATGAAAAGTCGTGGGGAGACAGCGCCGACACCGGTGGAACGCTCTCGTCGGGGCCAAGTCCGGTGGTGTGTTTATGTCTCCGGTAGGACTTAGCGTTCCGTAGATTCAGGGGGCGGGAAATCCCCCAAATCTCCCCCTTTTATTATTATTTGCGTATTGTTTTACCAAGATACAATCCGCGGTGGTTATTTTGCCGGCACTGGCAACTTTGTGATGATAACGGCCTGCACGTTGCGCTCACGCAGTGGCCTAAAATGTGCACATTTGTGCTATTCATAACCGCCTGGAAATGTCTACAAGCATTCACGGCAAAATAACGCCCGTGGGAGAATTGCCGGCTACGGCAAAAATAATCCCGCAAACAAACGGTACAACATGTGAGTAGTAACATTATGCTACTTTACGTTACGTTAATGCCACTTTTCCACATATTAAAATATTTCTCAAATGTGTAAAAGACACGTCCGTTTGGCTCAAACTGGTATGGTTGTACCACACTGCTTCTGCTTGGCCATGGCCAAGTCGTTTCCATTCCCATTAGCATATTGGCTACCGGAGCCGAAATCACAGCCTAGGCGTGGCCCGGTGCAGCTATTTACATAAAAGTGACACACCTAAAACAGGCCATTTTGAACAGGGCGTTTTCCTGCTGATTTTGGGACAGCAAAAATATTAAATCCAAAAGTCAATTTTGACAAATGCATGTCATGTCTTTTACACGTTTGAGAACTATTTTCGAGTGTGGAAAAGTTGAATAAAATGGGAGCTTTAAATGTGTTCTCTCTGTATTGCAGATTTTCATTTTTTTTGTTAGTGGGTTTGGACCTTTTCTTGCATTCAAAGGGGGCTTGAGTGTAAAACGTATTTCCAAGTAGACCTTTCAGCAGCAGCTTGGCGTTCTCTCTCAAGCTGGCGAACTTCTGCCAGCTTTTTAGCTTTGAATTCCTCCTCCTTAGCCTGCAACTCGCGTTGGCGCTTCTCCTCCTCCTCCTCAAATTGAAAAAAAAAAAAAAAAAAAAAACAGACTCATGGAGAGTTCGACACCAAGCAATAGGTTTAAATGTGAAACGGCAAAAATAAATAAATCTTACGGCTTGCTGAATCTTCTTCCTTTTTTCTTCTTCCTGCTTCCGTTTCTGGTCAAGATCTTCCTGCCGTTTATTGGCAATTCGTTTTTTGGCCATCTCCGCCGCCTGACGCTGCATTCATGGACCAACATTGACCAATCTTGACAGGGCCCAACAAGACCATGTCATTATGCTAATCATTGAAACGATTTGCTCACCTTATCATTTTTTTCATCAATGCTGGCCATTTTTTGCTCAGTTTTCTTCTTCTTCTCTTCTTCCCTGAGCTCTTTGGCCTCATGCACCTTTCTTAACCTCTCATCCCGCTTCCTGTAAGACAAAAATATCATTTGACAAATCAAATCACAATAGAAGAGCTTTTAACCGGACCTGACCTTTTGAATTCCTCTAGTTTCTTTTTCTTCTCCTCCTCCATTTTCCTCATTCGCTCCTCTTCCTGTTCCTGCTTCTTTTTCAGTGCTTCCAGCTTTTGCCGCTCTTTGGCCTGTGGAATTCGTGCCATCAGAAAAACAATGAAGCAGCTCCAGACATGAGGGGGGGAAAAATACATTGTGGCCATAATGCAGAGGCCCTATAACTACTTTTATTAACATGAAAATGTGAGCTTTTTGCAAATGAATTACTGCTGTATTAGGATGCCAATAAAAAAAAATAAAAAAAAAAAAAAAAGGTAATGAGCATTAGAATCCCAGAAAATGCGATCAACTAGGGATGTAACGGCATCCAAACATCACGATACGATACAAACCTCAAAATCCGATAATTATTACGCTATTGTGGGGAGGTTGGCGATATTAAAAAAACGATAAAATCTCATGATATTGCTAAAAACAAAAAAGCTCCTATTGGCAGGGGTGGGGGTGGATATTGTGTTTTTATACATAACAGCAGTGACAAAAAAAAAAAAACAGGCTTGGCCACGTCACGTTAATTCACAATGCTGTGTTCAGCTGAAGCGGGCGAAAAGTAATTGTTTTTCAACGGAGATGTTATAAAATATTTATGGTATGACTGATAACTGCCCCAGTGCCCAAAACGTTCCTACTTAAAATTAAGCTGCACTATTAAACTAACCACCAGAGGGTGCTAGAACGTCACAAATGAAATACTACCAATATCGTGACATGCCAACGAGGATAGTGGCAATTTAAATATCACGATATTGCCGATATCGTTACATCAACTACAGTACAGTTGGGGGGCATTTGTTAAAACTGCAAACTTCCTAACAGAATGACTTTCAAGACAAATGGAATGGTGTACACGCACAGGTTAGCAGGTGTAGGAAGGGTGTTTGAGGGAGGAGGGGTGTTGAGTGGGAAATGAGTAGACACGTTCACCAAATGACCACCAACACGCAGTGCTCATGCACTTACCACTATATTCATGTTCATCTGGGGAGTGGAGAAAAAAAAATAAAAGCAATGTAATGATTCACTGCTCAACCAAATTATTTTTGAAACATGACGAGACATGTATTTTGAAGGGACTTTTGGTGACTGTGTTACTTCAGACTCAACTTACATTTTATATTAATATTACTACTAAAATAACAATATCTTTTTCAGAAATAAAAGTACTCAAAATCAATACAACTCATTGCCTGTATAGTTGCTAAAGGATTCATGACAGCTCGGCCGGGAACAGATTTCAACTAAAGCCTCCTTAAAATTTGAACAAGGAAACAAAGGACGACAATGATTGTCGTCTGTGCATTTATTTATTTTTATTGTGGTGTCATGGAATTTAATACTGACCTTATGATCGATCTTCAGAGGAGTAGTGTGTTTAATGAAGGACTTGATTACACTAGTTTGCTTGAAAGAATTTGGCGTCATCATCAGAATCTCATTCCTGCGCACAGTGTGAAGAAATGAGCTCTTGTTTGGTCTCACAGCCTGTAAAGGGGTGGGAAAAAAAGATACACCTATAAAACTGTCATTTTATGGGACAACATTTGAAAGAATCTTAATTGTGCATTTTATTTTTGACTCATTTGGTCATCTTACACT
Organism: Vanacampus margaritifer; assembly: GCF_051991255.1. Classification (NCBI taxonomy): domain Eukaryota; kingdom Metazoa; phylum Chordata; class Actinopteri; order Syngnathiformes; family Syngnathidae; genus Vanacampus; species Vanacampus margaritifer. Next base: position 19,935,251 of record NC_135437.1, on the reverse strand, counting down.
CTGACTCTTCTTGGGAGAGAGCCTCTTGATAGGGGTTTCCGCTGTCGTGTTGGGGGCTTTGCGCTTGATGTTCTTAAAAGATCTACAGAGACGGGGGGGTGCGTCACTTGAATGCAGAATCACCATCATTATTAACCATGTGTGGTAGTTAATTTTGACCATTCGTGCAATATCAGGTATTGGCAGGATAGATTTTAGAACCTCTGTTGCTCAAAGAACAAATGTGTTATGCATCATGGCCGACATGGGGCGAAACGCGTTTAACGGTATGAAACTCACCTTTCACTCGCCTCTGCAGTCTGTTGTGTGATAGTGACAACTGAAACAAAAGCAGAACAATTGAATAACCAACTCTGAATGGCCGACCTTTATACATTTAACTCATTCACTGCCATTGACGTCAAAAATTAATGATTAACTATAAAAAATGTTATTGCACATTTAGAACAGATATAAAATTTGTGATTAATCGTGAGTTAACTTGAAGTCATGCGATTAATAAAAAGTAAAAAAAAATTGTCTGGCGCCCCTAATTTTTAATAATCTTTCCTTTTCTTTATTAGGGGCATAAAGCCATTTTTTTAATATTGTAATTCATCACATGACTTCACTAGTTAACTCAAGATTAATCACAAATTTTATATCTGTTCTAAATGTACAATACATTTTTTTCTAGGTTTTCATACTCTTGTTAACAAAAGTGGGGAAAAAATGTGAAACTAATAGAAATAGTTCAAATGAATTTTTTACGTCTATAGCCGTCAATGGCAGTGAATGAGATAAAAAGCATAATCATATACTTGTCTTTGGCAGGTTGCTCCTGTCAGGGCTGAACAGTGGCGGTGGGGCCAGTTTTGGGGAGTTTGCCGCCACAGAACGAGTGATACGTGCCAAAGACGGTTGCTTACTCATCGTTGCCTGCATACAGGTTATAAAGAAAGCATGAATTTGCCCATGTACACACGTAGCGGGGTATTTTCAAAAACGGATATTTCCCTCCTCCGAGTGTAGAAAACAAAATAGTGTCTACACCACCACGTTTGTAGAAAACAAAACATCCACAGCTCACCGCATTAATGCATTTTTAAGTAAGTTCATAACAATTCCAGACCTTAAGGTGGCAGCAGTTCCCCAAATCCTATCCAATCCTACCCCATCTAACGAAGCCACTTCCACAAATTGGGCCTACAATGAGATGCATGCCAAGCCTCTAGGTGGCAGTAGTTAGCCAAATACTGCTCATTTTGACGTCACACAAGCACGGACTGTCAGCCGCTGATCTGTATATATGCGGATTTGTGCTGTCAGGGCACAAGAGACTTTTCTTTTTAATTAATAATAAATAAATAAATAAATAAATAAATAAATAAATACTTGTAAACAGTCAGTGAGTACATCATAAACGGAGCATAGAGGGAAAACAAAGCGGATAAAAACAAAATCTTAAAAAGCGTATATATACACAAACAAGTCTCCCCGGTGGGGAAGCAAAACCTCGCAGCAGGTTTTCCCCTTCTTTTTTAAACACTTGAGGTATGTGAGTGGAGTGTGTAGAGAACGACATAAAACTTCATTTACTGACAAACACATGTGACCGCGGAGGCGGAGAAATACGCAAATCTTCACTTTGGCCAGACTTTCTAGAAACCTTCGTTTGTAATGAAAAAATAAAAAAAAATCCTCGCGGACGTGTGGATGACAGGGCAAGCCGCAGAAAAATATCTCCCGTTTGCAAAAAAAACAAAAAACAAAAAAAAACCCGGCTCCGTGTATACATGGATTTACCCTATCGAATAATCCAAAAAGGAAATTACAATACAGTCACTTTCAAGTTCATGCATTATCATTTACCTTAGGAGACTCATCCGAACTATCAGTCACAACAACTGGATCTGCAGGTTCTGGTTCTCTGAAAGTAATGACAGCAATTCAAACATTTTATTTAATTATTAAAAATATTATTTATACTTCGAATAAAAAAATCTTAACATAGAAATTGTTTTATAGAGAGTAACATGCAGTGTTTATACATCAGATTGCAAGTTTTTAACACAGTACAGCACAAGCACAAAATTAGCAATGCGCTCTACTGGAAGAGACGAACTGTAAGAAGCAAGAAATAGCAACGAAGGTCCTGAATTAAGCTCCAGTAGTAATAGCCGTTTCCACAGAGAAGAAATATGCCTGAGTATTGTATGTTGTTATTTGTAGTATGTGTTGCTGCTCCATGCACGCTAACGAGTTGTTTTAAGGTTTTTAATTACTGCCATTTCGCATAACATGTAATGTTAGTATTAATACAGCAAACTTACGTTAGAGTAAATTACATGACATGGACAATGTAATTACTTCTTTTGACTTGTCAGTTTGATCAAATTTCAGGCGAGTGTGAAAATGAATACAAATAAGAGAAGAAAAAAAGACGCAGAGAAAAGAATAAATCTGATTCGTTCTGCTTGTTTTAAATGGATACTTCACTCATTGAGCAATTTTCAGCAATAAAAAGTTAATATTTTGTCCAGAATTAATTTGATTACTACATTATTTTTCATGTACAATTAATACCTTTAAAAACAAACTTTTCCAGTTGCTGTCGACTGAAGATGACATCACGTGTGTTGAGGAAGTAGGTAACGACTAATCAGGGCTCACCTGTTTTCTGAGCCATAATTGGTCATTACTTACTTCCTCAGCGCATGTGATGTCATCTTCAGTCGACAGCAAGTGGGGAAAAAAAGAGTTTTTAAAAGGTATTCAGGGATGTGATTTGACCAAAGTGAAATTATCTGAAAATTTAGCCGGGGGTCTGGGGGCCGCTGGCACCCAGCTAGGTCCAGGGAAGCCCCCCGGAGCTCATGGGTTTTCCATGTTTTTAAGTACTTTCAATGCACTCACATGACAAAGAAATAGACAAAACAACAGCATAAATTTTCAATGTATATTGAACTATACCATATAAAATGGCAGTTTTAGTCAACTCAAAATCAGTCACATTCAAAAACATTGGACTGCCTTTGCTTTTAAAAACTATCACTGAGAATATCATCATATCTAACTAATGTGATTACTAAGTTAACACATAAATAATGTTGAAGAGTTCAAATTTCATGAACAAATAATTATATCATGACCAAATGAAAAGTAACTCATACACAAATGTCTTTGTTATAGCAGAAGATGTTATCTGTCGGAGTCATGTGCATACACAATGAACTACTAAAAAAATAATAATAATAATAAAAAAAATAAAAAATAAATTTAAAAAATCGGAAATTTTTTTGGGGCGGGGGATAAAAAAAAGCGGAATTCCGCGAATTAGCGGAAAAATCACATCCCTGGGTATTATGAACTACTAAAAAAAAAAATAATAATAAAAAAAATAAAAAATAAATTAAAAAAATCGGAATTTTTTTTTTTAGGGCGGGGGATAAAAAAAGCGGAATTCCGCGAATTAGCGGAAAAATCACATCCCTGGGTATTAATTATACATGAAAAACAATGTAGTTATCAAATTAATACTGGATAAAATTCTAACTTTTTACTGCTGAAAATGGCTGAATGAGTCAAGTATCCCTTTAAAAGGAAATTAGGGTTGTCTTTAAGGAGTTCCCAAAGGCAAGAATACCACGAGTATGCAAATAAATTTACCAGAGCAACGGATGGCTATTTTGAAGAATCTCTCATATAAAACATGTTTTCAGTTATTTCACTTTTTTTTTTTGTTAAATACACAACTCCACATCAGTTCATACAGAGTTTTGATGCCTTCAGTGAGAAAGTATCTCGTCATCATGAGAATAAAGCAAATGCATTGAATAAGAAAGTGTGTCCAAACTTTTGGCCTGGACTATATTTTGCACTGTACTTACACTTCATCTGGCTCTTCCATGGACTCACAGGAAGAAGCTACAATCAGAAAAAAAGTCGTAAATTACACACATACATAATTATCCCGTATTTGACGAAGAACCTGAAGAAACACCGCCGAGCTTTCGCCTCTCACCGTCAATGTTGCTGTTACGCGATGTGTTGGCCTTGCGAGCTGCCGCCTTCCTCTTCAGCTTGGACTGCCGCGAGTTACGGCGCAGGGACTCCTGCTTCATGCTGTGCCGCAAACCGCCCAGGGAGTGCCGGATTTTCAGCGAGCTCCGCCGCGAGCTACTGCTGTTGCCGGCGATCGCAATTTTGCCGGCGGTGTGTCCAGGAGTCAGCTTGGGCTGGGCTGCTTGCTCAGCAGACACGTCGCTAGGCGACGGTATCTTAACTGGAGAGGACTGGCTTACTTCGCATGGCTCATCCGGCTTGTCTTCTGCGGCGTCCGCCTCGCTATTTGTATCCACGGCTTCATCCTCGACCAGTTGTGGCTTTATATTGCACTCATCTACACTAGCGGGGCTTATATGAGAAAGCTGGCTCACATCCTCCCCGGTCCCTGCTTTGGATTGTTTGTTTTTGCGAGTCGTGCGTTTAGGCCGAGTGCTGGCGCTGCTTTCGGCCGCAGAAGTGTCTGGAATGGCTTCTTCGGCGACAAAATCAAGATGCTTGACAGAGGAGCCGCGGAGATTACTACGTCTGCCCTTCGAGAACCTACACCATAAAAAAAAAAAAAAAACTAATTGAAGTCACATTACACCAGGTTTGAATGATAATTGAAAATGGAGACTTCATAAAAGTGCAACAAACCTTCGCCTGACTTCCTCCTGCCGACCAACAGACACACGCTTCCTGCGAGTATTCTTCTTTTGTGACGGCGTCTTGGGCATTAGCTCGGGTTCAGAATTAAAATCCCTACAATTAGAAGAAAACACAATTGGCATAAGGATCACGCCATTGTTCATGCTACTGTACATTTAAAATTCGTAACTTCATCAAAAAGGTTTTCATTCAAGAAGACAAAACCAAGAACCATTTTAAGACGATAAAAAGAAAACGCCGACTATACACTACTCACAAAAACTTAGGGATATTTGGCTTTCAGGTGAAATTTATAGAGCATGTAAAAAGTTCACGCTACAGTGACATTTAAGTAGAAGGATGCACTGGTGGTATCCTCATCTCAAACAATTCATTAAAACAAAAGTTAACAATGGCGGGTACACAACAAAAAATGTCAACATCTCAATAAGTTGTCATGTGCATCTATTACAGCTTGACAACGAGGTCTCAAGCTGTTCACAAGTCGACTCATCGTCTGCTGAGGTATAGAATCCCGCTCTTCTTGAAGGGCAGCCCTCAAGACATTCTATTTGAGGTACACCAGTCTCCCAACAGTCATTCCCTGATGATGCGACCTTGATGAGCTGGAGCATTGTTTGACAATTTTGCAGTTTAGCCCCTCGTTAGAGAACAGCAACTTGTGAAAAAGAAAAAAAGTACTGAAACATTTCACAGTTGGTCAGGTGCATTCAAAAGCTTAGAGAAGATCACATTAAGTTCACCTGTAAAGATTTGAATGCATTTTAGGCTCGTCCTGAAAGCCAAATATCCCTAACTTTTTGTGAGTAGTGTGTGTCCAAGTTCCTCTGATAAAACAGCAACGTTGACTAAAACAAATCCATCTTTTATTACATGAATTTTACACCCACCTTGAAAACATGAGGTTGGCCTCTTCTTGGATCTCTTGAAGCCAAACCATGTGGACATTATCGATCTCATCCAAAAAGTCTTGCGTTTTAACCACAAACATCTGAGTGAGAGACTTCAAAGTCGATTTTACAGCACTCATGGTGGCAGCTGGACGGTTCCCTCCCTGAAACGGATCAAATCAGACGGAAGTGCACATTAACAAGCTATATTTTATATAGGGTGGCCCAGTCCGCGCACAGACGTACAGTATGTGTATCATATTAAAACCAATATTATACATTATAATTATACCAATGTTAAAAAGGTAGGTTGTAACGCCGGTCAGGGCTTCTGGTGATGTTGAAGGCATCAGAGAAGGCATTGCGGGCCCACCACTGATTTTGACACCCCTGCAGGGTAAATAACTTGATCCGAAGTATTAGAATTGAGTGTAGAATTCACGAGCAGAAAACAAAAGCTTACTACAGGTTTTAAGCATGCACTTTTGCCGTTGGGTTTGCTCAGAAACAGGTAACAGGAAATCTCCTTATTGATAATGCGTCAAATAGTTGCTCACAAACAATCAAAAACGCAGCACAGACATCGAATGAAAGAAAGAACGAAAAAGAAAGAAAGAACGAAAAAGAAAGAAAGAACGAAAAAGAAAGAAAGAACGAAAAAAAAAACCCGAACAACCAGCCCATACCGACATTTTTAATCACAAGCAACTTTAGTAACACTCGACGAGGATTAACGTGCGCTGGCCTCGCCTTCGCATAAAATAAAACAACTAAAACAACATAGTTTAGCAGGCTAGTGGTTATATAGCTAGCTATTTTGTCACGTTTTAAACTTACACCACATATTACAACATTGAGTAGCAAACGTTTTCTGTGATCTTTGTGTGCTGGCGGCAACGGTTTCCTTCCCCCCACATTCAGAAGCTCACTTCGTCCCTAGTTAATGATGCAAGTAAAGTCACATTATTTACCTTCACAACAGGAACAAATTGCACCAGAATGCAGCACTCGCTTCTCCGTAACTCCAAAAAGTCAATACCTTATGCAAAAGTCATACAAATAGACTACCGTCGGCGTCCAGATCAGCCTCTACTCTTGTGCCAAAACTGTTTAAATTTGAACTTGCATTGGCCAATAAGAAGGTCGTCCTTGGTGACGTCATTCTTCTAAAGCCCATGTTTGTTTTGGGAATCATGTACTTTAAAGCGGGCGGGTGACTCGGCCAAACAGCATACGGGGCCATTAAACAACTGAAACATAGACTCAAATCGAACAAACCCCAATGGAAAATATAAAGGCGGGTTCTGGGCCAAGACTTTTGAAGCCACGAGGCCGCCATATTTCCACTCCCAACAAACGTTTCTCGGCATACGATCCTATACATTAGTATCAAAATAGGAGAACATTTGAGACAATACTAAGTAGAAACAGCATGATTTGCGATGTTTTAAAATTTGTAAACATAACCCCACCTTCTGAATTACAGCCTAGCTACTAATATTCCTATTCTGATGACAATATGATTCGGAGTCTTCATAAAATCCCTGAATATTATTTGTGTATGTTGTTCGTAGTCTGCTAAATGGAAAACCAAATGAAACGAAATATAATTTATTAAAAGCCTAAAAAAAAGAGGGAAGGAGGATTAATTTAACTATTTGTGTAAACTCTTAGTTTTTGGTTTTGATTATATGTTTCTTCTTTTTTTTATCCTCGTTGTAAATCCTCTTAGATACAAACATGAAAGCACTGCAAAGGTATGTTAGAGTTTTATTAAAGACAAAAAATGGTCTCATTAACTTGACACATACAGAGAGATCTGTTGTAAACAAGACAGAAGAAATTTAATGTCCCAGAAAAATTGGCTAATAAAAATGGATGGATGGATATAAAATATGGCTCATAACATTATTTTTGCTGCTTGTGAAGACGTTTCTGATTATTGACAAATTATTCAGAAAGGCCAGCAGAAAGATGACAGTTCATGTCTGCAAACACATCCAGGCTGTCGTGGAAATGTTACTGGTGTCCCTAAAAATACAGACATAATAACAATTAATATCACTTAATAAATTAAGTGGGCATAATCCAAAGTAGAAGTGTGAGTGAAAAAAGTGTAAGTACTTTATTTTCCCTTTGAGTGTAAAGTAACTGGCATCTACGGAAGCGTATTGCATTCACTTGAAAAGAAAAAGTCCTGTTTTTCTGACACATTTTTAGGGGGAGCTTTGTTTTTTTGAGTATTTTTTTTCTGTTTAAAAAAATATATATTTTCCTGTTTTTCTGAGTAATTTTTCAATGTTTTATAAAATAATATTTTTTCTGTTTTTCTGAATATTTTTTTTTAAAAGGGTTTTCCCTCAGAGATTAGGGAACAAACCACAATACAGCATACACATTCATTTCTTTATTGAGAGCCAGTGAGTAAACATGATCATCTTATTGCATATGGAGGTATGCGGGAAAGTGTCCGCTTCTGCTAATAGCAAGTGTGCAACAAGTCACTTGGAGTTCAGAGGTAAAAAAAAAAATAAAAATACTCAGAAAAAAAGAACACCAGCTCTGTTTTTCTGTTTTGAATTTTTTTTTTTGAATAATTTTCCCCCCCGTTTTTCTGAATATTTTTTTTCCAGCCTGTTTTTCTGAATATTTTTTGACAGAATTTTTTTTCCCATTAAAACAGAAAAAAATATTCAGAAAAACTGACAATTAAAAAAAAAAAAACTCAGAAAAACAAAGCTCCCCCCAAAAATCAGTCAGAAAAACATGAGGTTTTTTTTTCAAGTGAATGCAATACGCTTCCGTAGGCATCAAAGTAAAAAACAAACAAACAAAAAAAAAACATACAGTTAAGTAGGGCTGGGTATGAATTCTAATTTCCTCAATAGATTCAATTTTGATTCAGAGGAGTTTAGTTCGACTCGTTATTCCCCGATTCGATTCACCTCAATTCAATCTGACATTGATTAATTATAGAACATCAATTCTTGTTAAATATCAAGAACATGATAAAAACTCCACAAACATTAAATTCCAAATTACATTTTTGCAGGCAGTAACTGGTTAACTTAAATGATTTAGTTATAATGAAAGTAACGTGTTATGATCACTTAAGTGTTACGGAAACATTGACATCAGCAAGGATGAGATGATAATATTTTTATAATTCATTCATTGTAAATATAATACATTAAAATATCCGGAATTGTCTTAAAGTGCAATAAGTCAGGTCTTTCATAAATGTAAGAAAATACTTTTAAATTCATGTGAACCGTAAATTTCAAGAAACCGGTAAGGTAAAAAAAATAAATTAAAAAAAAATTTAAAATTATATTTTCTTATGAATTTATGGGAAAAAGAGATATTAAAATAATGAATTCATGGTTTTATGAATCGACATCAGGCTAAATTTTTTTAAATCAATTCTATATCGATAATTCGATTTTATGAAACCCAGCCCTACTGTATAAAAAAAAATCCTCTCATTTGCACACATAACCTTGACGATGGCCTGTTCCTAATTACATTTGTGTGTGCGCGTTACCTGGAGTTAAAGGAATTTTAGTCCCCGATGCCTTGAGGACCACCTGCAGATCACACATCTTAGCGCCCGCATCACCGCCTTCCTGCTCCCTCAGTATGACGCGCACGTCATCTCTCCGAAACAGCCAGTCCAGCCGATGGCCCAAGTAGCTGACACCGCGGATGCAGAGCTGACTCAGGCCATCGGGAAGAAGCGGGGAAAAAGCCAAGCATTCCTTCTGAACTCTAGAAATAACAAAGTCATCTTTGTCTCGATTGATTTGATTCAACAAGCGAGGTGGGATGACTGACGACTGACCTGAAGCCGCTGTAACCGAACACAACCGCTTGCAAGAATCCTCCCATACCCGTCAGAAAGTTAACTGCGCCCGTACCGTCTGATGACTCGCTCCAAACCTGCAAGGTCATCACACATGGAGTCAGGATGAAGGAAGTTTGTGTATCCTAGAGGGCTACCTGGAACGGTCCTTGGATGTTTCTGAAGCACTTCTCGAGCAAACGTTGAGCTTTCTCTGCATCCCCCAGTTCCAGCCAACCAATGGCGAACATGCCCTAAGCGATGAAGGGAGAAAAGTTCACTCATTCACTGCCATTGACGGCTATAGACGTCAAAAATTCATTTGAACTATTTCTATTAGCTTCACTTTTTTTTTTGAGTGTGACAACCTATAATTTTTTTATTGTACATTTATAACGATATAAAATTTGTGATTAATCGTGAGTTAACTATTGAAGTCATGCGATTAATTACAATTACAAAATGTAATTGTCTGATGCCCCTAATTTTTGACTCCTTCACTGCCATTGACGGCTATAGACGTCAAAAATTCATTTGAACTATTTCTATTAGCTTCACATTTTTTTGGAGTGTGACAACCTATAATTTTTTTATTGTACATTTAGAACGATATAAAATTTGTGATTAATCGTGAGTTAACTATTGAAGTCATGCGATTAATTACAATTACAAAATGTAATTGTCTGATGCCCCTAATTTTTGACTCCTTCACTGCCATTGACGGCTATAGACGTCAAAAATTCATTTGAACTATTTCTATTAGCTTCACATTTTTTTTTGAGTGTGACAACCTATAATTTTTTTATTGTACATTTAGAACGATATAAAATTTGTGATTAATCGTGAGTTAACTATTGAAGTCATGCGATTAATTACAATTACAAAATGTAATTGTCTGATGCACCTAATTTTTGACTCCTTCACTGCCATTGACGGCTATAGACGTCAAAAATTCATTTGAACTATTTCTATTAGTTTAACATTTCCCCCCCCCCCCACTTTTTTCAACAAGAGCATGAAAACCTAGTCTATAGCCATCAATGGCAGTGAATGAGTTAAGAGGGAACAGGCAAGTGTATTTCCACAGAGGAACGTCAATTCACAAACTCGGAATAAATTCAGTTGGTCAGCCGAGATTCCGCATAGCGGGTTTGGCTGACTTAAATGATGAACATGTTGTTTCTAAATTGGCATAACTAGCTAAATATATTTTTTATGTGCAATACATCTGCAATTAATCAATTAGAAAGTTTTTTTTGTTTTGTTTTTTTAAACGTGTGTTCTGGTACAATTTGTATTATTCGTGTACATCTAACCTTTAGGGAGTATTTCAATAGATTTCAGAGTATTTACTTCAATTTTAGGGAGTATTTCGGCAACTTTTGGAAAATAAGAGTCCACCTAAGACTATTTAGATTACTTTTAAGGAGTACACTCTAAAAGCAGTTGGGTCAAAAATAACCCAACTATGGGTAAAAAAAGGACCGATCCACTACTTGGGTCGATTTGACCCAACTTTAAGTCAAGAAATGGGTATTTTAGTGTAAAACAACTCATAAATATGGAAAGATTTATTAACTCATTTGCTCCCAAAGACGTATTTATACGTTAAAATTTTTATTTTTTTTTAAAAAAATTGTTTTTTGGTTTTAGCTAGAGCATACAGAAGGCTTTGATGCAGCTTCTCAACTGCAAAGAACAGTGGAAGGAATGGTAGTTATTATACAAACGGCCAGCAGGTGGCAGCAGAGCAAAATAGATCAAAAGCTCTTTTACTCACATTTCTAGATAGATTTGTGAATAACGATGAAATTGAGATATATTATAATGCTAATTGCAGCAAAACGGAAGCAGATACAAATGTACTTTTTTCCCTGATGAAAGAAGAGACTCTAATCTTTCTTTTAGTAGGTTCTATGTTTTTATAGCAATAGAACACAATATTACGTGAGCCTTGCAAAATCAGTCCAAATCCAGTAAAATAGCCGTGAGTGAAGGGGGTTGCTTCAGTGAAAATGTCTGGGAGTGAATGAGTTAATGTGGACTAAACTGTGAATCTGTGCCTCACCCAAGTCATGGCTGGTCCATGAGGGTCAGTGACTGTTTCATAAGCTTCAAGGTCATTTCTTCTGATTTCAGGCGACATGGGAAGGTTTAGAGGATAGCTCAGCATCACAGTGTCGGCCTGTTTCACTGGATAACCTGCAAGCAGAGCAGAACATATACAGTATGTAGATATGTTGGTCATCATAAGCAAGGTAAACGGTAAAAAAAAACAAAAAAAACCTTTCGAATAGCCATCAAACTCAGGATGGTAGAGAGATTGTTGGTCAAAGGGTATATGAAGGTTGTCGGCCACATCTTGCCATTCTTTTGGTGCAGGATTTTTAAGAAGATCCGCTAATTCCACAGCAAACTGCAGACTGGAAACGAGACCGTTAGAAATTGTAGTATTATATACGATAATAGAAACTAAGTTTCAGAAATGGAAGAAATACAAAAATGAAAGCACCTTAATTTGGCCACTGTGTTTGTGTAGACAGAGTTGTCGACATTGTCGTAATACTCATCTGGTGGCATGACACCTGAAATGCACAACAATTAAAAAAATAAAAATAAAAATATATATGTATATATATATATACATATATTTTTTTTTTACACAAGTACACATATGCTTTAGCCTTGTTCCATAACTACTGTTGTGTACAGTATGATATACAGTATTCCAATTAGCATGTTGCAGCTGTTATGCTGCAAACAATAAAATGTAAATAGATAAATGAAAATTTTAATAAAAATTTGCCCCGCATAAAACACATTTATATTCTGTGTTTAAACTTGCTTAAATATGTACACTATATATTCCATTAACTCATTCACTGCCATTGACGCCTATAGACGTCAAAAATTTATTTGAACTATTTCTATTAGTTTACCATTTTTTTCCACTTTTGTTAACAAGAGTATGAAAAACTAGAATTGTTTTATTGCACATTTAGAATGGCCCATTGTTGTGGAAATTGATGAGATCCCAGTCATGACGACAAGACTTTAAAAACATCATTGATTACAGACACTTGGCAGAAATTGCGACATCACTCACAAAGACACGTCCACAGATAAAAGTTCTACTGAGGAAATAAATCAATTAAAACAGTTATGACTAAATCTGGGCAGAAGACCCTCTTCAATACCTAGAATTGCTAGCTAACGTAAAACAATAAAGTATGCGGCCTTTACCTAAAAGATGATACTTCCGGTGGTCTGGCCTCCAGGTTACCCTGGAAACCCAGTAATCAGCCACGCCCCATATCAGCTGACTGCCCTGTCCGTCCGTGAACATCGTCACATCCTGCAACAAAAGAGCCGAGTCCCCTTGAGTCTATCTCAGGAGACGCGAGGTGACATGTTAGCGCGGAGCAACAAACCTCAGTGAGGTAGTAATAATTCTGGAAGCCCAGTGCGACATCTCCGTTGATGTGAATCTCTTGTTGTCCGTAAACGTCATCAGGGCACATCTCCCTCCCTGACGTGGCACTTTGCCATGCCAACTTCAGCCCCTGTGGACAGAGAACACCACCCTCTAAACAGTATAGTCTCACAGACACTTAAAATGGAGTTTTATCAATTGAATTATCCCATTACTCAACAGTAGCTCACCCTATGATAAGCAAGTATGTTTCACCAGTCCTGCTACAAAAAAATCGATTCTCATTTAGGATAATTTAGAATTGATTTTAAATGTCCCAAAATCGATTTTATTTAAATTCTTTTATACTGTCTTCCCTTTGTTTGTGTGTGCCTTTATTGGGAGCGCTGTTCATGTTGTACCCGATTTGGCCACTTAGGGGCAGTGTGGTTCCACGCGGTCTGATACACTGTTAAGTTGTAGACACATTAGAGAGTAGAAGGAAAAAGTCACGATCAAGTTATTCCAATAAAAGTTGTTTTTTTTTGCAGCGTGTAGTCGTACTTTCGAGTGATAAAAGTGCCGCGAGTAGAGCACTAATTAGCATTAGCGAGTCAGACTGGATTAGATCATTACAATTCCTTGAACATCTAGAAATTGAAGCAAAGATCATTGTCAATCAAATCATTTTGAACCAAAAATCTTTCTTAATCAAAAATCGATTCTGAATTGAATTGCACACCCAAAAATCTGAATCAAATCAAATCGTGAGACATTCAAAGATTCACACCCCTATATATATATATATATTAGGGGTGTTAGAAAAAATTTATTCTGCAATTTATCGCGATATTACAGCGCGTAATTCTCGAATCGATTTGATATGCGGCCGAATCGATTTTTAAACATCTTTTTTTTATTTTTTGGGAATATTCAACAAAACGTCTTACTTAGGGTTAGGATTTACACATTAAGCATGGAAGAATGTTATATTAATGAAACATTAAGCCGTAATGTTTTATTTCAGTGCTGTTCAAACATGAAACAGACTGCAACCTGTTTGTTAAATGCAGTGGCTCAGTTATAAGCCTGAAGTTTCATACAAATCTTACAGCGTACATGTACAAGTTTACTGATTTGTGTTTTCTAAATTGGAGTAAAAAAAAAAAAATCTCAATGATTCGTATCGGGATTAATCCGTATCGAATCAAACCTATGAATTGTGATACGAATCGAATCGCCAGGTACTAGGCAATTCACACCCCTAATATATATATATATATATATATATATATATATATATATATTTTTTTTATTATTACATTTTCTTGAAATCTACTTGGGTGGTGGCCAGTTTATTTGGGTGGCCCGCCCAAGTATTAACATGGTGTGGGAAACACTGCCATACCTTGTATCCCTGCTTTTCAGCATTGTATTTCGCTCCGTCAATAGTCCGCACCCTGTACTCCAGTGCTGCACGAGCCAGTTTGGGGTAGAATAAAGCTACAGTGGGAAATATCCAGATCTCCTGTTGGGTTACATGTTGCCGTTAGGTGACGTAAAAAGTAAAAAAAAAAAAAGAACATGAGACATTTGCGACGTTATCCCAACCTGGTCCCAGAAGACGTGACCCCAATAATCCTGAGCCTCCGAACCATTTGACAGCCCGCCTGGACTGACGCCGCCAAAAAAGCCGGAAGCGTCGGAGATGGAGGGAAAGGCACTGAGGATGTAGAACATGCAGCCGATCACAGCTTTCAAGAGGCGCTCGGACCCCGCCACCTCCACCTCGCTCTTCAGCCACATCTCCTTCCACGCCGCCTCGTGAGAGGAACGCAGGCCACCCGTCGCCATCAGCTCCAGGCCTTCGCCAAAACTGGCCTCGGCGACCTCTAAAGAGTCGGCCGCCGCCAGAATGAAGCACCAACGGTCCTGGCTTTGCTCAGGCGGCAGTGTCAAGGTCGAGGGAATGGGGGTCCAGATGAGGTGAACTGTGGGACGGGGGCCTCCTGGGAACTCTGCAGTGTGCGCGTGACCTTGAATGTGGCTAATTCACAGAAACACGTTAATCTTTTTTTTTTTTTTTATCTTTTCCAGGAGAGCTCAGTATTGTTCATTCGATTTGACATCATCATTGCTCTCCTTTAAAAAAAAAATTAAAAAAAATTTAATTTTTTTTTTAAATATATATACATATACACACATATATAATTATATATATATATATATATATATATATATATTTTGTATGTGGGTGAGCATGTGCATGTGCATGTGCGTGCGTGCGTGCGTGTGTGTATTCATCAGTTCACCTAAAGCCCATTAAAAAAAAATCCCATACTAATAATATAATATAATAATAAATTGCCAAATGCAGAAACATCAATGTAAGTTATCACGATGTAGTGGCTCTCGCTAACAGACAGAATTAAGTAACCAGAATTAGGTTAAAAAATTCTATACACGTAGACCATGTTTCTATAAATTTTGATATTTGGTTTTTATTTGAGGCAGATATTTTTTCCATTAAAATGTGATTTATGAGGAGGTTAGACCATTGGTCGATATTCAGAGTTTGTTTATTTTTCCAGTTCACAAGAATTGTTTTTTTAGCAATAGTAAGGGCTACAAGTGTAGATTGAAATTGTTTATGTGGTAAGTCAGTTGTTGCTAGGTCACCTAGCAAACACAAGTTTGGAGATAAAGGTATCCTACAGTCCAAAATAGCGGAAAGTTTTTCTAAGACTTTAGTCCAGAAATACATAACCGGAGTACATAACCATAAAGCATGAACATAAGTGTCTGTAGTGTTTTGTAAACATTGGAGACAAATGTCGGAGTCTGAGAGTCCCATTTTCTTAATCATATATTGAGTAATGTATGTTCTGTGAATAATTTTATATTGGATAAGTTGTAAATTTGTGTGTTTTGTCATTTTAAATGCGTTTTCACAAACTTGAATCCAAAAGTCAGATTCCGGTGCTATAGACAAGTCTGTCTCCCATTTCGAGGTGGGTAAAGACATTTTATCAGTATATGAAAGTAACTTATATATTTTTGAAAGTTTTTTTGTTGTTGTCGGAGAAAGCTTGTTAATATCTTTAGCTAAAACAGGCGGTTGGAGCGTACCCCGAAGTGTTGGAATTTTTTTCTTTATCATATTTTTAACTTGTAGATAATGTAAAAAAATTCCGTTTTTTTATATTGTATTTTTGGAGCAAGGATGTATATGATATAAACATATTATCTGAGAAGAGATGGTGGAGATGTGTAATTCCTTTCTGCTCCCACATACCTAAATAAAACGGTTGGTTGTTAAGTTGAAAGTCGGGGTTATGCCATAGGGGAGAGAAACACGTTAATCTATACCGAAGAAGGATTCGATTCTGTGGGGATGAACTCACCTTCCACCTCTGTACTCGGCAGAAGTGTGAAAATCGATATCTTTGCTCTGAGGGCTGAAGGAAGTGTCCAGCTTCAATGTGAACGCCGCGTCTGAGGTCACATGCCGCACCAGCAGAATCTCCATCGCCATCAGGTTGGAGTGGTAGCGATGAGAGTAGAAAGACTGGGAGACCGTTACGCCAGGTGAGGTCAGCGTGTGGGTGAAAACACCTGTTTGAGAATCACACAGTTTTTTTTTTATACAAACAAATGGAAATCAAAAGGGTACTTAAGCGACGACCTGTGTGCGCATCCAGGCTGTAGGAGTCTTGACCAGCTTCCTCCGTCTCAAACGTTACAGCTAGAGGACAAGGAACATCTGCACGGTGACAACCCCCCCGTTCCCCGTTGTACACACCGCCCATGTGCATGATGCTGTCGTACACCCGCCATCCCAGAAGGCCGTTGGCCAGCGGAGGCAGGAAGCGGAGGTCGGCGGGAAGAGAATCACTGGTGAAGGTGTAAGGGTCTCCGGACATGATGCGGAGCTGGGGGTCGTCTTGCGAGGAAGCTACATATGGATGACCATCTTTAGTGCTATTTTTGCATGAATTCACAACTTGGAGAAGACACTTTATGGAAGCTTTTTAGGGCGCTATGCATACAACGTTCAAATGATAATTGTCCTCACTTTACGACGGACCAACTTAGATTATACAGGGTGTCCATAAAGTCTCTTTACCATTTCAAAAATTTATTAAAAATGCAATTGATTAGATATTTTATTTAGATTTGTTCTATTGTATTCAGCATTTATTTAAGTTTTTTTTATCACACTGCATTTGTGTGTTTCAGGGATCCTGTTTGTCAAAGGTCGCCCACTCCTTCCTTTATCCAACACTGTCCCTGTCTCCATAAATTTCTTGTGCCATGCACGAATTGACAGACGTGATGGTGGATTTCTTCCATACTTAGTTCTGTAGTTTCGCTGAGTCTGCCTATCCGATTTTGTTTCAATAAACCATGAGACACATTGCGCCTTCTCTTAAGGGCCATTTTGTAGGGGTTCATTCAACATCACCTCTTTGACAAACAGGATCCCTGAAACACACAAATGCAGTGTGATAAAAAAAAACGTTTAATAAACACTGAATACAATAGAACAAATCTGAATAAAATATCTAATCAATTGCATTTAAAAAAAAATTGAAATGGTAAAGAGACTTTATGGACACCCTGTATATTATTATTAGTTACGCGACATAAGCATGCATGCGTTACTTATTTTCATCCCTGTACAGTAGAAAGCACTTCACATTGCCCTTAAAAAACACACACACACACACTAGTCCAGCGTGCGTTGTTGCATTTAACAGCGAACAAACATATCTTTAGTAACTTGATCCTTTTTCCATTCTAGCCGCATTATTGCTCTCTCACGTGATCAGGAAGCAGGAAGCGTCTGTTTCTGCCACAAAACCGGATAGCTGGGAAATGATGGTAAAAGTTGGAGTAGAAGTTTATGAAAAGTTTGAAAGCAAAATGTTCACATGCGCAAGCTACCCAAAGTAGTCAAAAGTCGAGGTGAGAGGAGGAAAAACTAGCGTTCTGCATGCAGCTCACAAAATGCGGAGGTGGCTAGCTGTCAGACACAAAACCTGGCGCGGAGTTTTTGTGGCGGCAGAACCAAAGTACTCGAGGTACGCTCACAGGTTCACAACATCAGAGATGGGAAGTAACAAAGTACAAATACTTCGTCACTTGAGAAGTTTTTTTCCCAGTACTTCGTACCTGAGTATTTATTTTTTAGACTACTTTTTACTTGTATGTTACATTTTAATATGAGTATCTGTACTTTTTACTTGATACATTTTAAAAATGTGGTCGTTACTTTGATGAAAATGATTTTAAATACAGTACTTGGAAGAAAAAGTAAAATGTCTCCGCCAATCATATGAAGCTTACACATGGCCTACATCCCATCTTGTGATTGGCTCTAGAACAACCGTAAATATGAGGGCAATTTGCGTCGCCATTACAGAGGATAATTTGATTTTTATTTTATTTTATTGCTTCATCAAAGGATAATTTGATCCATTAGCTAATCTCTTTCAAATTGACGTAGGAGGAAACATCCGGTAAAAATACTTTTTACTCAAGTACATTTCAGAGCATGTACTTTTTTAACTTTTACTTGAGTAATTGAGTGTACTTTCACCCAAATTTTTATTTTTTAAACACAATTGTACTTTTCCCACCTCTGCACAAATATTTGACTTATGGAATTTAGATTGCGCTACCATAAGAACACCAAACTATATTAGTATAGTATCTTTTTTTTTTTTCTAACCATTTACCAGTTTGTTTTCACCTAATGTATTTTCCTTCATGGAGTTCAATGGGTGAAAATGTCAAATTTAAGGACACTAAGCAACCAATTCTAAAATTAGAATATAACCTATAATCTTTGCTGAACCTGGAGCCTGTAAAGTGCACTGGAAGAAATGTGCAGAATTCCACTTTATCAGTGACCATGTTGGTTAGTGAAATGCAACGCGCAAAGTTCAACAAAATGTTTCATAAAAAAAAAAAATAATCCAGGCACACATCCGTTGAACTCATTAGGGCTTTAACTTTGCATTTTTAAAAAGGAACTTATAAAATCCACAAGTTCAACACACGTGCTGTCCCGGGAAGGCAAAAGGCCCAGTTAGACCAACGCTCAACATTTGGTTTACCTCTTGGTGGCGCCAGGGA
Source organism: Vanacampus margaritifer (assembly GCF_051991255.1). Lineage (NCBI taxonomy): Eukaryota > Metazoa > Chordata > Actinopteri > Syngnathiformes > Syngnathidae > Vanacampus > Vanacampus margaritifer. The sequence goes on along the minus strand of NC_135437.1, from coordinate 19,916,272 downwards.
GCCGTTTGTGCAGCATCTGGCATTAAACCGGAGTGGGGGGGTGTCAGCAGCAAATCCTGGGAAAAGCAGTGCTTTGTCCATATAAGGCCGCGATCCATCCGCTTCCCTCTTCCTCCCAGCTTCCCTGCCTTTCTCAGACCTTTGGGATATTTACAGAGAGCTCCTTCCTTATTAGGAGCTTGGCTTATTGTCTAGCTTGCAGGATAGAGGACCATTGCTTTGCTCTACGGAGGTCAAAACTGATGGATCTTCACATACTAAAGCTAAGAAGATACAGAGCCATCTCATGTTGTCCATCCCCTGCAAATAACACTTGTCACCAACGTGTAAATACACAAGACCCCCCCCCCCCCTGAACGTCGACTTGAATGTGACCAAATGCCAGCCTGCTAAAAACAAACAATTCACAGGGAGTGTGCGAACAAAAGGCAGCAGTAAACCAGGTAACCACAAATTACAAGTGAGCAAGATGACTACACCATGTTAGGGAACGGAGAAAGAATCCCATCGTGATGCTCAAGTCCTCGCCGTGTACATTTCAAACAAGACACTATGTTTTTGTGAGTGCAAACATCCATTTTAATATATTAGAAAAAACAATGTGAAGGAAGGCTACATGAGTTTACAAAAAAAAAAAAAAAAAAAGGGTATTAGACTAATATTTATACATATGTAATATACATAACCATGCTCTCTTGGAAGAGAGAAATTTACAATGAAAAACTATGACTTTTTGTTTTATTTTTATCAATGATAAAACATTCATAGCTTAACAGGCTTCAGCTGAACAGCAATTTTGTTTTTCTATTGCTTTGCAGAGAGTAAAGTGCCGTGACCTGGTTCTGCGGTCTTTTCATTTAAGAGCATGGAGTGTGTGTGTTCAAAAAAAAAAAAAAATGAAACATATATAGGAGTAAGGGAGGGTGCATATGTGGAGAGGTAGGTGGGTTCAAACACTTGCATGTCGTGAGAAGCCATCTTTTGGCTGAATCTGGAAGAAACCAAACCTTTCCTGCTTGTTAACATGAGATCAGGACGGCCAGCAAGACAAACTTGTGAATGTGTGATGCAAATGTGTTCACAAAAACTAAATACCAAAGCGGCCTCCAAGATGTATAGGACGCACGGGCGCCCTCCCATGTGGACATTTTGGCATCTGTGGGACCCGGTCAGTCACGCCAAAATGCTTCTTCCCTGTGACAAACAGACACAACAAGGCACACAAAAGCCACTCCAGCTGTTTGAAAGGCATCACAAGCCAAGTCAACATTCAGCTGTCCCCTCCTCTTGCTCTTTGGCTTTGGGAGGAATGTGTGTGGAGGGACTGAAGGAAGGAGGCGGCAGAGGAGAAGGAGGGTCCCTTGCTTTCTGTGGCTCGTCCCCCGTCTCCGTCTATTTGGAGAGTTTGCTGATGACGCGGATCAGGGCTCCATTCTCATCTTTAAGACGCTGGTTGTCTGCTCTCAGGTCAACCAGAACCTGGTGGTAAAAAGCCACATGCATTCAATTGAGATGTACGCACAAAAGTCAGGGATATTTAGCTTTTGGGGTACATTTTTGGATGGACCTAAAATGTACTATAACCTTTTCATGTGAACTTCACCTAAACTTTTGAATGATACATGATAGCCGAAAGCCCATACACGCTTTGAAAAACCCCTTTTATCGCTCAGTTCTTTAGACCCCAATATTAAATTTGGCAGAGCTTTTGTTGAATTACAGGTATAATTCTTTAATTAAAAAATATATTTAAAAAAGTTTCCTCCTATAAACATCATTAAACATATACACGTGTTTAACTAATTTAAAACATCATAAATCAGGGGTGTCAAACTCAATTTAATTCAGGGGCCACTTTAACGCAAGTTTGATCTCAAGTGGGCCGGACCAGTTTGTCAGTGGCCAAATAAGGTATAGATTACAGGTCAAAATATTTAATTTTTTGGTACAAATAACTATACATGCATTCTGAAAATATTCCTATTTATTTTATTGCAGAATAATTGGAATTTTAACAAAAATGAGCACACAATATTTGCATCAAATCCCGAATAACAGCCAAATTTTAGAATGTTATTTAAGTGGTTGTCAGTGTGGCCTCCAGTGGACAAAATTAGCAACAACACTTAATTTTAGTGAAAAACTACACTTTGTGCTCTGCTCACACGGGCCAGATTGAAACTCTTGACGGACCGGTTCTGGCCTGCAGGCCGTATGTTTGACAACCCTGTCATAAATCATGCTGTTTCTACCAAGTACTGACTCAAACCTTCCCCCATTTCGATACTGTGAATGTATAGGATTGTGTGTCAACAAACGCTTCTTGGGAGTGGTAATATGGCCGCTTTGCGGCTTCAAAAGTCTTGGCCTATCGGCTATCCAGTAATATATACAGAGCGGTGGCGTCTACCTGTTCAACGTTTCAGTACTTTTTGCATAACTTGCTGTTCTCCAAACAAGGAGCTGAATGACAAAAATCCATCACAGGTGTTCTACCCATGAACTTTCAGAACAAGCTATCAAATGCATGCGCACGATGCTGAACGGCACACCCTAAAGCAAAGCTAACCAAGCGGCAGCATGCAAAGCGCACGCCCGTGCTCACCTTTAGCTCCTCCTCCAGCTCTGCCATCCGCCGCTCCAGAATCCTGCGGTCCTACAGTGTCAGGGGAACACGAAGGAGGAGTGGAAGTGATGAGGGACCGAGAACGTTGAGCGGCAGCGAGTGATTGTCAAGTGGTTTTGGGAGGGGTGGAGTGTCAACGGTGGGAGCGGGGAGGTGGCAGTAAGTGAGGCGCAGGAAGGCCGCAGAAATGCAAAACCAGGTGAGAACCGCGAGGATGCTTTTACCTTTCTCTCAAGGTCCAGCAGGGCTGAACAGTCGGTGAAGCGCTCTTGTCTCTGGAACGGAGCAAGTCAGAGAACCAACTATGATTATAATGATCAGATGAAGTCATGGAATTACAGCCACACAATGTTCAAGTTTAGTGGAATGTCTGTTCAAGAAGAACAAATAGGTTTAAGCTTTTCAAACAAATGTGGCTTCGGTTTACAAAGTCATCCCTTTGCATCTCTGCGGAACACTTGGGCTTTCTCTTACAGCCATTTGCTATTAATAAGCCCTCAGTTTATGGAGGACCAAAAATGCCAAAATAAATAAAATTGTAAATAAAAACAGATATAAAAATATAATTCAAACACACACAACATTTTTTATTTATATATAAATTTACCAAAAAGTTTAAAAAAAAAAAGAAAAAAAAAAGGATGAAATAATTAAAACAAATGTGTTAATACAAAAACATATAAATAGATTTAAATACCAATCAACAAACAAAGGCTCTGCTCTCATGTTTATTTCATGCTGCAGACGCTGTCAGCATGAAATGCGTCATGAAATGGTTTTCAAATGAGGGGGCAGTCCTAAGCATGTCTTGGGTTGCACTCCACCGTTGCAAACTGCCTTTCTATGGTAGGAGGCTGATTATCTATACTGATTTGGGAAGTTTTGTATGTGGAAAGATTGAATGACTGCTCGCCGTTTTATAATCTTTTTTTTAAATCCATAATCAATGTTTTGTGGGAAAATGCCCAACAGTTAAAATACAAACAAAAACTTCAGCATTTCTTTTAAAAAGCATTACATTAGTCAAGTTTTTACATGCGGAAGCGGACTCTCCTCCACACAAGATGCTGCCCCTTATCTGACAGACAGACAGTATTTGAACCGTCTTTGTATGTGTTCTGCGCACCTGCGTGGCCTTTTCTAGATCCAGCCTGGTCTGACTGACAATCCTCTGCGTGTCCTGCAGCTGAGACTGCAGCTGGCTGTTTTCTCTGGTCATCTCCTCAAACAGCTGAGTCCAAGAGCAAATATGGGCATATTTATAAAATTCAAAAGACATACAGAGAAGAAAAAAAAAAAAACTTGTCTGCTGACCTTTTTGAAATCCTTGCTCTCACCGCCTTCATTACACTGCGCGCTGGACCTGAGTGGAAGTGAGAAACTCATCTATTGTAGCGCTGACAGGAGGAGGAAACATGTCAAAAGTATGAGTCATACCTGGAACCCAAGAGCAGGTCTGACTGTAAACAGAGGAGACAGACCGACAAGTTATGAGTGCTGTCTTTGGTTACGGGTCCGTTGAGACCACAAATAAAGCACAACACACCTGCGGATCCAGCCGGCTGCCCGAGAATTCTTCCTCCCCGCTGGGATCGTTGTCATCAAGCTTGAGATGACAGTTCTTTTCAATAACAACCTTCCCAGGTGCTTTTATCTTTTCTATTCTATCGAGATGCGAATATACCTCCCCGCTCCTCTGAGCCTTCCTCCTGGCTCGAGCTTGTCTTCTCTCCCGGCGCTCCTGGGCCCATCGCTCAGTCTCGCTCTCCCCGGCACTGGCCTCAGTCGCTGGAAGAAAGCCAGGAAAGTACTTCACAGAGCTAAACAATTTATTGAATTCAAATAGACATCATGATGTAGTAGAATGACATTTGCAAAATCACAAAAGTTGAAGTGTTTTTTTTTGGGGGGGGGGGGGGACAGCTCTTTGCTTCATATCGATGAGTCAGTGGTACAAGTAGGCTTTAATTTTGATATGTATATTTCAATAGTCTAGCTCAGCGGTTCTCAACCTTTTTTTTTTAGTGATGTACCCCCTGTGATATATTTTTTCAGCTAAGTACTCCCTAACCAGCGCAAAGCATTTATTAAACTTCAAAACTCAAATTGTGTTTACATGGTCTCTCGAACTATTTTCAATAGTAAAACAAAAAAAGAACAAATTTAATTATATATATATATATAAAAACAAAAAAAAGATTTGTGCACACAAATCAACATAAAGTGTTATCCTTTAGGACCATAGTAAAGCTTATTCTCAAAAATAAAAAATTAACTGAATTTTTAAAAAGTTTAGGTGATTGACAGGTGGTTCTAGGTGGCATATGACAAGTTGGGTTGAACCACGATGCTGGTTTTTAGGACATGAAATAGAATTGCTTACCGAATATAAAATTTATTTCATGAACTTAAATTTTTTTCTGACATTTGCATATACATTACAAAATCTCACATACCCCCTGAGTGCCTTCACGTACCCCCATTTGAGAACCACTGGTCTAGATAAGTTAAGTGCAGTCCACATGTTTACATATCGTTTTATGCAACCTGAAAAAGTACGTGAATTGTTAGCATTATTGACTGACTTATATTTACGCTGCACTTGTTTGGTAACATTTTGTTAAACTGTCATAGTGAACGCTTAAAAAAAGACTAATCAATGGTTCATTTGCCTTCCTTGTAGAGCAAGTCTAACTTACAAGACCAAAACATTTATACAGTATATAATAAAGCTGATATCGCTCAGTCCTAGTACTTCAACATCAAGTTGAGTAGTGCGTTAAGAAAAGACAAGTGGAGACGTTCACCTCTCCCGTCGGTGGTGTGAGGCCGTGGGGTGCCGGCGGGCTGCGTGAGACCCAGCAGGTCGGACTTCTGCAAGCTTGCTATTCGAGACCTCCAGCTCACCTCCTGCAGAGCAGAGTTTGTGGCTTTGTGAGGTCACATGACATGAAAAGCAGCACTAAATGTAGTCCCACAACAAGAAAAGCAGCCCACCCCTTCCTCTCCCTTCTTAGACTTTGCTTCTTTCTCCTTCTCCTCTTCCTCCTTTTCTCTCGCTTTGTTGTCCTGCTTCATGGTCTTCATCGTCTTCTCAGCTTCCTGCAGATCTGTCAGCGTCACCCCCTTTAAAAAAAAAAAAAAAAAAAAAAAAAATCACAGAGTGACATTTGCGTAAGACTCCACAGCGTCGGGGCTGCCGCGCACATCCTGTAGTTCTGAGCTGCGACGTACCTGAGTGGAGCGACGAGACTGCCGTGCGTGCCGCGAGCGAGCTTTCCTCTGTGCCTCTGCCTCCTCATCCCGAACTGGTGTCAGGTAGGACCTGGATGTGCCAAAAATCAGGTTAATGACCAACCTGACACAAAGAAGAAGGCTCCACGGATTGTTGCGCTGACTCACTTGCGCCGCTGCTTGGTCTCGGATTCGGGGCCGGTTGTGTTCTGAGGGTTGGAGCTGGTGTCCAACGTTGACGGATCCTTCTTCTCTGTCTGTTCCTGAGGAAGTCTAAAGATAAAAAAAGGTTACATTGTCATGATGAGCTATAAAATAGTGCATCTTAATGCAAACATGATGATGTATTGTAAGACTGTCACGCATGAGATAATGCAATAGGTGGTGCTGTGACTCCTAATTCTAAGGTCATTTCGTCTATTAAAGCAGGGTACACACGAAGCTATTTTCAACACAATAACTCATTTTATAAAATTCCGTCACATGAAGGAAATATCACCACGCTTACTGCTCCTATTGTGTGTTGTACTCAATATGGCCAACACAGTACACCACATGTCGGTTGTAATACCCAGATTGAACTTTGAGAGGCAGCATGATGCCACAGGGCATATGTACCGCTGGAAAATCCAAAGAAAAAGAAAGACGCAAAACAAGGGGTGTCAAACTCATATTAGCTGAGGAGCCACATGGAGGAAAATATTTTACCAAGTGGGCCGGACCGGTAAAATCATGGTATATAATTTAAAAACAATTAGCATCAGCTATACACAGATGTGCAGGTCAGCCCTAAATAGCTGAGCTCAACTGTAAATATAATGTTAAAAAAAAAAACTTGTTTTATATCTAGCTGGTTTGCATATATGTTGTTCCCAGAATGCATTGTGTGGCGCAATTAATGAAGTTGTAGGATGTTAATCCATGTCATATATGTTTGTGTTAGCAGTAGCTGAATGTGTGTCATATTCAGTATGTTTATGTTAGCCTATGTACAAACCGTAACTTTAAGTTGTGTGTAAAATAATGACATTCAAGTCAATTCTGTGTACAAGTTGCATTGCTCAACTGAGGATTACTTGTGAAATTACAAATGTATGTTTTGATGTTGGCTTGTCTGATTAATTGGTCTGACATTACATGATCATCTCGCGGCCCGGATTAAACCCCTTAGCGGGCTTTATCCGGCCCGTGTGACGTATGTTGGACACCCCTGGCGTAAAAGAAATACAAGAATCTTACGGTTAGCTTGTCTGGTAACTATTGTACATCATGGTTTAAAATACTTGTAATTTTTTACCGTCGCGAACGACCTTTCTAATTTCTAGTTCCTGATCATAAAACGACCACAAGAGGGCAGCAATGAATACATTGATGTCTCAATCTTAGTACACTCCACAACAAAGATTAATCGCTCATCTTTTAGAGACGTCCGAGAATCGGGCCTTTGCTCACAAAGGGGCGGGGGACAACGCTGAAATTTGGAAAAATTGGCATCCGGGTGCCCTCCTTTGAAAGCAGTTGACCAAACTTCGGCAAAGTCTGTTTTAAGTAAATTACTCATAATCATACTTGTGAGTTAAACCAATCAAACATAACGTTGCACATTCTAACATTACACAAGACAAGCATCAAATACACATTTTCTAGTCTACCCTTAACTATTATAGGAAAGTTTTTATTTTGGCCAAAAAGTCCATAGCGAGTCTGCATGTTGAAAACTAAAATTATGAAAGATGCGTAGATAATTTGTGTGTGTGTGATTAGTGCTCATGTAGCCCAAGAAAAAGTGAACACACACACACACCTCTGTGCCAAAGCACTGTTAAGGCGACTGAGTCCAGATGCGCTTGTTCCTGTGATACCCGAGTTCACACTGGTTTCGTCCAGCCTCCTTCCGTAAGAAGAGCTGTAAATAAAACCAGAATAAGACCACTTGGAAACAAACACGCAAGATGCAAGAAGGTGAAACACGGGCAAAACAAGCACAAAAAACAGGCCAGGCATTCATGACCAACCTGCGAGGCAAACAGGGGGTGGAGCTAGTGAAATCATTCCCCGATTGGCTGTGAAGGCGGCGGGTATAGGACGAGCTACGACTCAGCCAACTGACAAGGTGAACAAGGGGACGAACGCGGTGAGAAACGCATGCTGGTCACAAGTGCAGGAAAGCATCAGAGCAGAGACTCACCTATTTGTGGCGTCAGAACTACTGTCGGGGATACTAAAGAGTCTCCTTGTTGGAATAGGAGGAACCCGGGCCAGTCTTGGTTCCTGTGACAAACAGATGATGCATTTACAAAAAAAGAACAGCGTGCATTGGTGGACAAAGTCTGAGTCTGCGCTTCGTACCTTGGGCTCGGTCTCAGAGCTGAGACGGGGACTCGAGGCTGAGCGGGTCATCCCCAAGCCGGACTCTGAAGACTTGTTCGGGTCTGGGATGGAGTCAGACAGTCCAGCTGAGCCCAGAGTCACTGAGCTGCCTGCCTTCCTCAGTGACGTTCTCCACGAACCAGGAGCCTCAGTGGCTGCGGGTTTGCCTGGTTCCTGTTAGATAGGATTCGATAAGGATGTTGTTCAATACCACATTTTTATAACCAGTACAAGTACTCAACTCGAGTAGTCACAGATACCACTAGTAATTTTAATACATACAAATTAAAAATAAATTAATTAATTAAAATAAAGTTAATTTCTAAGAAAGACCCATATCTCAATATAACATTTTCCTTAAAATTATATTAATTTAACGGCAATTTTTGATTCTTCTAATAATTCTAGTTCCAATCGTAAAATGGTCACAAGAGGATGGCCGATACTCAAATAAGGCCAGGTATGAGCCCGATACCTTGTATCGGTACTCACTCATCCATAGCCAAAACAATAGTGTTGCATTTATGAAATTAAAGAACTGCAACACAGAGCACACAATTTTGTTTCTGCACTTCACAAACATTCCCAACTCTGAAAAATAGACACTTAGCTGATGTTTACTTTAAAATAACTCAATAACTGAGTCCCTGTATTCATAAAATTAAAGCCAAACTTAAATCTTAAATGCAAAAATGTCAACCGCAAATGGCGTCTGCTATAAAAAGACCATTTCACTAAACACTGTAAAATACACAGTATAGTTAGAATATTAATTTTACCTGGTTAGTGTGATTTTTTTCCCCCCTTCCTTAACTTCAGCGTCACTTTATCAGAGCGAGAGACGTTAGCTTAATTTTTCACACACAATTTCAAGTTGTCATCTAAGAGGTGTGAGTGATGTTTATTTAATATAATTCATGTAGCAAGTACATTACAAGGAATACTAGTTAATATTTTTTCAAACATCATTATTTTTCATTTCACTTGCCAAAGCATATTTTGCCACTTGCTGCTGATTGAAAATAACATCACAGGTGCTCAGAGCTCCGGTAACGACCAATCACGGCTCACCTGTTTTCTGGGTTTGGTCATGTGATTTTGGCAAACTAAGCCATGATTGGCCCTTACCCGAGCACACATGTCATTTTCAGTCGACAGCTAGTGGCAACGTGAGTTTTAAAAAGTAGTAATTGTAAATAAAGAAAAATGAACTTATCAAATAAAAATTCTAGAAAAAATATTAACTTTTATTGCTGAAAATTGCTAAACAAGTAAGTAGCCAGGTGCTAATGATGTACATTTGAGTGGGGGGAAAAAAAAGATATATTTTAATGTTACAAGAGCACCATCATCAAATTTAGATTATTATTATTTTTTTATGAAAAACTAATAGAGAGCAACAGAGCAAAACAATGAAAAAGCCACAGGTTGCAGACACCAGTCCAAATTTAAACAACTCCACATTTTACCTTTTTGACTTGGTTTGCAGCGGTGCCTGCTGGCATGGAGGTAGGAAGGAGGCTGCGGGTGTTGCGTTTGTTGTTCAAGTTGTTTATTATCTCTCGGTTTTTTGCTTTCTCTGCAGCCATGCAAAAGTCAAAGGTGACATTAATCTCACGTGTAGCAATTAAATCTACACTTCTCCTTTAAGGCAACTTCTCTCACCAGACTCTGCGTCACTCTCCGATTCGCTTTCCTCCTCCGAGCTGGAACTGCTGGAGGCTTTGGGTTGACTTTGGGTCCGTGCGGTCTGGCCTTCGTCCTCCTCGTCCTCGGCGGGGCTGCTCTGCAGGGCAGGTGGCGGGTGCTTCTCTCGCTCATGGAGGCAGATTTTTTCCTTGCTGCTCATGCGCGAGATTGAAGTCCTGAGCGGGTGTGGAGAGGAGACACAGGTGGCATGCCAACAGCTAATCAGTTCCATGTGCAGCCAATTAAAAGGAAGGAACGCGCCAATCAACACGTGCAAGGCTTAAGTTGGTCAACCACAAAGTGAAATTTCATTAAGCACACTTGGACACTATAAGGAATTCTACCTTTAAAAATGATAATGCTTACTTTGATGGACACTTAATTTCATGTATGTATCATTTATTCCATTTTGGAATGTACGGAAGAGGATTAGGTGCCACTGAAGAGAGAAAAAAAAAAAGTTTGGCAGGATTCACACTTTATTCTCAGAATTCTGACTTCTAACTTTGAAGTCAGAATTCTCACTAATAAAGTCAGAATTCTCACTTTTAAGTTAAAAGTCAGAATTCTCACTTTTAAGTTAAAAGTCAGAATTCTCACTAATAAAGTCAGAATTCTCACTTTTAAGTTTAAAAGTCAGAATTCTCACTAATAAAGTCAGAATTCTCACTTTAAAGTGAGAATTGTGACAATTTTCACTTTAAAGTGAGAATTCTGTGAATAAAGTGAGAATTCTGAGAATAAAGTAAGAATTCTCACTTTAAAGTCAGAATTCTCACTTTTAAGTTTAAAAGTCAGAATTCTCACTAATAAAGTCAGAATTCTGACTTTAAAGTGAGAATTGTGACAATTTTCACTTTAAAGTGAGAATTCTGTGAATAAAGTGAGAATTCTGAGAATAAAGTAAGAATTCTCACTTTAAAGTCAGAATTCTCACTAATAAAGTCAGAATTCTGACTTTAAAGTGAGAATTGTGACAATTTTCACTTTAAAGTGAGAATTCTGAGAATAAAGTAAGAATTCTCACTTTAAAGTCAGAATTCTGAGAATAAAGTGAAAAGCCTCACTTTAAAGTCAGAATTTTCTAAAATTAAAGTCTGAATTTTCTGAGATTAACTCATTCACTGCCATTGACGGCTATAGACATAAAAATTCGTTTGAACTATTTCTATTGTACATTTATAGATATAGAACAGATATAAAATTTGTGATTAATCGTGAGTTAATTATTGAAGTCATGTGATTAATTACAATGATAAATTGTATGCACCTGACACGATAAAAAAAGAAGAAGATTATAAAAAATTTGGGGCATCAGGCGATTAAAATTTTAATTGTAATTAATCGCATGACTTCAATAATTAACTCACGATTAATCACAAATTTTATATATTTTCTGCTGTCAATGGCAGTGAATGAGTTAAAGATAAAGTGAGAATCCTGCCAAACTTTTTTTTTTTCTCCCCCTCTCTTCACCGGCCCTAATCCTCTTCCGTTGTATGGAATGAGATTGTAATTTGTAACATTACAAAACGTGAAAAAAGTGAAGCGCTGTCATTACTTTCCGGTTGCACAGACGTGACTTCAAGAGGCCCTCACAACAAAGCAAGTTCAAACTGTTCATGAGCTCTTAGCGGACTCAACCAAACACCTTCACGGTCGAACCCTGTCACAGCTGTGGTTAGCATTAGGATCAGTTGACCCATGTTTGTGTGCATCCATCCATCCATTTTCTTAACCGCCTATCCCTGCTGTCTTCGGGCAGTAGGTGCGGTGCACTCTGGAATGGTTGCCAGCCAATCACAGTGTTTGTGTGCATGTTCACATGAAATACGATATGATAAATATGGGAGGATCAGGTGCCACATACGTCATAGCTGTGTTTACGAACCATTTGTTTGAACTGATCTGACATTTTTCCACTGTATTTTGTCAGTGTTTTTTTTTTTTTAATTGACTTGACCTGTCATAAAACATTATCCTGAGTTATTCTGATACAATTTAGATTTAAGAGTGAATTATCCTCTAAAAATCTTAGTGAACCTTAAAAAGGGAAATCAAGTCGAAAATTTTCTTTATGATTAAAGTCAAAACAGCGCTGATTAATATTGAATTTGTGGAATATGAACTGCAAAATCAATTGTCACTCGGGCAAAAACCAATCACGGGTCAGCTTCACAAAACAGGTGAGCCCTTTATTGGTTGTTGGCTGAGCCCTGAGCAATTGTGGTATCATTTTTAGTCAACATCAAGTGACAAGATGGCCGCCCCTGAGATGGATAAAAACGGATGGATTTTTGCTGCTCAACTCATATTCTACAAAGACAACTTTAGTCAGAATACCGTGTTTAAAATAGTGGGGCTGCAGTCTAAGTTTAGGCCTAACATTAACATTAGTTGCCATGCGATTCTAATATTCTTCATCATTTGTTTATTAAATATGCTAATACCATCTCAATGTGGGTCAACTGTTTGCATTTCTTTTCTATGTGGCCCTAATCCTCCTTTGTCATGGTCTGATGTGGGTCATGTCATTTTGTTTTTACAATATGCCGCAGGCCAGGAAAAAAAAAAAGCTGAACCATTTAAATAACCTCCAGGCTGGACTTTTGATATCCCAGAATTACAGTGGAACGGCAGTTTTCAAAAAATGTGATTTCAAATATTTTTTAGAATCGATTAATCTATCGATGATGAAATTGATTAATCGACTAATCGGATTCATTTTTATTTTGCATTAAAGCGTATTACAAAAGCCCTTTCTCCCCCGATTACTGTTTATTAACCTGTGATTGGTGTTTATTTCGTACTTTCTATTCATATAGTGATTTTAAAAAAAGGGGGGGGGTGGGGTCACTGGTTCTGTCATTGTTTTCCAAAGTAAACACAGATGTTTGCAATTGTCTTATTTTGATTAAACACAGAAGAAAATCAGTCTTCTTTCACGAAAGACTACAGAAATCAGTGAACAAATTACTGTTGATATGCTGAAATCAGAGGATTTGGAAAATTTTAAATAAAAAAATGTCTCCAAACGATTACTCGATAATTAAAAGAATTGTCAATTAATTTGATAATCGATTAATTTGACAGCTCTACTCCAAATAAAGTGTTTGGCAAACAGGAGAGTCCTGGAACGTATCCTTTCAGAAAGATTTTCCACGATATCATTCATTGTGGTTATAATTTGCAGCAAGTGACAAACTACATATTTTGATGACCATATTTAGCTATGAAAGGTGCGAGATAGTCAACGCCGCAACTACAACCAACAAATATTGTTGAATCAAAACAGATGATGTCATTGGTAAAGGCGTTATTTTTGATACAGCTCTTGCGAACTCTCATGGTCGGTGAGAATGCCGTTGAACTCGGGTTCATTTCAGCTTTGTGCCCGCCACAGAGACAAGCCGACGGATAATTGGCACCGACCTGCGTGTGCGTACTGGTACAGTGGAGATTTGCAGGCTGGTGTCGATGACAGGAGTCTGTTTCTCTTTCTCGGTGCGGAGCTGAAAAAGGAATATAAACACACATAAACACAAGAGGACATTCAGCACTCTTGCATTATCAGTCATATCAGTTTCATCTGACAGAATAAGAGTTGTGTCGCCGGCGTGCGGGCACACTCACAGCTTTCTGTTTCTTCTGCAGCTCCTCCAGTGCGTCCACCAGGTTCTCATCTGCAACATCTAAAGGTGTTTGGCCCTACAAGGACATTCACAGCGGTCGGCCGGGTCCTAAGTAACGGCTTCGCACGTCACGTGGCGAAAGATTGTTTGCGAGCTGCTCACCACGTTGTTGACGGCACTCATGTCGCACATGTGGTCGGCGAGCAGCGTGCACACCTCCTCCTGCCCCCAGTGAGCTGCGGCGTGCAGGGGCGACCAACCGTCCACGTCCTGGCTGTCCACATCCACCCCGCACTGTAACAGCACCCTGGGCCACGTGAGATAAAAGGGCAGAAGAGATCGCATGAAGAACTGCCACAAGTCAAGTTGTGACCCGCACCGTCAGATTCTCACTTTAAAACTTCGATGTATCCTTTGGCCGCCGCGACATGCAGAGCCGTCGCCTTGGTGTTTGGGTGCGGGGTCAGAGTGCCGCCACCTTCTCGCATGGCCTTGGCGTCCTGAAGCATGATCCTCTCCTCCTCTTTTCGGGCTTGGTCCACATCGATTCCTGTTAACGTCAACATGAGCGCGCCATTCACCCACATACAAAAATAATAAAAAAATAAAAAATAAATATATATAGAAAAAAAAAAAGGAGCGCAATGATGATGACATGTCAAATCGGTAAAATTACCGAATGAACAATACTGAGCTCTCCAGAATAAAAATAAATAAATAAAAACATGAGCGCGCCATTAAATTCAAGCAATGACGGAATCCAGGCGTTTTCTATACTGATGATTCTGTTGAGGATTGTCTCTTAAAAGAGGCAGACCTCAATAACACAATAACCAAACTTTCAATTGACTGACTTCCTGGCTTGAAAGTGGAAATCAGCCTGACACATTTCTTGACAGTAGTAAGTTAAATGTGACCTTACTAGTCTAAACTTGACATTCTGATGAATATTACATTTGTGGAATATGAGTTTATGAAGCACCCATCTCCGGGGGCGGCCATTTTGCCACTTGCTGTCAACTGAAGATGACATCACAGTTGCTCAGGCAACTACCAATCGCAGATCACCTGTTTTCTGAAGCTGAGCTGTGATTGGTTGTTAACTGAGACCTGAGCAACTGCGATGTCATTTTCCCTCAACAGCAAGTGGCAAAATGGCCGCCTTCTGATATGAATCAAAACTGCTGTTTAACTCATATTCCACTAACACACTATTAACCAAAATACCATATTTACACTACTGGGGCTGCATAGAACATATTATTGTCAAGATTTTGTTGAGGGGGAAGTTGGCTTTCCTTTAAGAAAAAAAAAGAAAAGAACTGATGCTAACAGTGATGTGAGATCAAGTCACTACAAAAACAACAATAGTTATCTACTGTGAGCAAACATTTTAATCATCAACTGCCTCTTCAAGCGACCAGTGTTCGGTTGTCAGTTACTATGCATTCTCTGCACACATTACACTTCAATATGTACACTTGTACAACTTAATATGGTGCCAAACAAGAGCAATATGTATGGACAAAAAACAATTGCAACTAGTTGCTGGACAAACTGCTAGCTAGCATCATGACATCAAACCATCACAGTATTAGCCCCAACATCAATCAGGGTAAATATGATTTCCACATCAGGGACTTTTTTTTTTTTAACAATACTTTGATTGACGAGCAAAACTGGTGTACTGTATAAGCAAAAAACAATTGCAACTAGTTGCTGGACAAACTGCCATTGTCGAGATGCCCTTGATCATGACAACAAGCCATCCCAGTATCAACCCCAGGGTTCTGCGTGGTTCTAAAAATGCACATAAATCAGACTGTAAATTAGATTTTCACATAAGGGATTTAAAATGTTTCAATATCGGGAAAAAAAAAATTGATATTGCGATATTGGCCCATCTTATTGAATATCGCAAAGGACGTGCAATAAGTTTCATATGAAATGTTATGCTTTTATCTAAGGGTGAGAATTGCCTAGTACCTGGCGGTTTGACGATTTCACGATTCATAGGTCACGATTCGATGCCGATTAATCCCGATGCGAATCTATAAATTGATTATTGTGATTTTTTTTTTTTAAAGTCAAATTTAGAAAATACTAATCAGTAAACTTGTACATGTACACTGTAAGATTTGTATGAAAATGTATTTATTTATCGGAAAATTCAGGCCTATAACTGAGCTACTGCATTTAACAAACAGGTTGCAGTCGGTTTCATGTTTGAACAGCACTGGAATCAAATATTAAGGCTTAATGTTCCATTAATATAACATTCCATGCTTAATGTGTGAAACCTAACCCTAAGTAAGACGTTTTGTTGTATATTCCCATATCTAATCGATTCAAGAATTGCGCGTTTTAATATCGCGATATATTGCCAAACTCCTACTTTTATCTGAATTTGACCACCCAATAGTTGAATATTATCGAGAGGTAATTACAATTGATTAGGTAAAAATATATTGAATTTGCTTATTTTGCTGCATGAAAAAATGTAATCCTTTCATTAGATCATAAAAATATAATTTATTTTCGTGCATGTTAAATATTGCAATAATATAATCGCTATACTCAGCAACTACTATATCGCATGATTAGCTAATTTGATGGACACTTTCAAAAACCTAAATATTAGAAAACTCGCGTAAAGACATTGCTCCTTCTCATTTAATTTTTGTCACGCCCCATGACAGAGCAACTACAATTTCACTTAGTTACTATACAGATTTTCATAAAAAAAAAAAACAGTGTTTATTTTTGTCTACCTGCAACCATTACTAAAGGAAATACTGTGTTGCATTCATGGGCAATCCAGAGGAGAGATTCCAATGACACTGTGTTGTATTCATCTCTAAGATGTATCACGCCACACAAAACTAACAGTTCTCTAAGGTTGTGACAGCGAGCGACAAATAAAGAAACCGTGCCTGGAGCTGTTTCATCCCTCGGCAATTTAGGAACATTTCCATTGATTTCATCACCTTGCTTTTTGATTTCAGCTTTCAGCAGTCTCTCCATGGGGTCCTCCGTGGCCACGTCAAGCGGAAGTTCCCCTTCGCTGTTCACCGCGCCCACATGGGCGCCGTGTTCTATCAAGTACCTTCGAAAAGACACACAAGCCACTGATGTGTGAAGCTCACCAGAACTTCGCACCTGTAAAAAGGAAGACCTCTAGCCCAACACGTTATCAACTAAATTGCGTCCAAGGCTCACTTTGCGATCTGGATAAAGCCGCAAGATGCGGCGGCGTGCAGGGGGGTCCAGCCCTCGTTGTCGCCCGTGTTGACGTTGCTCCCGCTCTCCACCAGAAACTGAACCATTTCTGCGTTCTCATCGATACAGGCCTGCCAGAGGATAAACAAACACGCAATGCTTTGTTAGGAAGATATAGAAGTGTGTGTTAGTCAAGAGGTCATTTTGGTTTGTTGTTAGAAGAAGAAGAAGAAAAAAAGTTGAAACCCATCTATAAAAAAATCATCTTTAAACTCAAAAACAATGAATGCTCTGTCTATTTGTTGTGTCTACTTCCAGTGATGAGGGCTGCAAAAAGGCCCTCGAGTAGACTGCAAAACATCAATGAGCAAATCTATGTCGCGGTTTTTCCTGAGGCCAACAGAAACGGAGCACTTCAAGTTCATACTGTGACATTGTGAACTGGTGTGTTTGTTGTCACTTCGATTTTTTTTATTGAAATGCAATGTCATGCTCATCAATGCTCATCATATCCCAGCTTAAGGCTACATTAATCATTTAAAAGGCGATCATTACTATTTTTGCAAAGGAGGAATTGCAAGGAATCCCTTGTACTGTATTGAATGTCACTACTTTAATTAAGCAAGTGTACCTAATCTTGTGGCCGGTCATATATCCAGTCTACTTGTTATTGCACTGTCTACTCTTTATTTTAACTTTAATCATAATTAATAGCATGACTTCAATAGGTAACTCACGATTAGTCGCAAATTTTATATCTGCTCTAAATGTACAATAAAATATTCTTCTAAGTTTTCATACTCAACATAAAAGTGGGAAAAAAATGTTAAACTAATAAAAATATGGTTGTATATTTTATTCATTGATACAGTAACTTACTACTTCATACTAATTCATAAAATGTTGTTAAAATTAAAAAGATGTTTTGTACGGTAAAAAACGAGTGATGTTGATTTGTGTTGGTCATTTTTCTGCCAATAGTTAACTCACGATTAATCGCAGATTTTATATCTGTTCTAAATGTACAATAAAATATTTTTCTAAGTTTTCATACTCAACATAAAAGTGGGAAAAAAAAGTTAAACTAATAGAAATATGGTTGTATCTTTTAGTCATTTATACAGTAACTTACTACTTCATACTAATTCATAAAATTTTGTTAAAATTAAAAAGATGTTTTGTACGGTAAAAAACGAGTGATGTTGATTTGTGTTGGTCATTTTTCTGCCAATAATTAACTCACGATTAATCGCAGATTTTATATCTGTTCTAAATGTACAATAAAATATTTTTCTAAGTTTTCATACTCAACATAAAAGTGGGAAAAAAATGTTAAACGAATAGAAATATGGTTGTATCTTTTATTCATTGATACAGTAATTTACTACTTCATACTAATTCATAAAATTTTGCTAAAATTAAAAATATGTTTTGCACGGTAAAAAACGAGTGATATTGATTTGTGTTGGTCATTTTTCTGCCACTAGATGGCATAATTGCATTTATAAGACATTGGTGACATCTCAGTCCATTTTTCTTTTCATATTAAGAGCTAATCTTTAACATGAAGTAACTTGTGAAATTCTGCACATTTTTAAAACTGTAAAATACAACTTGAGTCCAGTCCCCACAAATATATGCATTCTTTTTAAATTACGAAATTTTGACACAAGTGCTGCGTTGCGACTGGAATTCCCCCAGTACAGGCTTTCCAAGTAAGGGGCGGTCATTAATCGCGCATTTAAAAAAAATTGTGGCATTAAAGAAACTTTAAATGAACTCAAAATTAAGGCACTAATTTTGACATCCCTAATTTTAAAATTCCATGTGATCATATCCAACTATACATTAAGTTCCATAAATGCAACATTGTCATGTTTGTTAGAAGTTTAGAACTTTAATTTCTGGGGTTTTTTTTTGTTCAAATGTCCAGTTTGTTTGCTTTTACATTCCGTCTTGCATGTTTTTTGTACAGCACCTTGAAGTGTCTTGTGTCCAAAATCCCCTTAAGACAGCAAAATGCCGTGCGTTGAACCAAAAATCGTCTGGAAACAGTTTTGCACATTTTGCCTGCCCAAAGGGTCAACAACTCAGGAAGTGTCATCAGTGAGTTGCAATTTCATTGATTAGAAGAAAGCGTCTCAACATCTGTTGAATGAGTTTGATGGGATTCTTTTTCTTTTTTTTTTTGCCACGTAACATTCTGTCAACATTTCCCAAATCTGAGTCATGTAACAGTGGCGACAATCCATGCAGTTTGGCTTCAGTGGCTGGCAGACTTGAGTTTTAGTTGACTCCATGTGTTGTCAGCCCTCAGAAGCAATAGCCCAACATGCGTCTCAATAAGCAGTGATTCTAAAGCCGCGTTGTCACCTGGGATCCACATTTTCATCTTGTCACGGAGTTGTGAACACAGGCGTGTAGTAAGGACCTACATTTATCATTACCGGAGTAGAAGAAGTGATGAAGAAATGGAAATTTGACTCGGCGAGAAGCTTTTGTCACATGACTCAATTTCACCAATCCAACAACGGCTCAATTATTATTTTTTTTGCAGTTTTGCAAATCAATGACTTCATTTGTTCTAATTTTGAGTAGCAATTTTTTTGCAGGCTAATCCCAGGCACCTGAAGCAAGTTTTTATTAAACAATAAAAATATACCAATATAATGATTAGAAAATTAGTTTTCTTTTTTATATAACCAAATTTTTTTATTTCTTAAATTTCCACTGTGTATTGCAGCAAACTGTATTTTCTTGTCAACAAACATTTTAGGTGGGGCAATTTCAAACACAAATTGTAAGTGATTACAAAAAACTAATGTAATTTTGAGAACTTGTGGAGAACTCAAAAGTCAATATCAGCACCCACTTTAAAAGCTACAAGTGAGGTACTACTAACGTAGTAGTACACTAGCGCAGCTCATCAGTCACATTGGGTTAGCTGAGCTCCATCGCTACGCTAACATTAGCATCTGGATGTTTCCCTCTCCAGGCATATCTAAGCAATTTACACGCAATATAACTTAAGGTAAAAAAAAAAAGAAGAAGAAAAGGGTTTGTCTTGATTTGATTGGTCGGGTCATGCAAAAATTGCAGCCTTAACAATTTGAAAATTGCAGGCTATGACACTGCGATGTCGATTTGAATTTGATTAATTGCTCAGCCCTACTGATACAATGTGTTTTAATAAGTTTACATTTGTATAAACCATGTAGGAGGTCTAAAACTATTTCCAATGTGGATGGGATGTATCAACGGGGATTCTGAGCTTTATGATGAATTCTTACACCGCCCAGAAAATGCTGTGCCATTGGTAATCCCAAAGCGTCGTATGTCAGTGCGATCAGAAACCGAGAACCTGCTGTAAATTTTTTGCAACCTGTCTGCGACCCAATTTTGGGTCCTGACCAAACTTGAGAATCACCGTTCTTAAGTACAATCTGAGCACCCCCCGCTGTTGCACTGTTGCTCTTTAGCAGCTTCTCACTGCAGCCACCTATAAAGAGGCTTTGCTTTTGGGCTAAATCAGACAAAGCTGTTGCAAGCCTCCGTCCTCATTTAGATTTCCAATCAAGCCTGCCAGTTTGGTGTATCGAATAAAAGACCTCCAGATGGGCAACTGTGTGAGTAATCAGGCTGGATGAATGAACAGAGGGTACTTGTGGCACCCTTGTATGTTACGAGGGGGGCAACGCGCAGCCTCCCAGCAGACTCCTTCCCTCGCTCATCAAGTGACTCATTGTGGAACGCGCCTTTGACAACAGCAGCTCCAGAAAAGTTTTCCATTTCCTCATCTTGAACTCCCAAAAGTCCCCTCTATGGGGAATTGGTGAGAGGAGGAGGGGGTGGCAGACGAAAGAGAAATGGCGGAGAAGACATAAAGCCTTTGGATGGAGGGGACGGAAAGTTTGGAGTGCGCGCGACTATATTTAATTCTGGTTGCTCGGCAACTGATGAGCAACACTTGGAGAAAGGGATGGAGCGCAGCGGAGGACCACACTGGGTGACGCGTGTGACTCAACCAAAAGAGGGCACGTTTGCGGAATATTGTTGGCACACACAATCTGCACCATACAAGTCAATCGGGAGGCAGGAACGCCGCTTTTAACTGCGAGCATGACATCACGGGGTGCACATGGGCCAGAACAATCTTTTGGAGTGTGCAGACACTTAAATAGCAATTTTACAGCTAAATCCATGCACGTGTGGGGACTTTATAAGGCAAATTGTGTGTTTATGACATGACGCATGGCAGTAAAATGGGAAACAGTGCATCGGTGAGGGCTTGTGTGACAGTGAGGATTTCCAGAGTGCCTCGAAAAACAGAACACAGCAGATTCTTACATTGCAAAAAAAAAGAAAATAACTGTATGTTGTTTTGGACGATCAAACTGTGATAATTGAGGAGTGTGTGTTTCCAAACCATAGATATAATTTATGTTGCAAAAAAATAATGTGTTGCTTTTCTTCTCTGTGCCAGGGATGTATAAAAGAATAACAATTCAACACCTTGCCATTTTACATATTTTTCTTCAGTGTTGTGCATAGATTTCGGATTGCCGCTGTTTGCTTATAAATGCTGTGTGACTTTTCTAATCTAAAATATGTGCATCGGCTCGAAAACACATGCGAAGAGTGTGAGAAGAGATTTTAGTCAGCTGATGAAACACGCCACTGAATCCAATCAGCCAGTACACTCCATTAAGAACTTGTCATGTCCAAAAAGTGCAACTCGCCCTCTTGTTTGCCGCAAATGTGACGTGAAAGGCGTCGCCGTGAGACAAAAAGTGTTCGAGCGAAACACAAATGGCGCTGCTAATGACGAGGCTTGTTTTTTTTGTTTTTTTAAACACAACCAAAAGAGAACAAAGTGATAGACTGAATTTAAGCGCCACTAGCGGCTAACGGAAATGTTTCGATTAACCCCGCTGCACAATAACCGCCCCCCTACTGAGTTTCCCCACTTTGTAAATGTTCTGTTCAAAGTTTCCAGACTAACTTGACCGACCTGGTGGAGCGCTGTCAGCCCGTCTACGTTGGCGTGGTTGATGTCAGCTCCCTGGCGGAGAAGCGCCGCCACCTCCTCCTGGTCCCCGGCGGAGCAGGCGGCCATGAACACGGCGCCCTGGGCGAAACGGACCCTCGGCCTCCGAGTCCCCGAGCTGCTCGCGGTATCCCGAGCTTCCGAGTCCGTCTGGTCAGTCTCCGAGCCCAGCCACCGCTGCAGCTGATCCTGCCGTCGCTGTTTGGCAGCTTCGGACCGGGACTGGTCAGTGGCCGCCATCTTCCCTCGTCTGTGCCGGACCAAATCAGCTCATGGTGCGGGAGAAGTTGCTTGGATTGGGAGGCTCTCCCGGGGTGCGCCCCCTGTTGGAGAGACGCCCCAAGTGACGCTGTTGAACTTTACGACAAACTTATGACTTAGTGGCAGTCAGGTGCTGCATTCAAGGCGCCTCAGAAATCATAATAACAGACAAAGAATGTTGCACAGTACTTTGTTACTTGTGTGTAGTTGTATTTGATAAATACATTAAAGCCTATATACAGTTGTTTAAAAAAAAGACTGGTTAAAGTGCTGACTCAACTCCTTTACTTCAGTAAATGTTTAAAAAAATAAAACGAAATCAGGCACGTAGCCATCATATCAGTAGAGGGGCAGACACATTTTTCATCAGCAAATTGTCCTCTCAAATTCAACTGCTTCTCTTTGTGGCCAAAGAACTGCAACAAATATAAAAAGTCTACACACCCTTGTTCAAATGCCTTTTTGTGGAAAAAGAAACCAAAATGCATTTTTTTCAATGTTTTTTCCCAATTTATATGTGACCTATTCAACTCATCTTTCTTCTCCGACCTTCATTTATTTTTTATTTTTTATATAAAGCATGTCTCATAGATCTCAACAGTTGACTTTCCCTTTCTTTTCTACATTGAGTAATTTGGTTGGTAAAGTGGTTGAAAAAAAATGAACATGCCAATTTGACAGTTTTCAAATGCAATAATCATTCAATTAAAATTGTTTTGATAGTGAGAATCAAAGCTAAACATTGTCATATTCATTAACACATTTGCTGAATTTGCTTTTATGTGATTGTGCAAGTGTACGTAATTTTATGCGACAATCCCCCCCAATCTCCCGCTCCCCATCCCCATCCCCACCCCCACTTCCAGCAGGCATTATCAAATGAACTGTGGAAACCCCAGGAGCGTGTTGCACCTACAATTGTGGCAGCATCAGCATTTTTACAACCATGATTCCCTCATCTTATCAGTGACTCATTGTTTAACCACTTATGCAAGAAAGCACAACAAGATAAGCGTGGGATGACAATTATATAATGATTTGTGAGAGCGATAAATCACTTAGTGGAAGTAACACAAATGTTGGCATTGATCTATGGCTGATCAATGGAACAAGCCTACTAAACACAAGACCAATCATGCCGAGAGATACATTTACAGGTTGTCAACAAAATACATATACAGTGTTCCCTCGCTATAACGCGGTTCACTTTTTGGGGCTCTACCTGTTTCGCGGATCTTTTTTAGTGCAATTTTGCTTCTTCTTTTTTTTAAAGCAATGTACCTATTTTATCAAATTTAGAAAGGTTTGAACATTGACAATTTTTAAACGAGAGAAATGTGAGAAAATGTAAATGTCTCAATGAGAAAAGTGTATAAACTGTGGTGAGGGTTTTTAGAGCCTCAAAATATTTATAATAAATGTAAAACATAAAGCTACTACTTTGTGAATTTCGTTTATTGCGGGTATTTTTGGGAATATAACCCCAGCAGAAAATGAAGGAACTCTGTACTTCAGGTTTTATAATAATTATAACAAATTTGTAATGCACTCTTCATCAACACGATCTCAAAGAAGAAGAAAAAAACATTTGATATTATACCACTTGAAGAATTCAGAAATGTATGACGAGAGAAAAAAACTATTCACAAAAATTTATTGAGATTTAGCTTTTGGTGAAATTTCAAGATTAACCTAACATACACTTTAACTTTTACAAGTCCCTTGTGAGGAATAAGCGGTTCAGAAAATGGATGGATGAAATGACCTCCTGTAACCTTTTGAATGACCATTTCCAAAGGTTACATGTTTCAGATACTCTAACTGTATCCTTAACTTTTGAGAGAAGTGTACATTTTCCATACAACTGTTTAAATGGACCCACTGTATGCTTGGGATCATCAAAAAATACAATGTTTTTGTGAAGATTTGTACTATAAATCCACAAGTTAGTTTCATTGATGTTTGTTTTGGGATAAACAGTCGCCGCTAATGTCTTCCAAAGCATATAAAATGGTCTTTATCACAGTGCTTTACAGTCATGAATCATCGCTGGAATATTTGTAACTCTTGGGATCATTTCCCCAAAACTCTATTAGTGGCATTTGGTTTGAACTGTGTGCGATTTGTTTGTTCTTCATTCTATGAACACCCTTCATGTCAAATCACAGCTTTTTCTTGATAATGCAGATATCCACAAAACAGTCACAACAACACCAGTTTATTTGTTGGTCACAAAATGTTTCTCCCTGTTCCCGTTTAATTACACATTAAATGCATGTGGAAACTATAAAATGTGAGTTTAACATAATTGAGGCTCAGGCACGATTTCTCATATTACAAAAGTTAAAGTCCAAAACAATGTACAGTAGGTAGATTAACTAGCACAAAATAAATTCTGTGATAAAGTCCTGTTCATAATAAGTTGATTCTTTGGTTTAAACAATTACAATCAGGTCACATAGCACAACCTGAGGTAAAAATACCTTTAGAATACTAAAAAGCATGTTTCTAAAAGTTGTACATGGAAGATTATGGATAAAAAATTATTGACAGCTACGTGTATATACAGTATACACGTGCATCAATTACCATACAGTACATACACAATACAGTACATACACACATGAACCAAAACACTATGTATTGACATATTGCGTAAAATGTTTGGAGTAACTTCCTGCAAAAGGCTGAGTGGTGGCTTCACCATTTCCTTCCTACAGTCTCAAAAGAGCACCAAGGGGCCGATACAATACATTGCATGTATAAGGCCAAACTCCGTCTCCAACCCTAACCTATGCTTTACATACAAGTCAAACCACATTCCACGAAAACATAAACACTCACATCCTTCAACCATTTCACTTCCAAAGTGTGCATTATTGTTTGCACCCGATTATGCACAACATGCCTTGGACCTTCAGATGTACAGCAGCCCTCTGCTTTTTCAATCAGATATTTAAAACTGATAGTAATTTGTCTGATGTGCACCAGGACTTAAAAGCGGCAAGTCGGAATCAAAGTGCCGCATGGCATCTTTGGAGTCGTTAAGACCGCTTGTGTGTGTTGGGAAGCCTTCTGCGGGGAGGAAGGATGCAGAGTTTTTGTCCACAGTCACCGACCCTGCTTTGAAGGATCCCTTCAGATCCATGTTGACGCAAATGGATCCGGAGAGCAGCTGTCTCTTGTACTGGTCCAGACGCGTAAAAATGTCCTGGACTGAAAGAGTGCTGCTACCCACCCAGGTGGCATACAGGCTGGTGGAGCGGATCTGGGATGGCAGGGACTGGTAGTGGTACAGCTCCAGCTGACAGGAAAATCTAAAGTACAGATCAGCAGAATGAGTAGAGTAGGTTTTATTCCACTATTTTGAACATAACTCGGCATTATGCAATAACGCCTGCATGTTACCAATTAACTTGTTTGCCTGAGGGATTTTCAGGGAAGCATCAATTTTATTGAAACCTTGTGAAATGGTTGCTGAGCAAGTTTTTGTGAGTGCAAAAACAAAACAAAAACAAGGCCATTCATTGCCATCTACTGTCTTGTTTTTGTAAGTGTGCAGATTGCTACTCAGAGAACTTGCTGATTACTTACATGAGAAGGGAATGTTGGCTTTATGATTGATTGATTAATTGATTTTGGTGATATCGCAGAAGACTGCACAAACAAACTTCCAGTCACTCAGTCAGGCATCCCCGAAGATAAAAACACCACAAAGACCAAGGGCTTATTTTCATTGTGGTCCTCAACACACAGTAGGACTAAAACAAAAAAACATAAAAAAGGGCAACATCTTATGTAAATAATATTGTATAGAGGATCGTCTACTTTATTTAGTTAGGTTCCCTTTTTTGGCTGAGCGCTGAAATTAACACAATGTTGTTTTTTTTGCGTAAATACAATAAATATTTACTTTGTGTGTGCCACAGCTTCTGTACACCAAGTAAGCGGACTCCCCATAATACAGCTGTCTTCAAGACTGAACTAATTTTTCCTGTTTTTAGTCAGATTTGGTGGTGCTCCAAGGTAAATAAATGTAAACTAACGTATTGTTAGGTTTGAAGTCATTTTGATAGCACTTTTTTTTGACCGAGATCAATACGAGTACCGAAATCTTGAGTAGTCACTGATACAGAGTACCGATACCGCTAGTATTTTGATACAGAACCCCCCGCCCCATTTCCAAAAAAAAAAAACACAACATAATTTTAAAGAGATATATATCCCAATGTAGCATTTTCCTTAAAGTGTCAGTGACATGACAAAATGTCCGCCCCCTGAGATGTACTGTATAACAACGGCTGGATTTTATTGCATAACTCGTAGTCCACAAATGTTAATATGAATCAGATATGTTGTGATTAGACTAATAATAATAATAATTCATTTCACTTAAAAGCGCCTTTCAAGACCCTCAAGGATGCTGTACAACAGTTTAAAACAACAATTCTACAGATTAGAAAGAATAATAAAAAAGCAGTGTAGTTTAAGGTGTGTAGGTAATCTTGAAGAGCTTAGTTTGGATTTGAAAATGGTCAAAGAGGGTGAATTGCGGAGATCAGGGGGCAGAGAGTTCTAGTTCCGGATCATAAAACAGCCACAAGAGGGTGACCGAGGTCCGATACCATTATCGCCTTCAGAGTACTAATAAGGCCATGTATTGGCACTCACCTATCCCTTGTTTAAAAGTGTTATAACGAAACCTACACTTCTCTTATTAGACAGAAAGTAGGGTGCTAGCATTCTGCTCTTGATTGATTAATTAATTAATTAATATTAGGCTACATAACAATTATTTTTTGCACAAGCATAATCACAGTCACACCTACCTGGCAGAAACATGCTGCGTGATGCTTTTGGAGGCCTGGCGCAGAACATGCTGAAGGATTTTCACCAACTGCTCTTGAATCCACCCGATATCCTCCTGTACATCTGGCAACCACTCTAAAAGTCTACATATGACATCAGAATCAAATGACTAAATAAATACACAAAAAGACAAAACTGCATTTCGAATATGTGATGGTTTCAGAGAAGGAGTCCCTGAGTACATATGTGACGTAGTCTACCAGTACCTGAGAGTCAACGACAAAGCGGACTCAAGAGGCAGAGTGTAGGGGAGCATCATGGCAGATGCCATCCTGAAAGGAAGCAGGTTGCTAAGCGACTGCACCAGGCTCCTTCTCTCTGTGCAGGCATCAATTAGGGCTGCAGAGGGAGGCAAAGAAGCACACATTGCAACAGTCAAATACTCTACTGTATAGAAAACTGCCCACAGAAGCTGTGATAAAGCAGTTTTGACTGATTTAATTGGCCACAATTTTCCATGACTATATATTGATTTAGTGCGTGTACACAAATAATCTCAAGTTACCTTTGTGCAGAGTAGGTGGAAGGCGTACAATGATGTGCTCTTCTATTGAGGGATGAACAGTTAATGTTCCATCGACTGTATGCATCTTTTCCTCTTCTCCAACACCTTTAGAATCAGTATGAATATAGTCAACTTGATCTTCATGCTCTTCTCTGTTAGCCAGCAAGGCTCGGTCTATGTGGGGGTCGCTGAAATTGAGCAATCCTGAATAGAAACAGAAATGTAGGTTAAAGAGTTAAGTCAACCTTAAATATTTCTTGACAATATTTTATGTGTGACCTCACTAGTCTAAATCTAACATTCTGATTAATATTGCGTTTGGGGAATATGAGTTAAGCAGCACAAACCAGCCTTTTTTATCCATGTCAGGGGGCGCCATTTTGCTACTTATTGTCGACTGAAGATGACATCAATGTTGCTCAGGCAACAACCAATCACAGCTAACCTGTTTTCTGAAGCTGAGCTGTGATTGGTTGTTACCAGAGTCCTGAGCGACTGTGATGTCATTTTTACTGGACAGCAAGTGGCAAAATGGCAGCCTGGTGGATTTTGCTGCTTAACTCATATTCCACTAACACGATATTAACCAGATAACCATATTTAGACTAGTGGGGCTTCATAGAACATATTATTGTCAAGAATTATTTTTTGTGTTGACTTCCCCTTTAACACAGTATAAAGTAGCCAGACAGCAGTCATTACCCAGTTGGGTAGATCATGATCTTAATGACCATTTGACTTTGCAGTAAACTTTGAAGATGTTTGAAAAACAAAAGTCTAAATCACGTTGTGTTGATTCCTACCATTCTTCTTCAGGAAGTGCAGCGCGTCATTATATCCCTGTTTACACATGGCTTTCATAACCTAGACACAACAAAAATCATTAAGTTCACTGTAGTTCATGGATTGTGGAAACAGATCGGGGAAGGCGCCTTCAAGTGACCTTACCATTGGATCTGGTGGGAAAAGTGCCCGGGAAATTCTGTAAAGATTGGTGAGGGTGAACTGAATGCTGGTGTTGGTGAAGCGGAGCTCGTGTATGTTGGTGGAAGTGTCTCGCGGGCAGATATCGCTCTCGCCAGAGAACGGGGACACAGTGATTGTGTTTTTCAGCTCATAATGAGGCAAGTTGTCAGAGATTCCTCCATCTACGTATCGCTGCAGAAAAGAATTGTAGACACAAAATGCGCTTTAGGATACAGCAAAGAGAGGACCAATTGCTAGAATATTAAAATATGACATGCAATGCAGTCATGCACTATGGTAGTTGTCAATCACCGAAAGACTACTTGCAAGCATTTTGTTATTCTTAAACACTATCCACCCAATTTTTTTTACCTGATACAAATTCTCATATGAAATAACAAATAGACAAACAACCATTCACACTCACAGAGTAACAGTAGCGTGTTCACTTAAACTAAGAGTCATTTCACGTAGGAAGTCAGAATGCCTGGGGGGAAAAAACTACAAGCACAGAGAGACATGCAAAATCCACACTGAAAGGCCGGAGTCAAGATTCAAACCCTGAACCTTAGAACTGTGAGGCAGACATGCTAATCACTAGACCACTGTGCTGCTATCACTAACCTCTTTCACTCCTATCTAATTATTTACTTTTTTTTTTCTCAACTGAATTTGTTTTCCCGTTGCAGGGATGAGGTGACAATGAATTCAATTGATTTCCTCAATCATCAAGACATCAGGAAATCAATCATCCTCA
The DNA here is from genome assembly GCF_051991255.1 of Vanacampus margaritifer. NCBI lineage: Eukaryota > Metazoa > Chordata > Actinopteri > Syngnathiformes > Syngnathidae > Vanacampus > Vanacampus margaritifer. The sequence continues at coordinate 19,887,097 of NC_135437.1, read as the reverse complement.
TCTCTTAATTTGCTGTTAGGCATAGACACCGCTTTATTTATTTTTAGAAAATCTAAGCTTGGTTTAATGGATTCCTCTCTATTGTCAGCTGATGCGATCAGAGTGACATCAGGCCCTGCTCCCCAGAGGGTATGTGGAGGACAGAACGACCCGAAAAGTCAGAGCCAACGCGCTCACAACTGGCCCTGCCACTCTAAAATGTTGGTCACAAACCCTGTGCACACACACAAGCATCTGTGTACTTGCCAAAATCCAGCACAAAGGCCACAAAGGGGAGGGTGCTGGGAGCTGCCATTGCTCGATAACATTTCGTAGAAGACCTCAGTGCAGCTAAGCGAGTGCGTCAGTATCCAGAGAAAGTTCAAATGTGCCCATTAATGAGAAACTAAGTTTTGTTTTAGCACATTCATACCATTCACAAAAAAAGTATTTTTCCAAAGTAATGGATGACTTCAGTAGGGTAGCTAAAAAGAGGCAATAAAAGTAAATGTAAAACTCCAATCGAACATCTCAAATCGTTTTCCCCCAGCGGATATTGTGCTACTCATTCTGATGGTGATTGTGATGTACCTGTACACTGATTTTAAATGTGATATAGATTGCTTTTGCCCTTTGTTATACATACATTATTGTGCCACTTACCACTCCTTGCAGTGTGGGAGGAATAATGCCACAATACACTGGGATGTAAGCACTGCAAACACATGCCTGCAGGAAACAAAACAAGAAACGTATTACATGGGTATTAACACTTCCAAATCTGAATAAGTATTAAATAAACCTCATTATCCGTCACACCTGCACAATCTCCTCCTTGTTGTCAAAGTGGGATACAAGCACATTTTCTCCGTCTGTTACTCTGGTCAGAGAGATTCCCAACCTCCCGTTGGCGACCTGGTGAGAGTCAGCGGGCAGAGTGCGCTGCAACATGAAGCGCACGATCTTCACCAGGTTGAAGGAAGGATGCATGGGACCGAGGAAGCGCTTTCTAGCTTCTTTGGCGACCTCAATAATACTGGCACCAGCCTCTCCTGTATATGAAACAGGACAAGAATTGAAACAGTCAAACAGTGGAAATTAACTGCCTCAAGGTCCTACAATATGCAATTATGGAATAAAAGTCCTCTCAAGTAACATTGAACTACAAAAAATTTAACAACTATTGTGTGTAATGTTACAAAATCCGCGTACTGTATATCGTCTTTCTGCAGTAAGAAAATTTGAGGGCATTACTTATTTTGTTTGCCAATATTACATAATGTTTCTACATGTGGAATGTTGCTACTTGTAGACACACAAATATTGTGATTAGTTGCCTGTTCACCAGAGAGGTCTTATGCACATTTGTTGCATTGTGTCATTTGATATTCCTTTGTGATATCCACGTTGTAATTAATCTCATGTAGTTAGATATTTGCTTACTTGTTAAGTTTGATGTGTAACGCTGCTTTTCATCTGTATAAAACAGAGTCCTAAACTCTGATTCAAACATACCACTAGGTCACCGTGCTGCCTTAAGTGAAATCAATGTAAACAAAACTGAAAGAAATAAAAATTATCAAAATGCTAACCACTCGCTTTGGAAAAAAATACTTTCAGTTTTACTTCGATACAAATGCTGGAGTCATGCAATTCAGGCTTAGATTTTGCAAGCACAAGCTCTCACTTGCGAAAGATTAGATGTCGTGTACTGTACTCTAGCACGAGTTCCAGAGGCCAACCCGCATAAACAAACTACAATAAGACTTTGACATACCAAGGCACACGCCGGTAACCAGCGCGGTGGCGGTGAGAGCTCCGGCTGAGGCCCCATAAATGTGCTTGGCATTGTGCACCAGGAAAGGAGCCTGCTCCAACAGGCAGCTTGCGACGCCAACATGGTAAATGCCCAGGAATCCGCAACCGGCAAACGAGATGTTCCAAGACGAGTCTAAAGGGAACATAGCGTGCGTTGACAGGAGGGTCGAAGGTCATCGGCCGCGGCCTGAGGAGAACACGATGTTCTCTCCCCGATTTAGGGACTAACTATATTTAAATATATTTCAAACAGTTCTCTGTTGTTAGGTCGGAGTGCCGCTCGGGAGTTTGCTAGCCTGTTTACATGCTCTGGCAGCGAACAATTTCAAGTTCGCTGGCTAACTAGCAAATAAGCCGGTAACCTCTGTCCCAAATAAATCCACTAAACTCACATGTTTAAAAACAACAACAACAGCAGCAGCAGCAGCAGCAAAATTATAAACCAATAATAAGCTTCTACTGACTGAACACGTCCCGAGTAAAATGATTCCGACACGGTGGTTGACCCTTGTTTGCTGCCGAATACAGTTGTGCTTTTATGCACAAAGAGGCGGGCAGTAAGTAACTTCAGTGCCCACTCACAATCCAGAACGCAAAGCACGTTGACCAATAAAAAGTGACGTAAACCGTATGACCAATTAAAAGCCGTGGTGTTGTCACTAGTGACTACGATCGTGATTGGACGACTTTGCACCACAAATAAACGTCACGTGGAGAGCTAATAGATTGTTGTTTTTGTATTTTATTTTCTTGCTAATAATATTTGTCTATGTGTTTTTGTAATTTATGTTTTCACTTAATTTGTAACGTTTGGAAGAATGTGTCTGGTTCCCCCCCTCCACATACATTACATCAGTGTGCTGCCCATCCTTTAGTGTGTCATTTTCCATCATATTACGTTAGAAAAATCTCACTGCACCTAACTAAACAAAAACGTCACACAAAGTATATTCATTATTGAAACAGTGACGATCTAATCTCAATTTACACAGGTTGGACACAATTGCTGATGTAATCACAGGGAACCAAATGGATTTTTAACATTGTTGTGCCATCTGCCATTTATTTTTTGTCTTTCTCTCTACGTCGCTGACATAGACAGCTCAACAGATGTGGGCTATTTGCAATGAATATAATAAATAATTTTCGAATACATTAAGTGAAATTGGATAATATCCCGCGGTACCCCTAAAAGATCTCTCACCCTGGTTCACCGCATTAGAATCAAGACAATTCTTATGGTAGCTGTATTTTCATTTACGGGTATTTTTCCTCCTTTTTTGTCATGGCTATCTGTGCTAGAAAACATCACGTAGCCTATTGTAGGAGGAACAGCTCAATGCAGCAAATAGGGCCAGCGAATTGGTCGCAAAGTGACAAGGAAAGCCTGTTTCACAACAAGAAATGTTGCAATTCTGAATCTCGTGCATTCTAGGAGAATGACATCCTAGTATTTACGACTGTTTTGAATGTTATTTTTCAGAAATGTTCATTTCAAAATGTTTTTTTGCGGTGATCCAAGTGACAACACAATCCCCCAGAGAGGATATTCTGTTGTGAAACGGCTTCAGAGGATAGTACAAAAAAAAAAGTGTGTATTGATTGTTGACAGTCAAAACAAGATTAGATTTAACTCAAACAAAAACACCATCTGATTCACGTTGTGACCATTGTTTTTATTCTATCCTTACAAAAAGTTTACTTTTAGGTCACTTTACATTTGAACATTTTGTGGTTATATACTGTCGCTGTATAGAAAGCCTCTCTTGGAAGTGTGTGTTGTCAATTTAATAAATGCACACTGAGTGTTAAAGGTGGGGGTCATAAGGACCTCAGACAGCCAATCTGTCAAGTTTGACCTGGCCATTGTTATTATGATAACTGCTTTGGCATGTTAAAAGACATCTAGAGTTAGGGGGTTAAATAGACATATAACAAATAATGTAATGCATTTGCATATTTATTTAATAATACTAAAAAATTACATTAACTACATTAACTACTCTACTTTTGGAGAGAGAACATTTTACAAGATAATCTCTCAAGAGTCGTGGTAGTATCTTATTTTTATTTTTTTACCACACTGATATAATTATCATCACTGTTGTAAGTAGGTTAAAATGATCCTGCCAGTTTTATCTTCAACTGTTAAGATTGTGAGAACTGTCACAATAGCTGGGAAAGATTTGTGCATAAACCTGACAGTCACATTCTAAAATTGAACTACTAAAATGTTACCAGGTATTTAAATAGTCATATAACATGATCAAGATACAGGCCTTAAAAAAAGAAGACAAAATTACATTGCAAGATTAATGCATGTGTCATGTAAAATAGAACTGTTCAGAGAATATTGCAGTGCACTTTATGGCTCGCTTATAATCAAATTACAGTTTAGCAAACTTCTTCTTTTCCTTTCGGCTTTTACCTTCAGGGGTCGCCATAGCGAATCAGTTGCCTCCATCTAACCCTGTTTAATAAACTACTTTACAGAAAATGAAAGTAGTTTATCATGACACTGAGATTATTACTCAATAGACCTAGATGGACTTGCGTGCGATTGAAATGTTTGTAGGTGCAAGTGCAACAGTTAATGTTTCAAAGGCAGTGTAAGAAATCTAATGTATAAATTGAGTCACTGCTGTGAAGCACTAGAGTGGGTTGACTCCATTTTTGTCATTTTAAGTTACCAGTAAGTGCATAAATGAATAGAGAAAAGGCATATCTTTCTGTCTGAATGTCTGTTTAAATCAAATAATAAAACAAAATTATAAACAAACAAAAAAAAAAATATATATATTTATCTGTTTAATATAACCAGTGTTTTTTGTTTTTGTTTTTAAAATAATGTGCGTAGTGGTCCCGCCTTCAGTTGAAACTTTCGCGGCATCCGCCAAGAGACGTTCGTTTCTGAATCGACACGAGCCAGAAAGGCGGAGATTGTCGCTTTTCAACTGAACTCCACGTTCACCCAATCTTCCCCTGACACCGCCACTCGATTGTACACAAAACGAGCAAACACTAAAGTGACGTAAGGCGTTTTACTTTTTCACCCGGTTGAGTTTGAGGAAGTCAAAACCGAGCCAGAGTTGTTTTTGCAAAATAGGAAAACTCATTATTTGTTACACAATAAGGTAACACCACTCTGTATTTTAAGCCTGATCGTGATATCAAAGTCCATCGTTCGACATAACTGATAGACACTGGGCAAAAATTCCCGTTTACTGGCTATGGCTATCATTCGCGTATTTGAACTGATATCATGCATTTTTCTCAGTATTTTTATCTATAGTTCGTATTTTTACTGACACGAACAATGCCCGGTCGTGTTCCACGTACTCATGCATAAAGCAGATAAGAAAACTCGGCCACATCACTCGACTTTGCTCACAGTGAAGTGTAAAAAGAAAGAAAGAAGAAGCGCCTTTAATGGAGAAAAGCAGCGGTGAAGAAAACACCAACGATGAGGATGGAGATAAAGCTGCTGGTTGCAGATTAGAAGGCGAGCAGGTTGCAGTGACCCATACATCCAGATGTGCTGAAGCAGACTCTTCTGAGATTTTAGGGACGGCATGGGAGCTTCTTGAATCAGAGAAGACAACCGGACTGCAGAGACACAGTGATGAGAAAGATGCTGCCTCTGTGTCACCCTCCTGCTTCATGGACACTTGCAATCCTTCCATATCCAGCCTTTCGTCATCCTCCTCCTCTGTGTTGTGTCTCACACCACCTTTACCTCCCTCTGTGGAGCTCTCAGCTGTTTTGACTAATACCAGGCTGACCCTGGATGTCTACCTGGGAGGAGCATCTGCACTGCCACTGCTGTGGGGTTCCATTCCAGGGCACCTCAAGGGGCTCCGGTACCTGAGACTTGGTTCTGAGGATAAACATGCGTTGGATGGTGCACTCGATGTCCTTCTACATTTGACAGAACTACGTTCACTTGCAATACGAGGTACTTCATGTACTTTCAATTGATTTATTGAGCAAATGGTAACAAAATAAACATAAGCACATTCAATGAATTTTCTCACCACTACGTCCAAGTTATAATTTCAAAACGATTTACCTATAGGAAATAATGTAAAAATAAGTGAATAATTTGTTTCATGGTCAAACCTCTGCCATTATTAACTCTGTTGTAAACTTTCAGGCAATATTTTAAGTAAAATTCCTGATTGTAACACAAATAAAAAGAGAACCACTGTATGATGAGTCTTAATTAAACTAAAATAAAACTAGGGTTAGTGCCTACTTTTGTAGTTACCGTATCATCCATCTCAGTGATCATTTAACAAGACTAACTGGACAAGAAAAGGGACTTGAAGCCCGAGTTTCAATGTCACAGCAAAAAGAACTGAACTGTCTTTTTCAACATAAAAGTGCAGTGTAATAGTTTTTTTTTTTAAATTGAACTCATATGTATATTTAATATATGGTTCCAATGTTATCATTACACTTTTCCTCTTTGTAATTTTCTCTGCTGACATCGTAAAAAAATCTGAACAAAAAAATACACAGCAAAAAACATCACATCATCATCATATTACTCAAGATTACCTATTGAAGTGTCAAGTGAGTTTCCTTGTCTGTCTTTAACTGTTTTTCCTCTAATTTAAGGGCACTGCTTTTACGACGCGCAAGGAAACCCCTTACCTGGCCTCCTCACCACTTTGCCCACATCCCTCGTCTCTCTCAGTCTTCTGGTGCACGTCGATCTCTCCTTCAACCAGCTCTCCGTCCTACCATCGTGTCTCCTCGGCTTACCCGCATTGTCCACCTTGCTCCTGTGTCACAACCGCTTTTCGGAGCTGTCTCCTGATATAGGCCAGCTTTCCAGTCTTACTTATCTCTCCCTCATTGGAAACGAGCTGGTTTCCCTCCCTGCGAGTTTAGGCCAGCTACAAGAATTACAGACATTGGATGTTTCAGATAACCTCCTTGAGGAGCTGCCAAATGAAATTGGTTGCCTGGGAGAGCTTGTTAAGTTTGAGCTGTCCCACAACAAGCTGAAGAGGCTTCCAGAGACCATGGGTATGAGTGTAATTAATTGCTATGTCCAATTATGTGAGGCAAAACAATAACCAAATAAATCACTTGTCCACGTAATGCCCAGGCTTTCTCCGCTCTCTAAGGGAGCTCGTCGTCTTCAGCAATGACCTCCGCTTCATACCAGCATGCCTGAACGATTTGCCTTTGTTGAAAATAGATGATCGGGATAATCCTTTGGGGCAACCGCCGACTCCTCCACCTCTTCCCCCTGCACCGGGTGAGTAAGCAAACGAGGGGTTCAGTAGTGCTCCAATCTACTTATTGTATCATCAACAGATGCTTTATTTACAGTCTGTTCATTGATGTTAAGTTAGTCACTCCCTTCTGAAATTATCTTCTCACCAGATGAAGCAGAGCCAAATATTACTGAGTTGCATCTGCTATTCAACCAGCACAGGTGGATATGTTTACTTTATGATTTTATGTTTGTTTTTCCTAATATAACGAGCACATTTTCGTTCCTGTGACTATTCAGTTTTAGTGTTACGTCTGCCGGATGTCATGTGTTTCTCCCAGGGGGGACGCAACTGCTGTTCCCCCCGGGGTGCCTGCAGTCACAGACAACTCTGGAGTGGGCCGAGAGGAGACCACAGCGAAAGTGGGTGTTGCTCGAGGAGCATGACATTCTCCTCAGTCGTCCCCTGGAACTTCGTCCTCATGGCATTACATTTCTTAAGGTGCTGCATATTAAATTGCGATTAAATTGCTTGCACAAAGGGGAAGTCACAGGGATGTGATTTTTCCGCTAATTCGCGGAATTCCGCTTTTTTTTATCCCCCCCCCCCAAAAAAAAAATATTATTTTTTTTTTTTTTTTTTTTTTGTAGTTCATTGTGTATGCACATGACTCCGACAGATAACATCTTCTGCTATAACAAAGACATTTGTGGTATGCTCTAATATGAGTTACTTTTCATTTGGTCATGATACAATTATTTGTTCATGAAATTTGAACCCCTCAACATTATTTATGTGTTAACTTAGTAATCACATTAGTTAGATATGGTGATATTCTCAGTGATAGTTTTTAAAAGCAAAGGCAGTCCAATGTTTTTGAATGTGACTGATTTTGAGTTGACTAAAACTGCCATTTTATATGGGATAGTTCAATATACATTGAAAATTTATGCTGTTGTTTTGTCTATTTCTTTGTTAGGGTTAGGGCCCTGGACCTAGCTGGGTGCCAGCGGTCCCCAGACCCCCGGCTAAATTTTCAGATAATTTCACTTTGGTCAAATCACATCCCTGAAGTCAAACCGAAGAAAAAAAAAATCTTGACAATATGTTCTATGCAGCCCCACTAGTCTAATTACAGTATTCTGGTTAATATTGTGTTATAAAATATGAGTT